>NC_136513.1:31098755-31118755 GCF_053919585.1 Euprymna scolopes
AATTATGCTCATCAGTGAGACACATCCCAACTCGGGATTTGAAAGCACAATTCCTTCATGTAAGGCGAGCAATTCCCTACTTTAGCAAACGCACTATACACAAGACAATCTATTAAATAACAGAAATTAAGCAACTCCCAGCGAACAACAACTATGTAATTGTATCTACTTCGTTTCAAACAAGGAACTTTGTCAGTCAAATAACTAGAGCCCATCTGATTGCTTTACAAATAGGTTTAATAGACTCGTTAGCATGATGTCATTCAAGTCGTTAACTAAGCGAGTAATTAATAATAGAATCGTGAGAGATTGCAATTATTCACACAGTTAAGTAACGTCGCAGCTCTGAAGAACTATGAAAGTCAACGAGTTTTGGACATCTGGTTTGTTGGCTTTCATAGAAGTGGTAAGCTGCGACGTTGATTGACTTTGGAAATAATTATACATATATATATATATATATAAGTAGGTTGTAGTTTGCTTGAAGCATTGTTGAAGAAAATTATAAGGTAAAATTAAAAGCCAAGAACAATGCGAGATTTTTTTTTATATAGAGTAAAATTAAATGCAAACAAAAGAAATAAAGTTCTTTTTTTTGTTGTTTGTTTTGTCTTTTTCACACAAATTTTAACTCTAAACAACAGTAATTTTTTCCTGTTGTATTCAATGGTGATATAAATCTCAATATATTTCAGACTTATTAGTCCATTTTCAAGTCTAATAAGTCTGAAATATATTGAGATTGATATCACCATTGAATACAACAGGAAAAAAAAATTATTGTTGTTTAGAGTTAAAATTTGTGTGAAAAAGAAAAAACAAACAACAAAAAAAAGAACTTTATTTCTTTTGTTTGCATTTAATTTTACTCTATATAAAAAAAAATCTCGCATTGTTCTTGGCTTTTAATTTTACCTTATAATATATATATATATATATGTGTGTGTGTGTATATATATATATATATATATATATATGTGTGTGTGTGTGTGTGTGTATATATATATATATATATATATATATATATATATATATATATATATATGCATTTATTATAGAGGTCTTTGTCTGGTGTAAAATAGATAGTTTGTCTGAATCGCAAGTTCATTAAGCTTGCTCTATTTATTTTCTTATTTTTGCAAAAGTTCAAGAATTTTCCTTAAAACATTGACATGTAGAAAAAGCTAAAACTTTTACCACTAATTGCTTTCACTTGAAATTCTTGGAATTAAACTCTAACAAATATATTTAGAGACGCGTTCGTTTAAAGATTTGCATATCGATGTGTGTGTAAATTGGCATGCTTATGAATTCGAATATAAACAAACAACTCTCTCACATACACACACAACTATATATATATATATATATATATATATATATACAATGGGTGCTCTAGAAGTAAAGCCTCAATTTTACTTTTACAGTAGGACCCCGGGATACGGCATTAAATATTAGTAACAGAATACAGTATAGTATTTAATACACGTGTATGTAATAAACACCAATGTAAATCACACCGAAATACGGGGAAAATTACATAACCATAATAAAATACTCCATAGAAAGTAAAAGTGATTAAAATAATATTTAACAAATACGTGTTTCCATAGACAATACAATTTACGTTGAAACCTACCTGCATAATATGTTGGTGTTTTAACTTTTTTGGAAGCGTTTGGTCCGTTCTAAAAATAAGGTGTCGCTATAAGTCACAGCTTAGAAGCCTAGGTAATCGGTCAAGAATATAAAATTTAATCGAATCCTTAACATGAATAAAAAATGCATATATATATATATGTATATATATATATAACTACTTCATTTACTCACATAAAATTAATATACGAAAGTATTGATTTATGCGTAAGCTTTAAGTATTTACTTCAAAAGTGATCAATACGTAGGTAGAGCTAGTTAGTAAGTTATAAAATGTATATGGCGATTAAGCTACACTGAAAATTCCGCGTTTATTCCACTTAGAATTCTTCAGGCTTATGCGCAAATTCCGTGGTTGTTTGTCGTTTTTACATGCTCCTCTTCTCTTGAAATGTTAGTTTGCCAATCAGCTTTCTAGTATCCACCCTATCAGCCAATGAGAATGCATTTATCGCACAAAGGCTTATTTGACCTTCCGTAGGGACTTGTACGACCCATGTAGATTATGCCTTCATGAAAAAATTGCTATCCTGTACTTTAAAGAACCCCAACATCTATTAAACTGTAGAAAGGAAATAGCAAACAACTGTGTTCACAAGATAAAATTTACTCTAGAATAGCGATACAAAATAGTTTCAAAACTAACAAAACAATAGAAAATAAACAAATAAATAAATGAAATAAACATGAATATACATAAACGATCACACATATATGTATGTATATATATGTATATATATATGCGTATGCACATATATGTGTGTACACAAACATATATATATATATATATATATATATATAAACTAACATAAAAACACTAACCTAGATTTAAAAAGACCAATAAGCTAAATTCCGGCTAAATAGAGCACACACAAATGAACAGGTCAACCAGAGGTCAAATAGGTTTTTGTTCGATAAATGCATTCTCATTGGCTGATAGGAAGGGCGGAGTGGATACTAGTAAGCTGATTGGCTAACTAAAATTTCAATAGAAGAGGAGCATATAAAAACGACAAACAACCACAGATTCCTCGATGCGGAGACTTTCCCAGACATGAGCAAGATCCTTAATAAAGGCTGTTGATATATAATAAACATGTTGTGTCTTAGAAACGGGAACGATTTAATTCCCAGGTTTAACTACAGCCGTCGTGAGGTGCACCGATCGAATAAAGGAGTGAAATTACGTGTCTTAAGATACTCTTATAGACTGTATGTATGTGATACGCACACACATGATTGTATACACAGACGTGCACAGTCAAATACAGACGACCAACGGCCATGTTATACTTATATACATACCATATGAATTATAGAGACCCGGTATGCAACACTTTCTATTGAAACTGTGACTGGACATATTCGTATTTCTCTTTTATAGAGACGTCATTTTAGATGTATAGTTTAATTTTCTAACGCATGCTAATCTCGATTCTTTTATATTTTTAGAATCGCTTCTCGGGTTTATAACCCTTTGGCAAGTTTCTGTATAGTAAGATGAGATTCGTTTTCGAGTACTCCTGATACTCTCTAATTCCAGCGTTTTTTGTTTTGTGTTTGCTGACACTAGTTGTTGCGAAAATGATGTGCAAACAATAATTTGCTAACCTGAAGTCGATTGCTTAAGCCGATGCGAACGGTAACATAATCGTCGTCTCGCATAGCCCAATTAAACCATCGTCATCTCTTATGAATCAGATCTACTTGAACTGAAAAATCTGAAAATGAATTAACGGTTTCAACGAACTCCGGAGTCGTGGTCTTTTTACACAGAATGTAGTCTACTAATCTACTTTTTTAGGCATTTCCTAGATTTAATAAAAGCAAACAAATCATTTTCGCATCGGAACAATTTTGGCAATTTACGTTGAAAAGGTATTTCTACCTTATACAGATTACGACAAATATTTCGTCTTAATAAAAAAGTAGTAAACCATTTCGAAAACGATGTGCTTCTGTCCATATTAAGTTTGTTGGTTGGCATTACTACTTGTTGTTGAATAAACTATTTTTGCAATTCTTGTTGCATTTCCTCTTTTTTATTTCTGTCTCCGTAAGACTTTCTGCTGTTGCACTCCAGTCATAAATTATATTGTATTTACAGTTCTTATTGCTGTGCCATTTATTGTTTCTTGAGTTCTTAAAACATACTGACAATTATCTCTTTAAATCGTCGAGCTTGTAATCTTTTTCAAAAGTGAAATGTACTTAGTCGAGTGTAAAAAATACTGCAATATTACTAATCGCAGTTTCCCCTGGACGTTGAAAAATGTAAGTTTATTGCTGCGATAAAATTATTATTGAAAAAAAAAACGTGCTTACCTTAAGTTTTAAATGGAAACAACTTCAAGTACATTTTGAAATACTTTTTCGATGTCCAACAAAATAACTGTTTTTATTTCGGCCTTAATAAAAAGAAAAAATTATGGCATTTCCATAAACTGATATTTTGGGTGTGTATATTTCTCAGTAGCTGAAACTTTCTGTTGGTGGAACTTTTTCATTTATTTGCCGCAAAGTACTTGTGAGTATAATTCTTGTGAATTTAGGTGTTTCACGAAAAATATGGATGACTGGGGTATTTAAAATTTAGATTTTCGTATAAATTCTCGAATCCTAGTTTGTCTAGTATGTGTAATTGTTGTGCGTGTTCTCTTTGTGAATTCGAATCTATCGTCCCCAATTAGTTTGACCCCGAAAACAAGGACTAAGTTTAGAAATATAGCATATATTAAAACAAAAAGAGATATACAAGAATCAGTAATCGCAGCACATCCCAGTAATATGTCGTATTACGAACTACACAAACCAAACAAACAGTCCACCTCTGTGTCTATTTCTACAGTTCTAAAAAGTTCATACCTAGAGCAAGGATAAGTCCCCGTAATATATTAGTAGAACACCAGTGGACGGGAAAAGTAAATTTACAGCGAATAGAGGTTGTTCTTCTCCTCCTCCTCCTCCTCCTCCTCCTCCGCCGCCGCCATCACCACCTACACCAACAACAATAATAATAATAATAATAATACAAGAATATAAAAATAGACACGATCAAGTTGGGAAGACACTGGGAATTATGCAGACAATTGCATATTGAACACCTCAGACAAATGGTACAACACAAAACGGCAACGGTACTTGAAAATGAAAATCAGAAAATTCTATAGGACATGGATATACAAACGGATAAACTCATCAAGCAAGATGTCATAGTAGTTAACAAAAAGGAAAATTCCTGTCAGGATTTTACCGTTCAGAATACTACAGCGTGAAATCAAGGAGACAAAACGTGGAGCACATACACGGAACAGAGAAATGGTAGACGAAGAAAGTCAACTATAACATCATAATTAGTATGAGCTCTAGTAACAATACCGAAAATGGTTGCACAGAGAATAAAAGGGATTGGAATCAGAGGAACGGGTGACAAGATACAACTGATAACGACTTAAATGTTAAGGAAACCCCTTGAATGTGGAGACTAACACACAGTGGCTACAAGCACACACTTGATAAAAGGAAACTGCAACAGATGTAAAACAGAGAAACATCACATGAAATCATGAAAACTGAAACTCTAATAATAGTAATAATTATATTTTGTGTAGGTGCTTTCGAGAGTTTACTATTGGTTCTTACTAAACAGATTCTTGATAATTGTCATAATAATGTTAATATATATATATATATATATATATATATATATATAATGTTAATAACACAATACCACGGAGCTGCTTCCAAACTGAATAAAACACTGACATTTTCAAGTCCACTGTAAACACATTCGTATTGAGTCGTCTTCTTAAATAATTAATTTTCACACAATGTCCACCATAACTGATCATCACACTGTTGTCTCACCTTAATTATGTTCTTTGGACCCCGGGACTTGATAAACGATGGCGTTACAATAAAAAGTGGTTATATTAATAATAATAATAATAATAATAATAATAATAAGAAGAAGAAGAAGAAGAAGAAGAAGAAGAAGAATAGCAGAAAACAGAACACGATGAGATACATGCATACTGGTTCAAAAAATTCACAACACTGCACGAAAAACTAGACCTAATCATAAGAAGATGTATACAAGAAAAAACGTATTAGATTGGATGAGAAAAGGCAAAACCACACTGATACAGAAGAACACAGAAAACTAAACCACCTACAGTCACTATAATTGTACAATTGTATTTTAACCGCATGGGTTCCTGAGTTCCGCTTACTTTTTTCTTTCGTGTGTCGCTATAAACAGGTGCCACACCAAATGAGGGTCAAATAGGATGGAAAGATAGAGAAGAGAAATGACTAACCAGACCTCTGCTAGATACGTGCAAAGAGGGCCGAGGTCGGTTTCTTACGGGAATGACCGCATGAATGTTGGCACCATCCTAGTTGAATGTTTTTCTTTGGAACGAAATGGACGAGACCTTAAGTAAAGCTGTGGGTCCGTATCGTTTAGTCCGACCTTCTGCCACTGCAAAGCTGGGTAGTCTGATCACCCACACCTCTTAAAATTTCCTTTGCTTCGATTTATTTTGAATACAAATCTACTAATTTCAAATACACATTTCTAGGGGATGGTAGTGTTCTATTTTTTATCACATGTTAATCAAATCATCAGACATAACACCCTCTATTGTTCTATAATGAAACCATGCTGCCATGTATTACGTTTGGATGGGAGTAGTGTATGTTCTTTGGAGAGTTTAGTGTTGGTTATTACTAAAGAAATTCTTGATACCTGCCATAATAATAATAATGTTAATAATAAAGTTAATGATGACCATCGCTATTTTGATAGCAGGTGCTCGAATGGGCTTCACTACATGGTCTACTCACAATACAGCAGTCCTGGCAAACACTCTCCTATCAGCAATTCTCCTGTCAGCAATTTTCCTTAATCTCGATCTGGGCTTAAAGCTAAACAAGACTCACATGAGAAAAGAATTTTCCCAGAACTGCTCGTCCGTGGACCACAATACCACGGGACTGCTTCTAAGCTGAATGAAACATTGTCGTTTTTAAGTCCAATGTAAACACATTCTTATTGAGTCGTCCTCTTAAATAATTAATTCTCACACAATGTCCACCATAACTTATCATCAGGGTGTTGTCTCACCTTAACCCTTATCTGTGAGTTGACACCAGGCCTTGGTAAACGATGACGTTACAATAAAAAGTTGTTATAATAATAATAATAATAATAATAATAATAATAATAATAATAATAATAGGAGAGCACAGGACACCACGGGATACATGCATACTGGTTCCAAAAAATGCACAGCATTACACGAAAGACTAACCCACCCCATGAAAAGATGTATACAGGAAACAAACGTGCCAGATTGGATGACAAAAGGCAAAACCACACTGATACACTGATAAAGAAGGACACAAGAACAGAACAACCGCCAGCAATTATAGACCTATCACGCGTCTACCTACTATGTGGAAAATATTTACAACACATCTGAGGGAACAAATGTATCACTCCGTGAATAATCGGGGACTTCTCCCAGAGGAACAGAAAAGATGCCAGAAAGGAAAGAGAGGAACACATGATCTGCTATAAATAGATCAAAAGGTTCTAAAGTTGATAAGAAAAATAGTGGGGCAGATTGGTTAAACAATCTTTCAATTGGTGCCTGTATCACTTAGTGAAATTTTCTAATAGAATATTGAGATAACCTGCCTCACTAGAAGGAGAAAAATATTCATGGCATAGATCGACTGCAAAAAGGTGTACGACAGGATCCCACAAACCTGGATAATAAATGCTTAAAAATTTATAAAATGCCAAGCAGGATCATCAACGTGATAGACAATGTAATGAGAACACTGAATCTGGAATAACAGAAATTAGCATACAAATAGGAATCTTCCCTATTACCATCAATGTTCATCATAGCCATGGTGCCCCTGAACAACATACTGAGAAAGTGCCAAGCTGGATACAAGTTCGCTAATAGATAGAAAAACATAAACTACCTAATGTACATGGACGATTGACACCTATTGCAAGGATCAAAAAGGAACAAGAGACACTAATAAACACTACCAGGATCTTCAGCCAGGGTATCCACATGGAGATTGGTATGGAAAAGTGCGCACTACTAGTTATAAAAAAGGGAAACAGAAGGCATGGAGCTACCCCCCCATAAAAAACGGAGCTGAGGACCCTAGAGGAACAGTATGCCTATAAATATTTAGGAGTTCTGGAAGCAGACACCATCAAATACACAGAAGTGAAAGGGAGAATTTGAAAGGAATATCTCAGGAGAACAAGAAAACTTCTAGAAACTAGATTATATAGCAGAAACCTAAGAAAATGTATAAATACAGGGAGATATCAAGAATAAGATACTCAGGGCCGTTCATAGGGTGAACCAAAGAAGAACTGAGATAGCTCGATCAGAAAACCAGGAATCTCATGAGCATTCACAATGCACTACACCCAAAGGATGATGTTGATCGAAAAGCAAATGAGCCAGAAGAGAACTTGTTTGTATAGAAAATGTGTGTATAACAACAAAAAGAAACAGAATTAGAAAAATACATAACGCAAAACATGGAAATGATAATCGTGCCAGCGAGAGCTACTGAGAACATCGACAAAACAGAAAACAGAGATGAAGGAGAAAAAAAGGGAGAAGAAAAACAACTACATGAAAGATTCATAATGATGAAAAAGGATGAGGAAAACACTTGCACATGGATGGGGAAAAGATACATAAGTCGAGAAACTGAATCCATAATAACCGCAGCAGAGAATAACTGGATGAGAACTAACAACATCAATACAAAGATCGATAAAATACAGGACAACATTAATTGCAGAATCCATGGACAAAGAGGAAATGATACACCATATAGTAGGTGACTGCAGTCAACTGGCCCAAAAGGAATTCAAGAATAGACACGACCAAGAGGGAAATGCAATACACTGTGAATTATGCAAACGACTGCATCTCGAACGCACAGACATGTGGTACAAGCTTAACTGGCAACAGTACTTGAAAACGAGAATCATAAGAGTCAAATTTGATGTCCTAATAATTATCAAGAAAGAAAAGTATTGACAAATCTTAGACTTTGCTGTTCCAGCTGACCACAGGTGAATATCAAAGAAAAGGAGAAACGGATCTAATACACAGAGCTAGGCAGAGAACTAAAAGAGATATGGAAGATGAGGAAAATCAAAATAATACCTATAATAGTAGGAGCACTAGGAACAATCCAGAAAAAAATGTAAAAAAAAAAAATGGGAGAAATTGGAATGAGAGGTATGACTGGAAAAATACAATGAACAACAATAATGAAAACAGCTGAAATATTAAGGAAAACCCTTGAATGTGTGGACGAACACGTATGAAACACGAGTGCATGCCAGAAAACTGCTGCATACACAAAACATGAAGTACTACATGGAACAAAGAACATTGAAACTGCATACCTATAAGTTCTTTAACTCAACTCCATCTCCCATTACCGCCTTACAGCTCCCCCAAAGAGTGAGACCGAATAGCCAAGTAGAGTCAAGAAAGGAGAGACCGAGAAGTGAGCACTGACCAGACCTCCGCTGTACAAGTGCAAAGAGAACTCGGGTCTTGGGGAAGCTTATTTCCACTCAAATTCCAGTGAAGATCACTGGCCGCTGCTAACGAGAAATCAATGGCGATAATACAAATTTAATTGCAACTGTTATCGAAAGAGGTAGAGAGTACTGGAAATCTGGGGAGATTTGTTGTCACTCAGATTCCAGGTAACACCAAAGGATGTTTTCAGTGAGATCTTTGATGACTTGTGTGAATGATCTTTGTGAGCCAATAAAATATATATAAATGCACTAAGGATTGTTTATAACGAGTAAAAAAATTGTTTGGGTGAATGAATAACGCATAGAGGCATATGTCGGAAAGTTGAAATAGAAACTATTCATTTCAACATGCCGAAATAATTTTTACCTTTTCGTCTGCATACATAAAATTAATTAATTCTTTCAAGTTGTTTAAAATTGAATAATTCTTACATATCTCTCGGGAGTTATATCGGTAGGAGACGCGGTGGAGCTATACATATTTGGTTTACATTTTTTTTTATTACACAGTGATCGCCACTTATCAAGGCCCGGAAGCTACTCAGGGATAAGGGTTAGCTGATGGTACCCAAGTCATGATTTCTAACATTTGAAATTACTACTTTATGTTAGGCACACTATTTAATTCTATAAAGAATCGGCTCTATAATGATATATATGAAATCTGCATAAATTTCAATATATTTAACTTTTAATGACATGGTTGAACTAATTTGCTCAGACGTAAATAAATGAATGTAACGACATAAATATAGCGGGAATTGATTCAAACACGCTTTGTACGCATTAGTTTAGTATCGGAATAGATGCCAGATACCTACAGATTGCAACTTCCATTACTTACATCACTATGCGGCCGTCTTTATCAGAAAACAGAGGATTTCGTTTGTCATAAACAAACCTTTTTCCAGGACTATAGATAATAATCGAAGCAAGTTTATGAAATGCAAGAATTCTTAGTGGTAGTTTCACTATTGCATTTCATAATTAATCGAGTTTTGAGACAATCATAGTAGCATAACTCTTTAAACACACGCAAATTAAAGATAACTATTATTTTAATAATTTACACTGAAATTCAGATCATAAAAAGGTTAAACAAAAAAAAATTACAATAAATACTTTATAATCAGCTACATCATAATTCAGATCATAAACGTTTAAAACAACTAAAATTTACAATAAATATTTTATAATCAGCTACATCATCATTCAGATCATAAACGTTTAAAACAACTAAAATTTACAATAAATATTTTATAATCAGCTACATCATAATTCAGATCCTAAACGTTTAAAACAACTAAAATTTACAATAAATATTTTATCATCAGCTACATCATAATTCAGATAATTAACTTTTAATCTAACTAAAATTTACAATAAATATTTTATAATCAGCTACATCATAATTCAGATCATAAACGTTTAAAATAACAAACATTTACAATAAATATTTTATAATCAGCAACATCATAATTCAGATCATAAACGTTTAAAATAACAAAAAATGTACAATAAATATTATATAATCAGCTACATCATAATTCAGATCATAAACGTTTAAAATAACTAAAATTTACAATAAATATTTTATAATCAGCTACATCATAATTCAGATCATACACGTTTAAAATAACTAAAATTTACAATAAATATTTTATAATCAGCTACATCATAATTCAGATAATAAACTTTTAAACTAACTAAAATTTACAATAAATATTTTATAATCAGCTACATCATAATTCAGATCATAAACGTTTAAAATAACTAAAATTTACAATAAATATTTTATAATCAGCTACATCATAATTCAGATAATACACTTTTAAACTAACTAAAATTTACAATAAATATTTTATAATCAGCTACATCATAATTCAGATCATAAACGTTAAAAATAAAAAACATTTACAATAAATATAATATTATCAGCTACATCATAATTCAGATCATAAACGTTTAAAATAACTAAAATTTACAATAAATATTTTATAATCAGCTACATCATAATTCAGATAATAAACTTTTAAACTAACTAAAACTCACAATAAATATTTTATAATCAGCAACATCATAATTCAGATCATAAACGTTTAAAATAAGTATAATTTACAATAAATATTTTATAATCAGCTACATGATAATTCAGATCATACACGTTTAAAATAACTAAAATTTACAATAAATATTTTATAATCAGCTACATCATAATTCAGATAATAAACTTTTAAACTAACTAAAATTTACAATAAATATTTTATAATCAGCTACATCATAATTCAGATCATAAACGTTTAAAACAACTAAAATTTACAATAAATATTTTATAATCAGCTAGATCATAGTTCAGATAATACACGTTTAAAATAACTAAAATTTACAATAAATATTTTATAATCAGCTAAATCATAATTCAGATCATGAACGTTTAAAATAACTAAAATGTACATTAAATATTTTATAATCAGCTACATCATAATTCAGATCATAAACATTTAAAATAACTAAAATTTACAATAAATATTTTATAATCAGCTATATCATAATTCAGATCATAAACGTTTAAAATAACTAAAATGTACAATAAATATTTTATAATCAGCTACATCATAATTCAGATCATAAACTTTTTAAATAACTAAAATGTACAATAAATATTTTATAATCAACTACATCATAATTCAGATCATAAACGTTTAAAACAACTAAAATTTACAATAAATCCTTTATAATCAGCTTCATCATAATTCAGAATATAAACTTTTAAAATAACAAAAATGTACAATAAATATTGTATAATCAGCTACATCATAATTCACATCATAAACGTTTGAAATAACAAAAATGTACAATAAATATTTTATAATCAGCTACATCATATTTTAAAAGTTTATGATCTGAACTAACTAAAATTTAAATGAATATTTTTTTTATATTCTACATCATAATTCGGATCATAAAGGGTTAATCGTGTATTTAATTATCCCTACTAGTGATATTAGTAATATTAATAATGATGCTGATCATCATTTTAATAAAAATGAATGCTGATTATGATCATCTTCATCATTTATTTTATTTTGCACCATCGTCATTTAAATACAAGAAAGAGATCTTGTCATACGTGATTAGTAAGCCTCGTGATCTCTTGAACACCTTTCAAGAAGAACGTGAATTATCTAACGCGAGTAACCATCACAATAAAATATAAAATAAAATGAAATGATTTTTTTTCAAAATAAAAC
Organism: Euprymna scolopes; assembly: GCF_053919585.1. Lineage (NCBI taxonomy): Eukaryota > Metazoa > Mollusca > Cephalopoda > Sepiida > Sepiolidae > Euprymna > Euprymna scolopes. The sequence continues at coordinate 31,111,275 of NC_136513.1, forward strand.
GACAAAAAAGCTAAACGATCACGTGTTTACTTAAAATAAAAACACATCTAGTCTAATTTCAGTTGTTGGGTCTGTAGCTGGATAATCACTCCCGATTAGGGCTTCGTTGACGTCACGTTCCATACGAAAGGGTGAGATGGCCAGCACTTGAGAAAACATTGCAATGAAAACAAAATAAAAAAACACACACATGAAAACAAAGATAAATAGGACCAGAGGTGATACCGTGTAGCGCCCAAACCTAGAGCATTTTAAAAACAGCTTCCACTCAAGTCATTTAGTGAAGGCTCGAGCAACGGTGCGAATAAGGACCCTATCAATCGTTAGGCTTATGATAATTACGAGAACGGCCATAACTGTAAAAACAACAAGCGAAACAATATAGCAATAATGATAACTGTTACCTTGATATTTACATAGACACGGTGGAAACTTCTTCTAAACTGCCATTATGAACGGGACATTATCTTGATTGCACCTTTAACTGCACTCTTTCTACATTCTTTCTCTCTCTCTCTCACTCTCTCTCTCACTCTCTCTTTCTCTCACTCTCTCTCTCTCTCTCTCTGTCTATCTATCCCTTTCGCCCCATCTCTATCTCTCTCTTCATTTGTACACAATAGTTCATCACCTGGCGTATACTTTTTGTTTTTCGCTAATATAATCGTCGTTGGCCGAAACTGTTTTTTTTTTGGGGGGGGGGCAATAATATCAAATACTAGCTGAACCTCTGGTAATTCCACAATGGACTCATTCATATGTAATATATTGATGGTGCCATTCTGTGAATATTCATCGTAAATTGAGACGACCTGATATTATTGTACGTCTTATGTTTAAACTGCAAAATTATTCATCTAAGGTAGCAGAGACGCCTACGTTATGTATATATATATATATATATATATATATATATATATATATATATATATATATATATATATATATATATAACTTGAGTTCCTTCAACTATGGTCGAAATCGAAACCAAAACTTATGAAGAAAATATATATTTATAATTTGAGTTTCTTGAGCTATAATCGAAACGGACACCAAAACATATGCATCATTCTTGGTAAAACTATATGTTACAAGAAATGGGAAGTCATAGCAATTAAACAACAGTCACTCGAAAGAAAAAGAACATGAAAGTGTGATGCAGAAAATAACACACACTTTATTGTATTAATATTTAATTTAAAGAATTGTGTCTAGTTAATATTTTTTAAACACAATACATATCGATAAAAAACATTTAATGCCTTGAGGAAGGAACTAGAATTACTTGAATTACGGGGGGAAATTAGATTCCTGGAAGTTAAATGCCTAATACACAATATTTCAACGTGTCTAATATATCTCTGTAAACAGATTTCCAATCATAACCTGGTATTATAACACACTTAGCTGGACACTCCACAGACTAGATGAATATTTGTTCTGAAATCCAATAAGGCCAAGTGATTATAAAAAAGATATAATATTATACAACTGGTAAAAAAGTGAAACGAAAATTAACTTCTTTACCAACTCAAAGTTTAAAAGATAAAAGTAACACTAAGGGAATAATCGAATATATATCTGTTACATTTGTTCAGTAACCATTTAGACAAATTACACATTATATTATTTTAACATGTTTCAAAGATAAAAGTAAAAGCAAGTCTGTTTAAATCCAACTTTCAGTGAACATATACAACATAATTAATAAGAATTTCGCTTAGACAACAGGTAAAGTAAAATCTATAAATATAAAAGCGAAAATGTGTTTATGTATGTTCGCTTTTTGTGTATGTCCAAGACATACTTTTTTCCAAGAAGCAATCGGTCGACATACTTCTTCTTAAAACTTTTTATATCACGACTATATGATAATATCTACGAGTTAACAACCAAAGTCGCCTGTCTATTTAATTTCTCTGACTTTCAAAAGATAAATATTCAAGATTTTTCGATCGCCGCATGTGCATTAAGATGTTCTTATATAAAAAGAAGCGAACAGACTCGCAGTAAATAAAACACTGTCTCGCACTCAAAGTTGACGTCATTGACTCGTCAAAAACTGGCACCTGCCAAGTCGCACTTTTTTTTCACGCTTTATTATTTTCGAACTGCACGTCAAGGCTTCGTTTTTTTTTTTTGGAACAACCAATGATTTTTGGTTTCATTTACCCAAAAACACACACGCCTACAAACACCCCGGCAACGCCGGGTGTCCCCCGCTAGTAATTAATAAGAAGAAAGTTTATCTTGCTTTTGCGTTTTCTTAATCCTTTTCATCCACTTTTCTCCTCCTCATATTTTTTTACAACTTCTTCGTCTTCTTCTTTTTTATCTTTCTCTTTCTTTATCTACTTCTTTTCCTTCAACTTTTCTAACTCTTTTCTCTTTCTCTTTTCTTTTTTCTTTATACTTATCGTCTGCTTTCTACATGCCCTCCACTTCTCTTTTATATTTCTTCTTTCTTGTTTTTCTTTTTCCGCATTCTCCATTAAATTTTCTTCTTGTTCTTCATCTCTTTCTCCTTTGCCCCCTTTCCTCTTTGCTTCTACATCTTTTTTTCTACTTCTACTTCTACCACTTCTTTTCTATTTTTATTCTTGTTTTTTCTTCTTTGTTTCATAATCATGTTTAGTTTTCTTCCCTTTCCTTTCTTTAGATCCTCTAGCTTTCATACATCTTCCACCATTTTTCTTTAAATTTAAAGGATATTCTTCTTTTTTTATTATGATCTTCATTTCTTTCTGCCATCAACTTTTTATTTTTTGTTCTCGGCTTCCCCCTGCCTTACGATGATCACTGCAACTATCGACACCACAAAAAAACGCGAGGCACAATTTAGCTTTCAACTCATTGTTTATAATTCATTACTTCCCTGTTCTTATTTGCAAGGCCACTTCAGAATAGGGTTCGACTTTTTTTGTTTTGTTTTCATTTCTATTTTTCTAATATTTCTTGATCGTATTTTCATTTCAGTCTTTCTTCATTATTTCGTTTTCAGTGTTTGTCTCTTTTTTCTTTTTTAGTTGCTGATTTCAATTTCTAGCATCGAAACAACGGAAGGATGGAAACATTACAGCAATTTACTCGGACAGTTTTTATTTATGGTTTTATTTTATTTATTTATTATTGTGAATACGAATGTTAGATTATTATTTTTTTCTTTAAAGGGCCTCAGTTTTTAGATATTTTCACGTGGCAGTTAGGAGTAATTCGTGTAAAACAAAGTGAATTATCCAAAAACATATATATCAAAAACAAAAACGAAAAAAACAAACAACGAATAATCAGTCATATAAAAACGTGATGTAATGAAATCAAATAAAGCAAATATTTCTTCCGACATTTCAAGCTTCTACTTTCACTTTCACTTTCATTTATTTAGCCATGTAAAATAAGAAAGAAGAGGAAAACACATAAAACAAAAAAACGTTGTTAATTGTTGCGATTTACGTAAGTTTTAAAAATGCGTTGGTAATTTTCACGTTAAAGGTCGTTTACATCTTGCGAAAATCTACGAGTGTATGAATCGGCGTTCGTGCGCGCAAACACTTGAATACAAAAAAGTTTTTTTATGTGTATTTATTAACTAACAATGTCACTTTGCGTTATCCAGGGTAAAACAAATGACACGATGTCGCTTGCAACTATTAAATACTACCACATGATTAGTTAACGATATTTTATGTTATAAACTGACATTTTTGGAGGGGAGTCAGACTATCTACCGAAGCATTTATTAAGTAGGGGTAATGAAAGTAGAAACCAATTAACAACACTGCTGAAAAGCATTAGGTTTCGAAGAGGTAGAAGAACACATGGACCTGTAATTAGAGACTTTCCTTAGTAAGAACATATGATCACATTAATTATAGCTTTTCATTATTACATCGACAAATAAACTTGCGTATAGCAATATATAAATGTGTATTGCCAATAATGTCACACACATACACACACACGCACACACATATATATACACCAAGTTAAAGGTATTACAACGAGGTTATATAGAGTGCTCAATATAAGAAGAGTAAAATAAAACATTACATAGTCGCAAAACTGAACATGTTCAGGACGAATTAGTTTATTAAAAAAACCAAAAGGTCCTCGGAAGGCTACAGAAAAAAAGAGTTTATCTGATATTCAAAGCAGCTGCTTCTTAAACGAAAGAAGTTAAATATATATATATATATATATATATATATATATATATATATATATGTATGTATGTATATTTTGATATACAAAACTAAAATATGAATTGCTAACTTGAAGAGAGAGAGAGGGTTGATATTAAGTGTCAATTAATAGAAAGCGATATTGGGAAGGGGATGCCAAGATTTGAGAAGTGCAGAAATAGATAAAAAAGGTAAGTGACAGCTTAAAAGAAGAAGAAAATGAGAAAGACGACAAAAAAGAAAAGAAACAGAAAAAGGAAAGAGTAAAAAGAAGAGAACCGAGAGACGGAAGAAAGATAGCAGGGGAAAGTATAGTTGTATTACATTAATATAAGAAAAGGGGAGGGGTGAAAACAATACGCCAAGTTCAGGAGCGCTTTAAATAACATGTCAATAAATAAAGACGACCTAATATATATATATATATATATATATATATATATATATATATATATATATATATATATATATATATCAGTGGCGACTCTAGCCTATTATTGCTTGTCGTGCCGCCCTCCCTGCCCTTTGTCAACTTTAGTTCCCAATCCGTGGTCCGTGGACCCAAATAAGTAATCATAGTTGCTATTTCGTGATTCTCCATTGCATAGCACAGATTGACTAACGTACCTTGCATGGTGTTTGTTTTTGTTTTTTTGTGAACAATCAAGATACTATATAATTTGTGGTCTTGTTGATACAGTAGATAAGATATTTTTTCCCTTTCAAAAGTATAGAAGAAAAGAGATATTCATTACTATGAGTAGAAAAATATGTTTATTAGAGTAAAGAAATTGATGACAATGACAACTAACCAGGTTAGCAATAGATACAAACAATTTGTAAATAAAGTCCGTGGTAAAATTGAATGTAGTGAAGCGACTGAAATATTTTGGCAACTGAAGTAATGTTCTCCAAAAACGGCGATTAAATTTTCCCATAGAATAAAAGGTAATATTGATGAATAAAGTTGGGTTTAAATAGCTGTGAAATGATGGATGCAGCAAGAAAAGTCACATACAGGGTTTTTATGAAAAAAAATTACAAAGTATTTACGTATCACTACGGAATTCTACGAAGGTTTATTGGATTGACGGGTTTCTTAGTATTAATATAAAATGACTTAAAACCCGTATTTTTCGTAGGTTTCTATGATTCAAAATTCACGGAAAAAAAATTCCTCAAAAAAACAAATTCACTCTTATTAAACACCTGTTCTTTTATTAATTAATGAAACAATAACTTCATCACTTATATTTATTTGCAATCTGATATACACGCGTGGTTATGTTTACACATAACTATTCGTGCTACTACATATTGCAACAGTAGTAGTAATCGTTCCTCATGTGTTTATGTGTATGTATGTGTCTAGAGATCTTTCTTTACTCCCTCTCTCTCTCTCGGTCCCTCATCCTCTTCCTAAAACAGACATCAGCAGGCTCGATCGTGCTAAATATTTTAAGCACTATAAGTGGGCTTCACTTTGCGGGTGATTACAGAAAAATCTGGATTTCTCTAACATAATGATTATTACGAGTAAAGGTTTGGCTTGGCACGAATTACGGACGTTCAACGTCATAGCCGCTGTTATGGAGTTTTCAATGAATCTGGCGGTGGCCGGACAAAGACAACCCGTTCAAAACAGCATCCTTGTATTATTCCCAGATATATTTATGAATTTTTTGCTACTTAGTTATCGAAACTTGAATAGATATGTAATTTGATTGAGATCAGACTAAGTATGTTTGCGTGAAATTAATGGATGCTTTTTTAATCCATTTTGAATAACATTAACCGAATTATTGGTCGTGCCGGGCACGGGTGGCACTAGTCCCATCTCCGCCTCTGATAAGTCTGATGAACCCTAGCCTGGATGAAACGCGGAATATTCAGTGTAGATTAATTTCCATATATATTTTATAACTTACTGTATATATATATATATATATATATATATATATATATATATATACATATATGTACATATATATACATATATACATATATATATACACATATATGCATATATACATATATATACATATATATATATTCATATATATGTATGTATGTATATATATATATGTGTGTGTGTGTGTGTGTGTATTTTTAGGCAGCATTTTCTCATTTAGACAAATATTATTGAATAGCACGGAATTATTCTGTTTTACAATTTTCCTTTTTATCTTCTCCAATCTCCGAATAGTCCTTTTTGTGTTCTTCTCGAAATTGTAAATGTTGGATCCATAATCGGGGGCGCTTTCGACAGAAGTACTTCTATCATCCTCAGCCATATTGTAGAAATAAATGTAGGGATTGTTTGTTTTATTTACTTATATATATATTTCCTAGTCACGTGGTAATTTGTTACAAGTTAAGTGGGCGATTTTTTTTTTGCATATATTAAACAGATTTATATATTCTAACACATATATGCATTATTAAACATTTATCCCAATCATTTCAAAATGTTCCGGCTGCACTCATAATTAATATTATTTATTTGAGGCTTCTTTGTTTTAATATACAATGCTTCGAGTATTCTTAGCCTATTTACATTTCTCTCACTCTGCAATACTCTTGTATTTTCTACCATAATTCTTCAAAAGTCCGAATGTTGTCAGCCATGTCCCTTCAAATGTTGTGATATGGAGCTAGAGTCAGAGAGGTGGAGGGTCAATCTTCGCGACAATGTGTTAGTTGTTGAACCAATATACCTACTAATATTGGAGATACACTCTCCTATTAAGCAGCTAAATTTTTAAACTACATTGGTCCTTTCTAACAGGACATTTGTTTGCGAAATGTTGTTTTTCATTACAAGGCTTGTTGTCTGTATTTTTTTATAATATATAATAAATTTTATGTTTTTATTATTTTTGGGAGCCACATATCTACGGATTATGTTTATAAGAATATTCTCATCGATTTTTAAGTTTTTGTGTAACTGGTTACGATAATATATATTAACAGGTTGATAATTTTCTTGAATATTACTAATCTTATTCAAATTTCTTTTAGCTAATTTTATTTCTTGATCTACATGAGAGTTAGGGAATTGATTATGTACTAACACTTGTTTTATATATTTTAATTCATTAAAGAATATTTTTTGCTAGAGGAAATCACCTTTGCGCGGTGTAGAAGATTCCTTATCATATTCGTTTTATAGCGGAATGGACATTCACTTTTAAAATTTAAAATATAGGAATTAATGGATGTAGGTTTTTTAAAAACGGAAGTGATAAATGATTTATGATTTAATTCATAAAAAAGGACTATTCGGAGATTGGAAAAGAT
>NC_136513.1:31121255-31148755 GCF_053919585.1 Euprymna scolopes
CTACAATGGCATAAACTCGGAAACGCACACACACGCACGCGCGCGCACTCGCACACACACTCGCGCACGCGCACAAACACACAGACACAAAAACACACACATATGGGTGTATGCATATATTAATGCACTTATACAGTGTAACATATATTTATATAAAATAAATGATATTAATATATATATACATATATTTATATGCATAAGTATGAGTATATGGTGTGTGTGTGTGTGTGTTGTGTGCGCCTTTATATGTACACACACATGTATATTGTATATTGTATACGCAGTCTTATTCAATGAATATAATAAAAATTAGGACAAAAAACGAAGACTAAAAACACATAGAACGAATTACATTCTACTACTTCTATCATAATAGTTTATATTATTATTAATATATTTCATAAAAATAATATTAATATATAAACACAAATGGACACTTGTAGTAGCGTATAAAACAAAGTAAGACTAATAATACCGGTTAGATTACGTGGTATTAATAAACTTTAGTATACTACGTAGTATTAGTACTGCAATAATAATAATATTAATAATAATAATAATAATAATAATAATAATAATAATAATAATAATAATAATAATAATAGTAATAGTAATAATAATAATAATAATAATAATAATATTAATAATAATAATAATAATAATAATAATAGTAATAATAATAATAATAATAATAATAATAATAATAATAATAAGCATTTTAGTACGATGTCATCTGGGCATACCTTTTGCTTGTTTTTTTTTTTGTTTTGTTTTTTTTGTTGTTGTTTTTTTTTTTTAAACATTTTCTTTTCTATCTGTGCATTTGTTTCTTCGGAAAATCTCCCGACTGGAAAGACGTCACTGTCGCCGTCACCGTTGGGGTCATCTCAAGAAAGATAAAAAGCTGACTTGACATTGATCCGAAACGTGTGCCGTGAAGAATTCCGTTCACAAATAAATAAATAGATAAACAAATAAAATAAAATAAATAAAGCGGCTGCTTAGTTGTAGTTTATTAAATATATGGAATGTTTTTTTTTTTTTGTGTGCGTGTATTTTATTTTTTTGGCGGTGGGTGTATTTTTTTTTTTTTTTTTTACTTATGTTTCTTGCATATCCCAGAAGTTGCAATATTCTTTCAATGTGGGTCGGATAAAGTTTCTGTAAAGGGGTCTTGTCAAAAAAGTTACAATTCTCTCTAGGATTAGAGTCCAACCCAAAACAGATATCTCGATCACACACACACCGACACATACACAACAACCTCCACCCCCCAACATACACACACACACACACACACACGCATATATATATATATATATATATATATATATATATATATATATATATATATATATATATATATATATATAGTACTAGTAATTACGCCGGGCGCCCCCGCTAGCTTATATTCTTATAAACATACTATATATATATATATATATATATATATATATATATATATATATATATATATATATATATATATATATATGCGTGTGTGTTTATAAGAATACAAACTAGCGATGGCGCCTGGCGTAGCACGGCGTAGCCTAGTTTTTAAATTCGCTTGAATATGATATTTTAATTTACGCAGATTCTGTATTTTATATTGTAGAGTCAATTATTTCAGACAATATTGTGCCCAATATAAAGTCTTGATTTAAAAAGTAAAAAAAAAAAAAAAAAAAAAAATCTATTTCAGAGTCCTCAGCAAGAATCGAAACTGAAAGCAAACCATAACCATCCATATTTTCATGATGGAATCTGTGTCTTCAAGATAAGCAAAGATTGAACTTCATTTGTACTATAATATGGAAAAGAGTGTGAATTTGATTAAAGATTGTTTATTCTATGTTTTACCCAATATACAGTCATGATTTCAAAAGTAAATTTAAAAAATTCGAGTGTCATGAGCTAGAATCGACACCGAAAACGAAATATAGCAAAGAAGAGTTTGATGATTTAAGTTAGGCAAAAAATGACAGATTTTCTTAAATACACGCTGGTTTCCCTGACAACAATGTTTTTGATAGACAAGATGCAAGCATTAGCGGAGAGTTTCAGATAATCTATCATATATATACACACATGAGCAAGAAAAAAAAATGGGCCACGCGTGAAAGTAGGAAGAAATCGATTTTTCATTATTTTTTCATACATTATTGTTAATTTTAATTGAACATTTCTATTTTTCCGATCATTATTATTATAGCATATAATAATAAGTGGGAAAATTAATCCTTAAAATGGTAAGACCGCATCTTGGTGAGGATATAAAAAAACGAATTTCAGGATTAAGGCAGTCCAAACTGACTTACAAACAGACTTTTAATATTGTAAGAAAAGAAAAAGTGAAAACATCTCTTTGTGTGGTGAAACGAATTGGTCAAAGGTTCGAAGTCGAATGCTTGGTAAAAATAAAATCTGGATCTGGTCGCCCTCACTTTGAAGGACGACCACAGGCTTTAATAAATTGTTTTGAAAAATTGAAATAATATTTATGTTGACCATCTATAAATATAAAAGTGAAAATGTATGTATGTATGTATGTATGTATGTATGTATGTGCGTTCGCTTTTTCTGTATGTCTACGAAAGGCTTTTTTCAGAGAAGCGGCCGCTCGCCTAACAACTTTGTAAAACTTTTTATATCACATATAAATCGTAATATCTCACAGTTAACAACGAAGCTCGCCTGTCTATTTAATTTGCTCGATTTCGGGAAGATAAATATTCAACATTTATCGCTCGTCGCATGTGTGTAAATCTTTTTCCTATAACATCTTGGGAAGCGTTCTATCCCGCTGACCTCATTAACTCATTAAAACGGCCACCTGCCAAATCCAAGTAATTAAATAAATTCAAACGTGTTTCCGTTAACATCTCGCGGTGGGGCAATCGTTTACGTCGCAGTTTTTTTTTTCACACTTTAATTTACAACTGTGCCTCAACGGTTCGCGTTCGATCCCCATACTTACTTTTTTTTAACCCCCCCAACCCCGGAGATTCAACACACACCTCAAAACACCCGGGCAACGCCGGGTACCCCTCGCAAGTAGCAAATAATTCAAAACAGGGGCTGTAAATGTAAATACTCTTTCTAGATATACAATATCTAGACGACTGATAAAAATGGTACTCTAAAAGGTGTGCGAAGAAGCTATTTTTTATCTAAGAACATCAATGATAGAAAGAGATTGTTCTCGTGTTATGGCAAGAGAGATACAGACTGTTTCAGGAATGTTTTCAGGTCAGATGAATCAAGATTTTGTCTTGTTAATGATGCTCCTTAACGGTGCATTTGAAAAACTGCAGAAAGATTTCGCCAAGTTACATAAAAACGACAGTTAAACACGGGAATAAAACCTTTAATGCAATAAAACGTATAAAATTTGTTTGTCCCATTTTTTTTTGGCTCGCAAGTATATATATATATATATATATATATATATATATATATATATATATATATATAAATAGTTATGTGATTTTTATAATTTTTATTACTCTTTTATCTGTTTGGTTACATATGTTTCGGATGTTGGACCATATTTACGATCCAACAGCCTTGTCAGACATTACAGAAACATATGCAACCAAAACAGACCTTACTGGAAACATATGGAACCAAACGGATAAAACGGTGATGATAAAATAAGACACATATTTTCTCTGCAATAGTATTGAGCACTCTCTTCAGGTTTTTACTAATTACCAGTTTTACCATGTATATATATATATATATATATATATATATATATATATATATATATATATGATAAAAATAATGGAAATAGTATTTCGACAAAATAGAGAATTAAAAAGGAACAAACCGTATTATGTGTACATCAACGTTTTCGTCTTTATATATAAAGAGGGAACGTTGCTGAACACATAATACGGTTTGTTCCTTTATGGCAACCGAAGACGTTTAGCTCTGTTGTTAGACGCCAAAGAATTTCATCGACATTTCCCGAATCCAGATTTACTCAAGAAAAAGAGGTAACACTGACTGTTTGGGTGTCTGCAACAAGTCTCATTCATACGGTTTTTTTTAGTGCAGGCGAATCCATTACGGCGAAAAGGTACTGTCAACAAATGGATGAAATGCACCAGAAACTTCGACAACAACACCCAGCATTAGTTCACAGAAAAGGCATAATTCTCCTCCATCACAATGCCCGACCGAACGTTGTAAACCACCCCTGAAGAAGTTGAAAAATTTTAACTATGAAACTTTGACTCATCCACCATACTCTCAAGATCTTTCAGCTACCGACTGTCACATTTTCAAGCATCTCGACAACTTTCTGCGTGATAAATTCTTCAAAAACCTAACCGATATCAAAAACGCCTTTAGCGACCACATCGCAAGTAGAAGCAAGTTTTATTTTACGCAACTGGCATAAAGTACACTTGTTTCGCGTTGGCAAAAGCATGTTGATTATGATCGAAAAAAAAGACGACAAACGGTATCCAAATACGCCACATTTTTGATTAGCCTGGTGCATATTTGTTCATTTTGTAATTATATATATATATACATATATATATATATATATATATATATATATATATACATGCATATACATATATATATACATATATATATATATATACATGCATATATACATGTGCGTGTGTTATCCACATGCAGTGCTGTTTCGTTGTATCACAATTATTCAGTGGGGCTAGAGATACCCCTTTCCCCAGCCGCGGATCGAACCTATTACCGTCTAATTGACAGTCGGCAGCTCTCACCATCAGACCAAAAATCAGTGCTGTAAATATTTCTCCTTGAGTGTGTATTAATCCACAGCAGGCCCGTCGCAACAGTGTTCTAACCATCAGTTTGTTTACAAACAAATTAATAGTGAGTTTCGCTTAATAGCTTAAAATACGCGTCGGGTTAAAATATGTTTACAAAGTGCTCAACACAAACGGTACAATTATGTTGACACACCGGTTCTCGCCAGATCACCGAAAGCAACGTTGAGCCTGGCCAATACCAGGTCGGTGACCATTTGGGAAGGCTAGGATCTGTGTGTACCGCGCAGAGTCGTAGAAATTTCCAGGTTGGTATCTAGAAGCGCATTAATTCACTGGGAGCGATGCATCCCCGGTCTTAGTTAAGACATGCACCTATGAGAAGGTAACTCTGATGTAAAAACATGCGTTATACTGTGTGCTTTGTCTTGTGACAGTTATCTGCACCGACAAGTGTTAGCAGTAATAAAAAAAGAGTGGTCGGTTCGACACAAAGCCTTCACCACTAGAAACAAATCATCTCTATGGATTTCCAAACAACTTAGTTGTTGTGGCGAAACCTCAGACGTCGAAACCGACGGGCGAGTTCAATATATATATATATATATATATATATATATATATATATATATATATATATATATATATATATATATATATACTAGCAAGACGCCCGGCGTTGCCCGGTCGTAAAATACCAATAAATATAATCTTTTAATTTATTTAAAAAAAATATAGAATCTGAGACATGTGTTTCTCTAAACAGTTCACTTTTTGTAGAGCTGAGATCGCCATCAAAACTTAAATTTAGTGAATGAAGAATAATAACAATTAGACCAGCTTGAAAGGACATTTTATATTATTTTCGAACCTATGTGTTCTTAACATAACGATGCTGTCATGTTTCACGGTCAAGCATGCGCATTCGTGAAACATTTGACAGAGAAAAATCCAATGACTCGACGTACCCATTTTTCAATGTTTACCTCTTAGATGCCCTTTTTTTCTGAAAGATAACGGATTAAAAAGGTTTCCACGTATATGAATGCCTTATATTCCAAATTCCATGTCTGTAGATCAGAATTTCGTAGAGTATATAGATGGAGAGTCATTTTACACAGACACACAAAATTTTACAGATATATAGATAAATAAAGAGAGTTAGATATAAGGTCGTTTTTTTTAGTGTGGATATTTTGATCCCAATAATTGGTGCAAAAATCGTATTTACTCGGTGTAAAATGACTTTCACAGATGAGCGAGAGCAAATATCTACTATGTTTTACACGCTGAATTATCGATTCAGTTTTTTCGCCCTTATGTCCTTTGTAATAGTTCCAGTCAGATTATTCTATAAGGTATACATTTGATTAAGACGTTTGAGGAAATAAAAGAAAAAAAAAACTTCCATCAAACATAAGTTTTCCGCTGTCATACCATGCACTAGAGAAAGTTGACAGCACTGCGCAAAGGTAAAAGATGGATATTTGTCAACGTCATTAAAAGACACATTTGTAAAACCAATTCATACATGTCCATGTCGACTTCGTACAAATTTGCATGTTCTCTCCAAAAATCTGACAACTATATATATTGATATATCACTCAAAACTATACAGATTATGCAGGGTAAATCTTCATCTCTTCGTCGCATGAATAAAACACGCGAGCAGATGAAGAAAAACAAAACTTTTAAAACCATGTAGGCGCTATAATGTATCTGTCTGTCTCACCCTCTATCTTTAATATATATATATATATATATATATATATATATATATATATATATATATATATATATATACTAGAAGAAGTACCCGTCGTTGACTGAGTTAAAACAAAATGTGGGATGTGATTGATGAATGTATGATAGGTTATGAAAAGGAGGGGGTTGTAAAGAGATAGGTTTTGATACTCAAAAATTTTACCCTTATAAAAATATGATGAAAGTAAAGATAATTTTAGCGAAAATATATTTTTTATATCAACTTTGACCAACAAAATGATGTTTTCTTTACAAAGAGAAAATGTTATACATATAATATAAATATACAAGAAATAAATGTTACCATATTCAATAAAAGTTACTTTCATGGTAGAAAAGTTCATTGGTTTATATTTTAAAGTTGTTTATATTTTTTTTTTAATTCACAAACCGATTTTAAAAATATCAAATTTGCAGCGACTTTGAAATGGAGAACCCCGTTTTCAATTTTAAGCATTCTGTGTTAACAATTTAAGAGAGGTCCATCAACGTAAGGAATATTTGTAAACATATTTAAATGTTGCCCGTTATTTTGTGCTTGAGGAATATTCGATTATGGCATGTTTAGTTTATATAGAAAACCATTTTTTTTAACATGGGTGTCACCACTTATCAAGGCCCAGAGGCCACTCGAGGATAAATTAATTTAAGTAGTTATCGCCTCAAATGTCCTTTTAATTTCGGTTCGCTGAAATTATTTCAAGTAAAGAGCATTAAAAACTATTTCAAAAGAAAAACTACATTAACTGACTTTTTATTGACTATGGTAACATTTATATCTTGTATATTTATTTTTCGGGTAGTCGTTTGTTGGCTTTTCTGCTAAACATTCTTACTAAATAATATCGATTAAATATCGAAAAACAAAGAAACAAAAACAGTTTTGAAAAATAATGAAGCTTTACTTACTTTACTAAAATAATCGGAAACAGCAAAATGGGACGTTAAAAAAGTAAACCCGTAATTACTTTAGTTTTTTTTTAAAGCAAAGAATCGATATAAATATGAATAAGAAGAAAATGGCACCCTTTTCAAGCAGAACAGCTTCGTTTCAGTTTCACAGTTTTGAAAGGTGTAGTATTGCGCCGTCAGATTCAGTGTTGTACTATTGTAATGTAAAGAACACGCAGCAAGGGTTGTAGTAAACTGAATTCCTTCTAGTACACTGACAAAGAAAAGCTTAAACAGATATATAAATAAAAATGAAACAGGTTATGTAAATGTTTTAAAAAGGCACGTAATAACGTGAGCAGGATTTTCCCTTCTTTTGACACGATAACAAGTAACGTTCTTTTTTTTTTATTCAATTTTCACCCCAAATAAAGCACAGTGCAACTTTGAAGCAGGGGGCTACTATTAGGGACTTAATTAGCGGGGTATTATGAAGGAAGATGTTTGTTAACATTACACTTGAACTTCTGCATATCATTGCAGTTGGGAAAAGACTTTCTTGCACCTTGGATATCTACTGTAAAGGGATAAGACTTAGTAGCTTGTCGGGTTTGTCGGGGTAGTTACGTCGGGGAGGTACAAGTGTTTGCAGTTCGTCAGAGCATTCACCATTAAAGTATTTGTAGAACAGGCAGAGGGATGCAACATCTCGTCGATGGGACAGAGGCTGGAGCCTAGATGACAGTTCAGGACCTATCAGGTTGGCAACTCTCTTTTGAACCCTGTCCAGGAGCGAGAGACAAGCAGCAGATGCACGAGCCCAGATGTGATAACAGTACTCCATACATGGGCGAATGGTTACCTTATAGAGGTATAGGATACTGTCAGGCGTAAGTAGTTTTCTAGCACGGTAGAGGGAGCCAACCTTCCTTGCAGCAGCCTTGGCAATACTCTCAATGTATCTATTCCAGTTCATATTCCCTGTAAACGTTAGGCCGAGGAGTTTAAAAGAAGTACTTTAAGGCAATGTGTTCTTGGCCATTGCTATTGGTGGTAGAGAAAGTGTCTTGTAGTTATTGAAGGAAACAATCTTAGTCTTAGCAGCATTGAATGTGACCAACCATTTTACCCCATTCCAATACGGATTGGAGGTCATCCTCTAGAGTTTCTGCCATTTCCTTGGATATGTGTTCATTTGTTTTCCTCTCATATCTGTTATAGAGAGTGGTGTCATCGGCAAATATACCCATCTCCGAAACAAGTTTATCAGGGAGGTCATTTATGAATATCAGGAATAATAGAGGTCCAAGGATAGACCCCTGAGGTGCTCCCGCATTTATGTCATATTGTTTGGATGTACGACCATCGAGGACAATTTTTATTTTTCTATTACTTAAGAAGGATTTAATTACATTATGAATTCTTCCAGTGATTTCATATGATCTAATTTTCCTTAGAAGACCATCGTGCCATACCCTGTCAAAGGCCTTAGATATATCAAGGGCCACCGCTCTACCCTCCCCTGTTTTATCAAATGAACGGTATATACGTTCATAAACTACAGTTAAGATATCTGCTGTTGAACGGGCTTGCCTGAATCCATATAATAAGCAAGGTCTCCTCGTCAGCAAATTTTGAAGGGTTTTTTTATTGAATTAAAAAGACACCATAAATAAACCTAGCATTAAAAGTAAGGCAGATGAATCTTTTAATTTTTCGCTTTTTAAAATCAGGAACTATGGTTAAAATACTCATTTAAATGTTTGCTATAGCTTTTTATCTTATTGAATGATGAATTTTAAAATTCATCATTCAATAAGATATATATATTGCTTATTAAAAAACTATATGTAATTATTGTACGTAACTTGATGTATACCACAATAAAAAGCATTGTTTTCCGAAACGATCGTACAGATAATTGATTTTATTGTTGTTCTTTCTTATGAAACAGAATTTTAATTTAATTATAATTTGATTTTTAAATTTTAATTCATCAATCACATTACTTAATATATATATATATATATATATATATATATATATATATATACACTTGTGCCCGATATTATTCATACCCCTCGGATCTTTGAGATTTCTATAAGATTATTGCTCAAACCAGAAGGTAGACAATATTAAAGGGATTTCAAACAATAAATCAAGCATAAGCATTTAATTTAAACTCAACAAATAAATAAATTATGCAAGTTTGAAACATTATACAAAGAAAAACAATAATGGCACTAGTTCAAAATTATTCATACCTCTCTTACTAATAGTCAATAGCATGCCCTTCATTCTTAATAACTGCCTGTAACCGTTTTGGATATTTATCAACAAGGTTTTTACAAGCATCAACACTGATTTTTGACCATTCTTCAATGCAGTAGTTCTCCAAATCCCTCAAATTTCTAGGTTTCCGCTTTTTAACCTCAGTTTTCAATATGTGCCAGAGGTTTTCGATAGGGTTCAGGTCGGGACTCTGGCTAGGCCATTCCAAAACATTAATTTGATTATCCTCAAACCATTTCTTGACTATTTTGGCAGTATGTTTTGGATCATTATCCTGTTGAAGGACCCAGTTTGGTCCTAAATGGAGCTTCTCCGCATCCTGTCTAATGTTTTTTCTGGAGTATCTCCAAATATTGCTCCTTCTTCATGGTTCCATCTATATTGACCAAACTACCTGGACCACTAGCCGAAAAGGAGCCCCAAAACATTAGGCTACCACCACCATGTTTCACCGTGGGTATGGTGTTCTTTGGGTTGTAAGCTTCTCCTTTCTTCCTCCAAACGTAAGAAGCATCCATATGGCCAAACAATTCAATTTTTGTTTCGTGAGTCCACAAAATACTTGAGAAAACGGACTCTGGAGAATTCACATGGTTCCTAGTAAACTTTAGACGTGCTGCAAGGTGTTTTCCGGTGTGCAATGGAGTCCTTCTTGGTCTTCTTCCTTTCAGACCATTTTCATGCAGAGTCCTTTGCAATGTTTGCCTTGATATTTTTATGCCAGAAGACTCCAGATTTTCTAAAATGTCCTTAGTAGTGGTGGTTGGATTTGCATTAACACTTCTTACAATATTCCTGGTGGCTCTAGCAGACAGTTTCCTTTTCCTTCCTCTACCAATCAAGTTGTTTGTTGTGTGGTGGCTCTGGAATTTTTTGATGATGCTCTGTACTGTTGCTGTAGGGACCTCAAATTTCTTGGAAATTGACTTTTAACCTAAACCATCCTTATGTGAATTCGCAATTTTAGTCCTAAGATCATTACTAAGCTCTTTTTTCTTCCCCATTCTAATAATTTTTATTCTTTTATTGGTTTTCAGTTGATATCATTTTAATTTCTGATAAAATGCAAAAAAACGAAATGAAATTAATCAAAGGTTGTATAAAAGCATTCAAAATAAGAATCAAACAGGAAACAAACAGTCAGAAACTCGATTAATACTGAAAAAATAAGGGGGTATGATTAATTTTGAACATTGCAGATTTTATAAATAGCTGTATATTTCTTTTATTACAAGTATCCCGAGATTTTAAGATGACGAAAATGATCAGAAGAGGTTTATTAAGAATATGTATCAATATGGACGTAAACAATAAATTCTAACAAAGTTACACCTAATAAACTCAATTTTCAAGGGGGGGGTATGAATAATATCGGGCACAACTGTATATATATATATATATATATATATATATATATATATATATATATAGTAATTTATAAAATAAATATGGACACTGAATATTCTGCGTTTCATCCACTATAGGATTCGTCATGCTTATGCGCGAATTCTGTAGTTGTTTCTCGTTTTTATATATGTTGAGGATTTTAGTGAGCCAATCAGCTTTTTAGTATCCACCGCGCTCTTCCTATCAGCCAATGGCCATGCATTTTATCGAACAAAGGATCTGTTTTAGAACTAGGTTAGTGGTTTAAGGCAGACGATTTCCCTCCTTTCTTTCTTTTTTATATATATAAATATACATATGTGTACACACACATGCACACATCCACACACACACACATATATATATATGCATATATATACATATATGTGTGATCGTTTATGTATATTCATGTTTATTTAATTTGTTTATTTGTTTGTTTTCTATTGTTTTTGTTAGTTTTAAAGCTATTTTTTATCGCTATCATAGAGTAAGTTTTATTTTGTGAACACAGTTGTTTGCTATTTCTCGTCTACAGTTTAATAGATTTTGAGGTTCTTTAAAGTATAGGATAGCAAATGTTTCATGGAAGCATAATTTACATGGGTCGTCTAAATGTCTGCACGTGATAGCTTGTCTTATTATTTTCCATTCGACTACCGGCGAATGTCCGCTTTCTTGGAGTTCCCAGTATTTTTTCGCTAGTGTTGTTTTTATACGGTGTTTTTTTTATTTTTGAATGTACTTTAGTCGTCATAGTATCGGGTTTTAAAATCTAAGGAAGTCATGCCTACGTAATATTTCTTGTTATTCGGGTTTTCTTTCGCAAATATTGTTTCTTGATATAACTACGCTTTTTGTTAGACAGTTATTTTGAACTGGGCAAAGTGTGTCGTGTCTACAGTTGCATTTATATTGCTCGTTATTAGTATTCTTATTTATGGTATGGTTGTTCTTGTCCGGGGTTGGTTTGTTATTATTTTTATTGTTGTTATTATATATATATATATATATATATATATATACATATATATATATATATATATATATATATATATATATATATACATGACTGACGTAAAGAACATTTGAAATTAAAATGTTTTAATTCAACATAATTTAACGGGGTTAATGGTAGCGGAATGGATACGGTCTTTGCTAATCGAGCCAGAGATGACTCGTGTTGCTGAGTTCGAATCGGTCGACTGGTGTTAATCCTGACACTCTGTATTGAAGATTCCCGAAAGGATGGAACACTAGTGTCTATAGGTATTTAAGTATTAGAGTAAAAGAATAATTATGACAGCCGCTTTTAGAAATTCATTTCTTATAGTTGAGCACTTTAAGTTAAATTAAAGTCGGTCAATTTAGCTTTTATGCATAGATCATCGTATAACGATTAGATCACTGTCTGACTGACGTAAAGAACATTTAAAAATTAAAATGTTTAATTCAACGTTATTTCACGCGGGTAATGGTAGCCGAATGGATAAGTTCTTTGCTAATCGAGCCAGAGATGACTCGTGTTGCTGAGTTCGAATCGGTCGACTGTTGTTAATCGTGACACCCGACACCCTCCACTGAACATTCCCGAAAGGATGAAACACTAGTGTCTGTGGGTATTTAAGTAGTATAGTAAAAAAAATAATTATATATATATATATATATATATAATCTTTAAGTTTTTAACTTTTAAAACTATACAAAAAATAATTTTGTTATCATTCGTTAGAAAACCATCTAGTCAGTAAGTCATTTAATCACCTGCAATCACTGCATCAACTCGTTCTCGAATTTACTATAGTACCAATAATTTATTTTTGAAGGGATCATCAGTTGTTTACCATTAAACACTGTTTCGGGGATTTAAAAACAAAACAGCGTATTACATCATGGATCCCCAGCAGTGTTGATCAAACACCACCACCCTTAATCTTAGGAAGAAGACATGTTACAAACATTTGATCCAATTTCCTATTCTGAATTGCAGTTACTAACCCTTTCATACTATAACAATGAATTTCTTACCTGTGTGATTCATCAATTTCCACATTTAAAATGGATTATATTTATTTGCTGTCCACTCAGCAAAATGTGGCACAAGGCCGGAAAGTGGTAACCCAGCAGGCTCCCCTAAAGGAGGGGCACTCCTGCAATTTAAAAAATTGCCTGAGTAACCCCGTCGGCATTCCCCGGTCGGGGCGCCTCAGGCAACAAGCAATAAACTTGCCCCACCGGAAAGCCCGGTGGCAAGGCCTGGGAGGGTGGACCTCCTAGGTATTACCCAAGCGGTGTACCTCAGTCCAACAGGTGCTGGGCCGGTTCCCGGCCCCTCACCTGTTGGGCTGAGTGTCAAGTGACGGATCCTTGACTGGTACTATCCATTTGAAATGGATTATATTTATTTGCTGTCCACTCAGCAAAATGTGGCACAAGGCCGGAAAGTGGTAACCTAGCAGGCTCCCCTAAAGGAGGGGCACTCCTGCAATTTTAAAAATTGCCTGAGTAACCCCGTCGGCATTCCCCGGTCGGGGCGCCTCAGGCAACAAGCAATAAACTTGCCCCACCGGAAAGCCCGGTGGCAAGGCCTGGGAGGGTGGACCTCCTAGGTATTACCCAGGCGGTGTACCTCAGTCCAACAGGTGCTGGGCCGGTCTCCGGCCCCTCACCTGTTGAGCTGAGTGTCAAGTGACGGATCCTTGACTGGTACTATCCATTTGAAATGGATATATCTTTTAATTTTTCAGTCTTGTATTTATAAGATTACGGATTAATCCATTTAACTACTTATCACCGCCACTATGATTAGTATTTAGTATGTTTACATTCTTATTTATTTGAAATTAGATATATAAAGGTTAAAAATATTTTTACATATATACATTTTATATATATATATATATATATATATATATATATATATATATATATATATATATATATTGGGGGAGGGCATCCGGCTTTGCCCGGTTGTAAAATGCGCTTAAATATATTTTTATTTGTCCAGAATTTTTATATAATTTTCTAGATTAGGGATTTCAAAAACACAAACATGAAAATGGGTGCCATCAGCTAGAATCGAAACTGAAACTATTAAAAGCTGGTGACGTTACCACTGTACCAACTTGACACGGATACGAACTAATAAAAATTAAGAATTAAAAATAAACTAAGATGAATGTACACAATGTATAAAAGTATGACATTCACAAGTGGTCACCAGTCGCATGCATATCCCCGTTAGGAAAGATGACGTGTTACATTTTGTTCAACTTTTGCAGTTATCAACGTCCTCTTACATACAGCGCTTGAAATTCCCAAATTCGTCACATATTTTTAGTAATGACCAGGTTCAAAGTTGCTTAACTGCGCAGATCTGACGGGAACCAGTGAGTCAACGTTGAGGCGATGATTGAGACTAAAGGCTGTTACATTGAATAGATGACAGTTCTATTACATAATCAAGTTACCTACCTAGGTTTTCAAATAAACATGTTTAAAATGCAGGACAGTGTTGTTTTCTTTCTATGCGAGACTCGGGGTGGGGCGTTGATAAATATGAGATTTTCATTTGTCATCATTTTGTATATATTCTTATAGAGTCGTGATTTCAAAAGTTAAAAAAAAAGTATTTGTGTGCCACAGCTAGAATCGAAACCAAAATCGTAGCATTCAAATCTGGTGACGTTACAACTGCACAAACGGGACACGCATATGAACTGCTTAAAAATAATCTAAGAGGAATGTACAAAATGTATGACGATTTTTTTCTATTATGACGCGTTAAAAACGATTTTAATCGGCTAAATACTGCCATATAAAATATATATATATATATATAAACATTTGAGGTACCTATTATCTCTGTATGTATTATGTTGTGCTATATCTGTTACATCTTAGGGTGGTAGTGATTACGTTAGCTAGTGTGCATTTTAAAAAGGGTCACATTTAGTGCATGTCAGGATAGCCTAATGGTGCTCTACAACTTTTAGTTTTGGAAAAGATAAAGTTTAAAAATATGGAGACAGACAGACAGACAGGCAGACAGATGTAATCTATAAATATAAAAGCGAAAATGTATGTATGTATGTGTGTTCGCTTTTTCTGTGTGTCTACAAAAGGCTTCTTTCAGAGAAGCGGTCGGTCGGTTCACAACTTTTTAAAACATTTTATATCACATATAAATCGTAATATCTCACAGTTAACAACGAAGCTCGCCTGTCTATTTAATTTGCTCGATTTCGGGAAGATACATATTCAAGATCTGTCGCTCGCCGCATGTGGGTTAGTCTTTTTCCTATAACATCTTGGGGAGGGGGGGCGTTCATCAGTAAATGAAATCCCGCAGTCAAACTTGACCTCATTTATTCATTAAAACGAGCACCTGCTAAATCCAAGTAATTAAATAAATTCAAACGTGTTTCCGTAAGCATGTCGCAGTGGGGCAATGGTTAACGTCAAACGTTTTTTTTTTTTCACAACTTTGCCTCAACGGTTCGGGTTCGATCCTCATACTTACTTTTTTAACACCCCCCACACACACCTCCAAACACATGAGTAACGCCGGGTACACCTCGCTAGTGAATTTTATAAATTAAAATTTGCCCTGTCGTAAAATACGCTTAAATATGATATTTTAATTCGTCCAGATTTCGTATATATTATTATAGTCGTCATTATAAAAGTACAAAAAAAAAATAAAGTATTTGGGTGCAATCAGGTGGAATCGAAACCGAAACCAAAAGATGCATTTTGCAAAAGTACTTCTTTCAATCTCCTCGGTTTACGCTCACAAGGAAGATGAGTTGGAGCAGATGCATAAAGTGCAGTTGTGTTCTCTCTACCATGCTAGAAATGTACGCCTGAATGTATTTTGTACCTCTACAAGACCACCATTCACCCATGCATGGGTTATTGTTGTCACGTTTGGGCTGGCGCATCTACTACTAGTCTCTCGCTACGGGACAGAATTCAAAAGAGAGTCGTCAACCGGATAGGTTCTGAACTACCATCGAAGGTTCAACCTCTGTCCCATCGACGAAATATTGCATCTCTCTGCCTGTTCTACAAGTATTTTAATGTTGAATGCTCTGACGAACTGAAAACATCTATACCCCCTCGACGTAAATACCCCGAAAAAACCGATAATGAGCAAAACCCCACCCCTACCCAATAGTGGGACCTACATATAAGAAAGCCTTCTACTCTAATAGTTTCTTCCCCAGAACTACTATTCCCTGTGAATCCCTTAGGAGCTCCTATTTTATTAAAAACTGTATTGACATACAGAAGTTCAAATGAAATGTGAACAAACATCTTGCTGCTTAACTCCCTTCATAGTATTTCTACAACTTATCTCCCGGTTAGTAGTCCGCTACATCAAAGTGACACTTTGCCTTGTTTAGGGTGAAAATTGAATAGATAAAAAAAAGCAAAGCATAGCAGGTCGTGGGAAGAAACTATAAAAGTGAAAGGATTTTCATTATATAGAGACCTTAACAGCGAAGGATTTGGATTAGGTTTTCGTCCGATTAGTCGCAGTTATGTTCGTCAAGAAAGCACAGGTGCTACGAGTGCATCAAAACACATTCTATTAAAATACTTGTAAAACAGGCAAAGGGACTCGAACTTATGGCGATGGGACAGAGGTTAGAGCTTGGTCGGCAGTGTGGGACCTATTACATTTGAAACTCTTTTTTCGACATGCACGAGTGAGAGACTAGCGGTAGATGTTTCAGTTCATATATGTTTCAGGCGTAAAAATTGTAATGTTTTCTTTTATTTAATTGGAATTCATTATTGAGATGAGTATTATTTATTAATTTATTTATTGCGCACTATCATCCTCATCTCCTTTATATGTTGTTTCACGGCGTTTCGGCAAGTCTGACCGTCGTCAGGTGATAACCGCGACGGGATATCGGGGCGCATGACGTAGTGGATAGAGACGTTGCGCTCTACGGTTCCAGGTGAGCATTGTCATAAGATAGCGGTTTCAACCCTACTCTTAGCCGGCCAGAGGCTTACTTGGCCAAAATGTGGCGGGGCGACAACCACTATGAAGGCAGTAATTGCTGAGGGTGCAGTTAGGAGATTCGGATTCTCTATGCCGTCACGGTTACAACCTGACGAAGGGGCAGCGGAATAGTTGGTCGAAACTACGTGAAACAACAACTAACAATTATAAGGATAATTGTCAGCCATAAATAAATTAAGTAACAATTGGTTTTGCTGTACTAGCCTAAAAAAACGAGTGAAGCACGATTATAAGCCTGCACCCACTTTGCATGATTTTAAGATAGCTCAGATGAAACAAATATCAGTGAACGCTAAGAAGTTCGGTACAATTTGCCATTCATAATCAAAGACTTGTAACCGATCACACATGCTCTGTTTCTGCTCATCATGGAATTCGTTTAGCACTTAATCCATCTTTTGTATATCCGGAACTTAACAATAAGCGACGAAACAGGATTTGTTGCCCATTCTTGCACATCATGTTTCTAACACTGCTATGATACGTAAGCGGCTACTAATTGCGATTATACCTATTACATCACTGCCAGATATACGTTCCTATTACATATAAACTTCTGTAATCAAGGAAGCAGAAAACACGGGTAGGGATTTCAATGTCTACCAGCTCACTATAAGTAAATATTAGAGTATCAAGTTTTCCGCTCTGTAAGGACCTCACCACTGAAAAGATGTAATTTTGTTAGATGTCGATTGAAATTCCCTGCTAATTACCTTAAATCTTGTAATAAAAAGAGCGCATGGGAAAGATGTTTGAGAGGAAGATGGGAAAAATGAAAAACGATGGAAGATTAAATAGTAATAGTTTAAATGTTTTAAATAAAGATTACATATTCGTATTACTTGGTGTCCTGGATATGACCTTAAACTATATCCAGTGGTGAGGCTCCAGATTGCGGGCTCTGGGGAGTGTGGAGTCACCCTTTAATTGCCATTGCTCACAGGTCAACTTTGACCCGGAGTGGTAGTACCTGTTAGGGTCCCAACTATGGTTTAAATAAACACCGACTGGAAAGCAACAAATATATTCTATTAAACACTTTTCAAAATAACTGGATTCGGCATTAAATGAACTGAAAAGGGTTAATATGCCGTAAAACAAATACAACCAGCCAACCAATCAACCAACCAACCAACCAACCAACGTATTACTTGGATGTTTCGGAATACTGTCCTCGTCTTGTGTGTTATTTGCGCAACTTTTCAATCGATGATTCTCCAGGTAGCGTAAACATTCATGAGTTCAACAGAAAATATCTCAAGTTTGACAAGATACATTTGAGGAAGGTCGGTTGTGCTTGTGTCATTTGCCTGAGTATTCAGCATCCATTTTTTTTGCGTAATTCCCAGTGTACTGCCTTCATCACTTGATAGTGTCAATTTTTATATTCTGTTTAGATCAGCTTACTGCATTCGGATATTATGTGGGTTATTGCTTCGTTTTTTTTTTTTTGTTTGTTTTTTTTTTTCCAAAGAGTTTTTAATTTCTGTTTTCTTGTTTCTTGTCGATCTTTGCTTTTATATGGTTTGTTCTAATCGCGTTAGCTTGTGCGGATGTTATAAGGGATCCAGTTTCTCTATTTAGGTTTCCTTTGTGCAGCTATGCCCAAATGTTTTGTCAGTTTTATGAATTGTTCGTGTAGATATTTCTCATCTTATTCCTTGCCTCTCATTTTCTGCTTTTTTCAGTTTCTTTTCCTGCGATCATTGTTCCTTGTGTGTTCTACATTATGTGTTCTTTTCTTCTTCTTCTTCTTCTTCTTCTTCTTCTTCTCCTCCTTTTTCTTCTTCTTCTTCTTATTATTATTATTATTAATGTTGCTGTTGTTGTTGTTGTTATTATTATTATTATTATTATTATTATTATTATTATTATTATTATTATTATTATTAATGTTGCTGTTGTTGTTGTTATTATTTTTCAGTAGGAGTGCCAACACAGCTCATTATCGAAGATAAGGAGGAGAAAGTGGTTCAGTTGTTAACGACACAGATTTTAATTTCGAATTCTGTTCGTTCCCCAAAACTGCCTTTCACTGTGGACCTTGGTAAACTTTACATGGTCCCATCCGTCTATAACTGAAGTATTTCTAGAAAGAGTTCTGACTAGAAAATTATCGGAGTCACCAATGGCAAATACCCACGATATGATGAGGATCATCATCAGAGATTGCTCACTGATATATGATGTGTCCTGGAATCTGAGTGACAAAAATGTTCCTTAGATTGTTTGTACTCTCTACTTCTTTCGATAAGTTTTGCAACTTAATTTGCATCATTTCAACAAATGTTTCGCTTCTTACTGGCAATTCTAACTAGTAACTATTGGAGTTTTGGTTTCAATAAGCCTTCCCTTGGCATCAGTTCTCTTCACACTCATCCAGTAGTAGTCTGGTTAGTGCTTTCACATCCTCCTCGACTGTTTGTTGTGGCGCTAGTTTATCTAGCACTTGTTTGTCTGGGGGTAGGAATGATTATTATTATTATTATTATTATTATTATTATTATTATTATTATTATTATTATTATTATTATTCTTTATTGCATTTTCTCTGCAACATAATATAAAGTTCTACTTTTCTCTAAGAAAACTTCTCTTCCGAAGTTGTATTTAAAAAATTCCTTTTAAAATTTCAACATTCATCTTTCCATCCTTTTTTATCTTTATATTTAAATAATTCTTACATGTTTTTTTTTGTTTCGCCATATTTCATTTTCTTCTTTCTTCATTTATTTTTCAAATTCTGTATCTTTTTCCTCTTACTCATTTGTCTTTTAATGCATCCTGTTATCCCCCCTCTTTTTTTCTAAATGATCCCTGTTCTATTCCCAACCTCTTTCCGGTACATCATTTACGAAACACGGAATCCTTGCCAAATGAACCTCTCCTGAGACTATTCCCATCGTTTCCGATGCAATTCGC
This sequence comes from Euprymna scolopes, assembly GCF_053919585.1. Classification (NCBI taxonomy): domain Eukaryota; kingdom Metazoa; phylum Mollusca; class Cephalopoda; order Sepiida; family Sepiolidae; genus Euprymna; species Euprymna scolopes. Next base: position 31,141,318 of record NC_136513.1, read on the forward strand.
AACTCCTATGTTATAATCTGACTGTGTGACAGGCGCACAATAGCCATCATGTCACTATCCATTTTTTTGGCGTCAACAAAACTCTTTTTTTTTGTATTAATATGGCCAATCAGACTTTAGGATTAGGGACGTTTAAAACCGCCAGCTACTTAACTAAAGACTGCAATACGCGAACAAGATGGGATCATGTCCCAAGTGGCAACACTTGATCTGCTGATGAGACTTTTTACCACAACAAGACGGCAGAGCCAACAAATGTACAGATTGGTGTGACAGGTAACTAATATCGTTGTATTCCTTCGGGTTCCTTTTTAACAAACGCCAGTGTAAATAGCGGAGCTAAAGAAAGAATGGTTAGAGAATGCGAGCATTGCCGGGCGTTATATTGCAAGAGCCCTTTACAAAATGAGCATTTAACCCCTGACATTTAACCATCCACTACACTTCATTAGGCACGATGTTTAACTAATACACGTGTGTTTTGAGAAGACACATATATAAATAGAATTTATATTATGTTAAAAATTAAAAGTATTTTATATTCGATATCCGACGTGGTTAGAAAGCATTAATAGCACGGTTACAAGCATGATAACATTTTTATATATGAAAGGTAGTTCCAAAATCAATGCTTTCTATTTCTTAACAAAAGCAGAGTTGAAGAGCTACGAAGACGGTAGTGGTGCTATTAAAACGAAAGACTTTCTGTGCTCAGATTTAGTTTGTACATAGTCACCGACATCCATCATGCAATTTTGCTCGAAATAAACGAGAGCCTTGACACATTGGTTGTAAAAATCATCACTTGCCAAATGAATCCATTTTTTCACGGATGCTATTACGGCTATATTGTCAGTGAAATGCGACCCAGGTAATGTGTAATTCAGAGGTTTAAACGAGTTAGTTTATCGGTGACAGGTGTGAACTATACGGTTGATGAGATATCACCGTTCAGTCGCACTTTGTCACATATTTCCGTGTCTTTAATCTTGTGTGTGACCTTTAGTTGTCGGGTTGAAAACAAGAAGGCATTACCTTTTGGACGACCCTCGATAAATCGACATCTTAAGTAAGAAGGAATGTTTTAATAAAATTATATTTCCAAAACGCTCGTACTCAATTGTTAAACAGTCTTTTTTATTTGTCGGTATAAATATGCTTAAAATAATTAGCCGGAATTTAGCAAAATATATTGTTTTGTGGCGAGGGTGAGGATTGTAGACAAGACAAGACAAACAAACAAAAAACAACGGAACATGTTAAACGTTTATTCCAGACCTGTTTTGCTTTTTCAAATTCATAAATTTTACTAAACATAAAAATAAAACTGGAGATATCACTGAAATAGTCCAACTCCTAACTTATAAAAATATGTTCAATAAAATTTTTCATTTTATTCTATTTTTCATCTTTTGTGTTTTGCAGTGTTAAATTCATTGAATATGTTAATAATAATCATTATCTTACAGATTAGCGAAAAAATTATATAGTTTCATTATTTTTGCGAAACCACTGCTGCTAAATCTATGAAAAATAAACTTATAATTTTCTTTTAGTGAGCCCAATATTGCTAAAATCCCATTAAATAGGAAATGCCTTGAAGAATCGATACCAAAAAAGAAAACATCGATAAATAACTGCGCATTTTCCTACAAATACGATAATTTCTTTCGGCAGTTTCTTGTTTATTCACCTATGATGGCTCAACCGTAATAGAAGATGCAAGAGTTGTTCTCAACACAAAAGGCGCCCATCATTCCCAAAATTTTCACCCATCTGGTATTGGTCAGGCTCATCATTGCTTAACTTCGGGATTATGTACGCAACAAATATATATATATATATATATATATATATATATACATATATATATATATATATATATATTGCTTATGAAAAAAGGAATTAAACCCGTCAAATCAAACGTTAAAAATACATGGCAAATATAGTTTATTTAGCCCCCTGCAAGCCTTCATACGTAATTTTATACTATCATTATCTTTCTATTACTTTCGCTACGAAAATCTAGAGAGTGATGTTAAAAGTTGGAATTATTTGAAATTCAGGAAATTATATTATAATATTTTTGCATATTCTTATAGCAAATCATTCTAAATTTTATTTAGACAAAAAAAAAATATTTTGTTAAAAAGTCTTTTAAAAAATTATTTTAATGTTTTAGCGATCGAAACAGAAATGGCGGTGAATGGTGTCGTTTTGGAAAATTTAACATTAAAACTTCTATTTAAAATAGTATATTTTTTTTATATTAATCTGCTTTCCTATGAAACAATGCAGGTTTTTATGTTTCTGAATAAAAAAGAGAATCGCTCAAGAATAATGGATTTTAATAGATTTTAATTCGTTTTCAAAAAAGAAAAAATTGTTTTTTCTTTCACTCCTTGGCCGTGTCTACCTATATATGTCTGCCGCGTTATTTATCAAGCTAAGGAAAGATTTTACCCGTTATAAACCATTTTTATTGTACAATTTGTATTTTTTATTATTTTCTGTAGTTTAAGGGTATGTCAGGTAAATATTTACTTACAGACGAACAAACATACACATATACGTCTACTGTTTTATTTAATTATTATCAGATCGCAGAAGGTAAGCAACGTTAAGCTTGGTTAGTACCGGATTGGTGACAAATTGGCGATTCTAGGTGCTGGATTTGTTATCCGCTTATCTCGTCATTTGTTTCCAATATCGTAGTTTCAAAACCACCATCTCCATTTTTTCTTCCTTTTTATGGCGTCGCTGTCTCTTTTGCCGTTCCCTTATCTTAAACAAAGGATGCGATTGGCTAACGCGAGCTAACGTATGAACATATCGGGGTTCAGTGAATAAAGTCACTTTCCCTTTCTCTTTTCATACTCGACGTCGCTAAGCACGCCGAAATTCAAATATATCAATAAAACGCCAATAGTTAAGGCATTTGACTATTTACTTTTAGACGAAACCGGATTTCCTTCTCCGATTCCGATTTTTTCGATTATCGATTTTTGGAAATTTATGAGACGCATTCCGTTAGAAAACTTATGTAAGAAACACCCAGACATATCAAGTACTTTCGTTAGGAAATCTTAAAAATCGACCCATCCGTTTCTGGACTAATAAAGAAATCAATTCACACACACATACACACACACACACACACACACACACACACACACACGCCACCCACACACACATGCACACACATGCACACAAACACACACATGTTCTTTTATATGATAGAAGAACAGTAGATAGATCATTTAAATACTACGAGGAGCCCGCAATAAGTAATGTCCCTTACCCACTTTCAGTTGTCTGATCTAACTGAATTTTTGCAGGTTAAATGATTTATATCTCTACGGGTTATGTGGAAAATTATAGCTCTGAAATAATGGTGGTTTCTGTTTTACAGCTGTTTGAACTGAGTCAGGTGTGAAATGGAGCCTGTTGAATGTCGAGCAGTGATCCGGTGTTTGTATTTGAATGGACGCACAGCACAAGAGACTTCTGATGAAATGAAAGAAACTTATGGTGATAATGCCCCATCATATGAACTTGTAAAACACTGGCATCGTGAATTCAAACATGGCCGGAAGTCTGTGGAAACAGCTCCCAGACCTGGTCGCCCCCTTCTTCCATTGATGAGGCATCTGTCCGTCAAGTTGAGGCTGCCATTTTGGAAGAGCGGCGCATTACTATTCGCCAAATAGCCCAAGATGTCAAGATTAGTACAGGATTAGTGAAAACTATCATTCATGACCATTTGCATATGCATAAGGTGTCTGTCAGATGGATTCCCAGGTTGCTCACACCATTCCGGAAGCGAGAACGTGCCGAGTGCTCGAGGATGAAATTGGAGATGTGCCAAGAAGATGAGTCAAAGTTTTTCAAAAGACTGATTACACAGGATGAAACCTAGGTTCATCACTATGATCCAGAGACCAAAGCCCAGTCACTGGAGGTGAAGCACTTGGGCTCACCACCTCCAAAGAAGGCAAGGGTGCAGCCCTCCGCTGGGAAGGTCATGCTCACAGTCTTCTGGGACTAGGACGGGGTAGTAATGAAAAATTTAATGGCGAAGGGTACCACAATTAAAGGAGCCTATTATGCTTCACTTTTGATGAAATTAAGGGAAGCTATCAAAATCCAGAGGCGGGCCAAGATCAGCAAAGGTTACCTCCTCCTGCAGGACAATACTCCGGTCCACAACTAGCATGTCGCCAGATCAGAAGTACGGGCGTGTGGTTATGAAATCCTTCCCCGTCCTCCCTACTCTCTTGACCTTGCACCCTGTGACTTTTGCTTTAATGCTATGGGAAGTGGGTCAGGGGCATTACTTATTGCACGCCCTTCGTAAACCTTACATTTTTAGAAAAGAAATGATTTTTTAATTAATTTTTAACTATTTTACTTGAATTCCTTTAAATTAGCTGCATTATTTCAATGGCTGCCTTACGAATTCTAGCCAATATTCACTGCGTGTTTGTCTTCTCACGAAAATTATCTACAATTATATAAATACAACTTTTTCTTTGTGTGAGTTCGTTCCTTATTGACTCCGAAACAGCTGAACAGAATTTCATCAAAATTTACAGAAATTTAGTGTATAACTCTGGGAGAGTTTGGTCTGAAAATACGTCCGATAATTACCGATAATTACCGATAATCGACAATCTAACCATTGTTTTTATTTATGTATCATCATTAAAACTGTTTTTAAAATGGCGTCGCTTAGCAATAATGATAGAACAACGGGCCGTGAAAATTTCACCGTGCCTAAGTTGATAGCATTTTTTTTTTTTATTTTTATTTTATGCATGACGTGGTCTGTAGGTTCAAACGCCGCACGCAATTTTCTTAATTTTTTTCCATTAACTGCAAAGAATTTTATAAGACTTGAAAATTTACGTTTTTTATATTTGTAGTTTTTTTTGCATGACGTGGTCTGTAGATTAAAACGCTGCACGTAAATTTCTTAATGTTTTTTTTTTTCGTTAACTGGAAAGATTATATTAAATAATTTTATAAAAGAAACAGTAGGTTCTCTCGACTGCAATGTAGAATAACATATATTTTGGACTAACTTACTGCATGTAGGCATGTGAAGCTTCCTTCCGGACGATTTCACGGATTTCGATGACAATAAAAATATAGAAGTGTTAAATATTCATTGAATATTAGCTATCCTAAACTTACAAAAAACAACAATATTTATTAAACTGCTGGAGTAAAATAGCAAATGCATGTGTACAATAAAACTAATAATTAGGATAACAGAAAAAAATGGTTAACTACTACTACTACTACTACTACTAATAATAATAATAATAATAATAAAAACAAAACTAATAACCATAATCATCATGATAATTAATAAACTAATACATTGATAAAAATGTCGATAACATTTAAATTAAAAGTAGGTCATTTCCCATCACAAAGAAAGTAAACAAATTCTCGCTAAAACAACAAAGAAATCAGTGCGCGCGCTCATTGGCTAAAATACATTGGTATTTTTATGAGTAAACATATGATTGGCAGACTAGCAAACTCCGTACAACGGAGATATATAAAAAACGCGGAGTAACAAAAAATTCCTTACGAATTTTCACGGGGATGAAACGCGGAAAATGCTGTGTAGCTTAATTCGCATATATATTTTATATACTTATTATAATATATCATTCATATATATATATACATATATATATATATATATATATATATATACCCCCCACATATATATGTGTGTGTGTGTGTGTGTGTGTGTGTGTGTGTGTGTGTGTGTGGATATAACAGCTATCGCTTTTGCTAATCTCTTAAACAGCTTCAGAGTGAACAGCTGATTATCTGTGATTTGCATTTCACAAGTTATGCTAAAACAATTGTTTCATTTTTTTATTGTTATGTAGTCGACTACTAATTTTGTAATTAGGATTTTTAAGCGGCATCTGGGCTTACACAAGCGTTAAATCACCGATAGTTTAAACTTCGTATTCTTAGGAATTTAAACTGCATCACAAAAAAAAAATTTCATGAGCCTTATTCCTCCCATGATTAAGGGAATGATGGAGATCTTTTTTCTACACAGGAATCACCATTTATAAAGACCCGTAAGCGATTCGAGGATAAGGGTTAATGGGTATACATTAGTCAATGTTATTAGAGCGTTGTAAACATAAATAGTGCGAATTTTGTTAATTGGATTACTTAGTGGACGGTTCATCAAGAACTTGTTTACGTTGGACTTGAGGACAATTGAAAAAGCAAGCAATCTGAAGAGAGTTCGACAGGTCTGTAGTATTAAGAAAGAAGATGTGTTCATGGACTCTAGATTGAGGTTTAAGTAGAAATAAAGAGTGGGGGAAATTATTGATAGTGGTTTCGGTTAGGCGAGTGTTTTTCGTGAAAGTTAAGCGAGGAGGGACCGTAGATTTAAGCTAAGCTGAATACTTGCCAAAAAAAAAAAAATAACGATAAAGCAGAGATAGGCTCGCAACGTCTCCTCTGTGTGAAAGAAGTTGCAGTGAAGAGAAAATGACATCCCCACTAAGCTACGAAATCCATGTTGAACTCTGTCAAGGCAGGATAAACTGGTTCTAATAGCTCCCGCCCAGATGTGGCAACAGTACTCTATCGATGGCCGCATTTGGCTTTTGTAGAGAATAGCATCTGTAGTGAGATATCTACTGGAACCGTACAAAGGTCCCATCAGTTTTCCAGCTACCTCGGCAATGGATTTGATATACGTGTTCTATTTCAGGTCAGGAGTAAAGTTCAAGTCAAAAACCTTGTCAAAACATGAAGCCTCTCCAAGACGAGAGCCACTCATTTCACCCGATGGCAGATTGGCATAAGAGGGTAGATGGTGTAGAGATAGAAGCTTGGGTTTAGATGCATTAAAAGTAATCAGCCACCTCTTTCCTCATTGTACCACGTGCCCAACATTAGAGTAGAGAAAATCAGAGGGAACTTGGTCGTGTACGGTCTTTGATGTGATACCATAGATTCGAGTGTCGTCAGCATAAATGTCTACGAATGATGTAAAGATTTGATTTGGAAAATAATTAATGTAGATCAGGAAGGAAATTGGGCATAGGATGAACCCCTGAGGGACTCCAGCATTAATACTGAGGGCTTCTGATTCCTCTCCATCAACGACTACTCTTATCAGAGATATATGATTCAATAATTGAGAAGACATTTCCAGCTATACCATAGCTGGAGATCTTTCCCGTTTCCTTTAATGTCATAAATTCCACCCCATATAATTTACTATACTAACTAAAATATCATAGAAAAGAGTTTGAAATAATGCCTTACAAGTATTATTATACTTGGTATTAATACGGCATATTAACGTTGACACACCGGTTCCCACCTGATAACCGAGGTTAAGCAACAATGTAACTGGCTAATACCAGATGTATGACCATTT
>NC_136513.1:31153755-31171255 GCF_053919585.1 Euprymna scolopes
TATATAGATAGATAGACCGAGAGATAGTGCATTTGGCATTTATACGTTTGACAGTTCTTATATAAACGGGAGTGTTTCTATAACCAATGACACATACATTTCTTACACAAACAATTGCGATTCCATATTCCTTATTTTAATAACATTCTGTATTTATTTTAACTTATGATGGAGTTTTCAATTCCAAATCTAGCTTCGCAAGTTCGAATTCTTGACTATCCTACTTCATATTTACATTTAACTAATTCCCTATTTTTTTACTTACATGAAAACGGGGCATCCCTTTATCATGCAAAAAAAACTAAGTGCAGATACAAGTGACAGGAAATATGAGAAATTATCCCGTTCCCTATAAAACATAAAGAGAAGAAATGACGTGGACGTAAGGTACAAGGATAAAAGGTGAAATGACGGTAAAAACAAATGGATGCCATCACATTGACAGTAAATTTAAAGGGGAGAATTGAATGCCTACTATACACCAACGGGGAGAATTGAATGCCTACTAGACATCAACGGGGAGAATTGAATGCCTACTAGACACCAACGGGGTGAATTGAATGCCTACTAGACACCAACGGGGAGAATTGAATGCCTACTAGACACCAACGGGGAGAATTGAATGCCTACTAGGCACCAACGGGGAGAATTGAATGCCTACTAGACACCAATGGGGTGAATTGAATGCCTACTAGACACCCACGGGAAGAATTGAATGCCTACTAGACACCAACGAGGAGAATTGAATGCCTACTAGATACCAACGGGGAGAATTAAATGCCTACTAGACACCAACGGGGAGAATTGAATGCCTAATAGACACCAACGGGGAGAATTGAATGCCTACTAGACACCAACGGGGAGAATTGAATGCCTACAAGACACCAACGAGGAGAATTGAATGCCTACTAGACACCAACGGAGAGAATTTAATGACTACTAGACACCAACGGGGAGAATTGTATGGCTACTAGAAACCAACCTCGGGTCTCTCTGTACAGGGCTTTACCAGGGACTCTTGTATGAGGATACTTTCAATTTTTAATAATTTAAAGTAAACCCTTAGCAAATATTCGAATTTAAATGAAAATGAAAAATAAAACTAAATCTTCAAACTGGCAGGATGTCGCCCAGGATAAAAAGATCCCCTCAACATGGCTAAGCACTGGGTCATATGAGGAAAATTACAGTGCACCTTCTTCTTGTGGTATTTCCACAAATGAAAACACTAAGCTGGACACTCCACCAGACCAGTCAAATTATAGTCCTGGAATCCGGCAAGACCAAACAAGAACCACTAAGAAAAGACGCTATAACCAAGTAAAGTGGTCTCTTGAGGAGAGAAAAATTATTCTTCAGTTTCGCATACTCAAGGTATGAGAAATGGGGGAGGAAAAAACACAGTATTCGAGGCTCAAATAAAAACTTCACCCTTACCAAAAGAAAAAAACATCACTAACCGCAAGTAAGAACTTGCTTTCAATTGTATCTCGGTTACAGAAATACCTCCCAAAAGATGTTAGAGAGTCAATTGAGAAGAAAGTCTTTAGTGAAGCAGCGATTGATTTCACCAAATCTAACACTGATGAATATGCCCAAACTCAGTGGAATAGGGAGGAAAAATGGACATTGATTTTGTCCATCGATTACGTAAAAATAAAATACAAACAAACTCACAGACAGTTGTAAGCAATTGCAAACGATTTTTAAGCACCACTGCCCAAACAAGAAGGGAATTGAGAAGGAAAAGTTAATATGTCAGAAATCCAATTTTCTGCGAAACAATATCTTTTCTGGTGAACAAATATTCCAGCTAAAAAAAAGATGCCCAGGAAATGGCTAAAAACAACATACAACGTTTGCCCGATCAGCAATCTCATTCCTATGCTCAAGATCAGCCAAACCAAACAAGAAGACACTACAACAAATGCTAACCTGAGACAGCTCCCTGAGACAATGCCAGCAAGTCTTAGATGTCAACCAAAAACAAACCAGAAATATACCCGATGTGCCACTCCATCAAATAATGCAACATCTCCCCAGGAATCACTCCCAATAGACCCAACACAATTATAACATGGACAGACGTGCCAACAGTATGCCCCACTTCAACATGTGACATTGGACGCGGACCAGTTGGAACTATAGGAAGAGCTGGCAAACAGGATAGAAATAGCACGACGTCTAGTTGGTGAAGATTGGCACAGACTGGTAGAAATTAGTATGAATAAAGCCTTCAAGGTGCTTGTTTCAATAATGTCAATTTATGCCAATATATCAAATGTTCTTCTGAACCCAAAATAAAAATGATGAATGAACATCACACTAAATGTTTGCCCCAGCAGACGTCAACTACAAAGCCCGGTGAAAATTACAGTGGTAACACACTGGACAACACAATAGAAGAATATGACAACCCAGCAACCCTAATCGCCCTAAAGAAGAGAAATGATTATACAAAAAGGGAACTAAAGACAAGACTGGGAAGATGGCAACAACATAAGAGAGCAGGCAGGTTCATGTAGGAAATGAACCAGAGCTACATTGACAAGGAGGCCTCACTATAACGGCTTAAAATGACAAATTTCCATTGGACGAAGAATGATTAATTATAGCTGCACAAGACCATGGCTTACTCACAAATGTATTTAAGAAAATGGCTGGTCTACAAAAAAACGATTAATGCAGATTCTGTTACTTAACTATTGAAAGCCCAAGCCACCTAATGTCTGGATGCAAGATCCTTCTAGCCGATGGTCATTACACTGCTCGCCACAACAAAGTATGTAGATACTTACATTGGGAGATCTGTGGAGAGATGCAACTAGATAGGTTGTCGAACAGCTGGGAAAATGAACCACCACCGATAACATCAAATGGAACTATGACAGTGTTCTACGACAAAGACATGCAGGTAGGCAGATACATAAAAGACAAGGTCATCAAGACAGATATATAGTAATATGGAACAAGCTCGAAAGGACTGCACTCATTATCGACGTCACAGTTCCAAACGACTTTGGCCTTAATAGAGCAGAATGAGAAAAGATAACAAAATAGCAGGACCTAAAAAATGATCTAAAAACATCGTGGTGTCTGAAAGAAATAAACATTATACCGGTTGTGATAGAAGCAACTGACCTAATAAAAAAGAACATTCAAAAATACTTAGAAGCAATCCCTGGAAAAGCAAGCTGTAAGGAAATACAGATAGCAGCCATAAAGGGAACAGTGTCTATCCTTAAAAGAGCCCTCAGGTATAAATTTAAACTGTAATAGAATCAAATGTAAGCCAGGAAGGGCCCCCTTGATCTCTTCAAACTAACAAAAGTAAAATTAAAAAAAAAGACAGTGAAAGGAATGTTTCAGGATAGTCTCTGTATGGCAGTCGCGCTGCATACACTAATGGTGTAATAACTGAAGGGAAACTTTGATCATCGACAAGAGCGAAATGCCTACTAAAATTTGTTCGCTGTGTCCACCTATTTGGTAAGAGGATAGTTAATGAGTTAATATAATAATATACTCTCCTCCCCACTCTCTCACTGTCTATCATGTGTAGAAACCATTTTAATTTAAACATGCACTGTGTTGTTAACAGCTTTTATATGCTATTTAGAAAACTCTTCCGGCATTCCACGTTAACGAAACGGCGATCAATGTATTCACGTAGTCGCAAAATCTTAATACCATAAGAACAGATGTTCTTGGCCTTCGGACCAAGATAAAAGTGCAGTATCTGTTCATCAGATGCTTCACTTCAGTTTCTTGTTCTCTCTCTTTATGGAGGGCAACCTTCACGACTGAGACATTTTATCTCGTCATAAAACAACTCTGGTGTTTTTCTCCACGTCATAAAACAACCCTGGTGTTTAAATCTTATATGATACGGAAATATCAATTGAGCATGAACACATTTCCTTTATACTGTTCTTAATTTGGATAATATTCTGACAACGAGTTGGACGAATTAATCTCCGACCTACTTCGGTTGCATCTTTTCCAACTCGGGAATCTTTCTGTCTAACTGAGCGGACGGTAATCGTCAGAAAGCTATTCTAAAAATGTGATTTTGTATTCGTTTCTATAAAATCCTAGCCTTTTCCTGCTATTTACACTGCTATACCTCTCTTACCGTCTTTCATATCCTCAGCTTATTTTATAATCCCAAATAGTTCTCTTCTTATTGCCTCTATTTTTCGACAATCTAAAACATCCGATGTGCAAACAGCTAAGCTCTTTTAGAAGATTAGCCGAGGCTTAGTATAATCTCTTTGGAATAATATTACACGTAAGCTTAAATTTGCATAAATAAGCTACGTACCTTACAATAGTTAGGTTAGTCCGTCTCAGATCCTTATATATTTAGCAGACAGAGGAAATGATTTATGACTATGCACACCACCCACTGTGACTTTGCGAATTCATAAGATCAGTACCTGCAAGTCGGAGTGATTTACATTTTCGACAAAAAAGCTGACAAAAGCAAGCTTAATAGAAGTTAGAGTCCCCACTGACGATGTGTTAATAGAGCCCAAAAGGGAAAACGAAGCTAAATATTAGAGTCGTGTGTCTGACATGAAAATAAAACGGGATTAAAAAAATATCTCCATCATACAAGTAATTATACGAACAAAGGGTCTTATGAAAAATAATTTCAAAAACTGCATAACAAATATACACGGTGAACAAAGTGCATCAGGGATACAAATATTGTATTAAATGTAGGAGTTTAATCTTTATGAAAAATCTTACAGTTGGAATATATACGAAAGCGTGTTTAATGCCCGGCATTCGGCAAGACACTCGACCCCTGTCTAATAATTGTTTTTTTAAGAAGCAAATAGAAATAAAAGAAAGGTTCAGATAGTTATGTAGATGTTCTTCTTCATCTACTCTGGCGTATTTTATTTCTAGACAGGACTAAGCTATGCATGTGCGACGCGAAATTGTCAGCAAAGATCTTGTAGTTTAAGTCAAGTATATTATAAATCTCTGCATTATTTGAAAAATGCTACATGTCATATTTCTGTATTCCCTTTTTGCTTTACCTAAACCTATTATGTGTCAATATATACATACACACGCACACATATATACATATATACACATACACACACACGCACACACACACACACATATATATATATATATATATATATATATATATATATATATATATGACGCATATATATATGTGTGTGTTTTAATGTTGTAATGTTTATATTGAGGCTATTTCAGATGCAGTGTATTTTTTCAGGTGACGTTATTTGTCCTCATTTTGTCATTTCTAGCTTCATATCATAAAAAAAAAACATTGTGTGAGTCTAGGGACACTGAAGCTGGTTTGACTATATACATTCACTTTTGTCATGAAAGTTGATTGACATAAAGACGTCTTTACTGTCAAATATGGATGCTATATAAGTGATCCGGATTCTTGATGTTTGATAAGAACAAGTGCGCAAATAAATACACCCACATTTATATAGATGCGTGTGTGTTTTCTTTAAAGGTAGAAAACTGCCAAGGGTATATATATATATATATAGTGGGGGTCTTAAAAGCAATATTACATACTCGTTTACTTTAACAACAGTAGGACAACAAAGGAGATTATCAAAATGGGAAAATATCATATATCTGACTCATCGATATATCACTTGCCGAATAGGCAAACACGTTGGTGGAAGTAAAATTTGACTTATATATATATATATATATATATATATATATATATATATATATATATATATAGATATATATAGATATATATATAGTGTGTGTGTGTGTGTGTGTGTCTGTGTTTGTGTAAAAGAGATTTAGAAGGTTGTCACAATACGAGGAATGAATTATAGTTGATGTTGGTAAGAGGAGACGAGAACAAGTGGAGATTTACAAATCAATAAGTATATATATATATATATATATATATATATTATATATATATATATATAGTTATTCAGTTGTATGGTAAATTGTATTACTTGTAAGTCTATGCAACGTATTCCATTATTAATTTCGGAAAAATTTTCCTTTTTCAAATGGTGTGCGTAACAGGTCGATTCAAAGCGTAACAGGTAGATTTATTGATTTGTAAATCGCCACTTGTTCTCGTCTCCTCTTACCAACAGCGACTATAATTCATTCCTCGCATTGTGACAGCCTTCTAAATCTTTTACACACCTATCCCACACAATGCTTCAAGCAAACTACATATCAATCCTATATATATATATATATATATATATATATATATATATATATATATATATATATATATGAGAATAATGGGTTGAGTTAGATCATAGATAAATTAGTCTTGTGGTTTCAAGTTAAATAAAATACTTTTAGAATGAAATATATTTTTATTTAAGACAATCCAAGCCAAATAAAATTGCCTAATTTAAAAGATAAGGCAAATTAAAAATTGCAGGGTTTATATTTAAATGTAATTCAGAAACTATATCATTTTCAATATTAAAAAATATTATTTAGACAAAGCATATAACATTTGAATTAATTTTCTTAATCCATGTATTTTCGATATAGGCACCTCCTCTCAGAGGAAATTCATTAGCAAAATATTAATTCTGTTTGATATAATTTCGCCACGTAGCATATATAAATCCCTTTAAGGTGCATAGAAAAAGGCAATTAGAATGGAAACAAAAACGATATGAGATTTTGGTATCCAAAATAGTTTTTAGTTTGGGTCGAAAATTTGAGCTACCAATATATAAATGTATGTATGTATGTTTGCATGTCTGTCTAAAACCTTCGACAGAGGCGACGGATTTCCACAAGATTAGTATTGTTTTAAAGCTCCACCTTCAGACGAGAAATATCGAAAAATTGGCTAAAAACATTAATTTCTTCACCCTCAACCGATCACTTTTTTATAGGGAGGGGTCGCTTTTTTTCACCAATATTTTCGAAAGTCATCTCCTTTTTTCGAGTGTCTAGCCTTAATTTAAACCTACGTCCCTTCTGGTTTGATGGTGGTCGTAACATCAAAGACGCCCCGTTTTCCCCCGTTCTTTTCCTTCTTCGCAGTACGGGTCGGGTCTGCCTTCCTACTACCACTTTTTTTTTTTTTGCTCAACACACATCTCCAAACACCCGGGCCAAACCGGGCACCCATGCTAGTATATATATATATATATATATATATATATATATATATATATATATATATATATAACTACTTCATTTATTATATTATTATTAATATACAATAGTATAAAATTATGTTTAGACTTTAAGTATTTACTTAGAAAGTGCTCAATACGCAGGTAGAGCTAGTTAGTAATTTATAAAATATAAATGGCGATTAAGCTACACTGAATATTCCGCGTTTCAACCACTCTAGGATTCTTCAGGATTATGCGTATAAGCCTGAAGAATCCTAGAGTGGATGAAATCCGGAATATTCAGTGTAGCTTAATCGCCATATATATTTTATGAATTACTATATATATATATATATATATATATATATATATATATATATATATATATATATATGTATATACATGTATGCATATATATATGTATATATATGTATGAATATATATATATATATGTATATATATATGTATGCATATATATGCATATCTATGTATATATATATGTGTGTGTGAGACAGAGAGAGAGAGAGAAAGAGAGGGGGAGAGAGAAAGTGTGTGCATGTGTAAGTTTGTATTCACGTGATGTAATTATATTTCCGTTAGTTGTGGTTTTTCAATCCCAACTAGCTATTACAATGTTGTTGTTTTTTCATCATTTGAAGGAACTTTAATACGTCTTTGTTTTTATCGCGGATTTTAATTTCTCCTTGACATTTGAGATCAAAATGCGCCAATGCGATGAATATGATGAATCATTTAAATGCACAATTTTCAACAACATTATTCAAAGTCCCTGGCGTTTCAATATTTGTTGACTTTTTTTTTTATATGTATGGCTTAATCTGTGTGTCTTTAACTCAAAAAGAAGAAAAAAATGAACCAAACATTACGAAAATAATAAGTGTATACAATTAATATAATGAAAGATATAATCACTTAAGGTGTCGGCGATAATGTCTGTTTTTATAAGATGGCAAGTCGCTGTGTCCCCAGGCAAGAGATGACAATAAATCTGAAATGAGCGAGTCTGAAGGAAGGTGACATATGAGGTCGAAGCCAGAACAAAAACGGGGTAATAATACTGGTGAAGACGAAATCTAAAACAGATTAAGTACAATGCGTAAAGACAGTGGAGATTTATGAAGAGAAACACAGGTCCTTTTCAACAGAGATAATGACAGAGAGAGAAAGAGATAGAGAGAGAGAGAAAGAGAGAGAGAGAAAGGAAGAGAGAGAGTGGGGCGGAGTGTGTGTGAAATAAAGGGATAGATAGACAATGAATACTAATGAGTGATAACAAGGGAACCTGACAATGGCTGAATTCAGAGTGAAAGGGGGGAAATAAAGTGCAAGAGTATGAACATGATTGAAAGAGATAGAAAATAATAGAAAAAGAATGGTGGAGAAATATTGAGATCAGAATGATACAGAGATGAAGAGATAGAAAATACACATAGATAGAGAGAAGTTGCTCATATATATATATATATATATATATATATATATATATATATATATATATTACACAGTGATCACCACTTATCAAGGCCCCGAACCACTCAGGGATAAGGGTTATTGCAAGTACATTACGTCAGTGTGGATATTTGATGAAGTATTTACTTAAGGAGACGATTCATTAGGAATTTGTTAACGTTGGACTTGAAGACATCCAAGTTGTAGTCAGGTGGGAAGCAGGTAGACGGAACAGAGTTCCACAGGCGTGTAGTTCTAAGAAAGAAAAAAAATATATATATATATATATATATATATATATATATATATATATATATATATATATCAGTGTGTTCGTTTGGATTCTCTATCCGGCAGGGGGATGTGATGCGCCTCGTCTGTTAGGTATGTTAGTGTTAAGTTCATGCTTGCATGCATTCTTGCTTCCAGCAAACACCGCCGGCTAACCTTACAGTGAAAAGGGAGCAGTTATGCATAAGTCCTCCCTGGAAGATTCTCCATCATCAAGACTCCTACAGTGCCTCCACGTTGGCGATACTCAGTAACTGCGTGACTTGCGGCCCGACGCTAAACTTGTAGGAGATCGCGGAGTAGTAGGCGACCCCAGTAGTTGTGCGTTACGGCCCACCGATGTGTGGACATGCCCTAGCACACTACCAACCCCTACCCCACTGCCTTGTGTGTGCCTTTGGTTGGGCGAAGACTAGGGGAACCACCTACAAAATCAAAGACAACTGCCTTGTAGGCCTTATCACAGCAAAAGGCAAAGGGTGGGAACTGACTTCAAACACTTGCAGTTTTCCTTAAAAGGCTATGGAACCTTATCCAGAAAGAAAACGCGTAGTAGCGGACACGATAGAGCGACTGTTTACCTCACTGAGATTACTTTCGGCCAGAAGCTGCTGCCTCCTCTGCTGCCAGTCGTTCCGGGTTAGCTCCATGGACATGAGCATTGGGTGTTCAGAGGGTGTCTATCTGATGCGCAACAGATACTGCACCTAAACTGCGCAAGCAAGTTTGGAACCAAGATGGAAAGTTATGTGGTGATGGATTGAGACTACGCCAACACTGAGGGATAAAGCACTCAGGCCTCAACTAGTCATACTCAAGACTGACGGACTTCATCATGACATAAGCATATGGAGCGATGCTATTTGTGTAAACAAACTGAGCTTCCGTATTTGGACAACGCCAAATCATTGTTAATTCACTGCCCGCATAGAATCAGCCGTATAGCGCAAGGGTTAGAAGCTCCGACTATCCTTTGGGCGATCGGGATTCGATCCTGGCTTAAGATAGTTGCTGATAAACTGTGAAACAACGAAACACTATTGCATGTGGAAAGACTATATATATATATATATATATATATATATATATATATATATATATGCTTTCTGTATTAAACTTGGATTATCTCTCTCTCTTTATCATCTATTTATATGTAAAAGAAACTCTGTGTGTGTAAGAGTTCGTCCCTTATGGGCTCCAAAACGGCTGGACCGATTTTTTTTTATATACACACATATACTTTATGTGTCTGGAAGTGTTTTTATATAAATTTGTATCGGAATATCTCTGATAAGTATAAAAGATCGATAATCAAAGAAATCTGATTATAGAAGAAACATTAAATAATATATTTAAATGAAATAATGATAAGGAACATATTAAATAATATATTAAATAAAATATAAATGAGCAAAAAAGTAAAACATAAAAAATGAAAATAAGGAATATAAACTTTTAATAAAACGAAGATAAAGAAAAAATTAAGATAAGAAAATTTGAAAAATGGAGATAGAAAAAAATTAATACGAAAATATAAAAAATGAAGATAATAAAAATATAAACAAAAATACATTGAAGTAAATGAAAAATTGTAAATCTAAAATAAAATAAGGATAAATGAACAATTTAATTAAAAAGAAGATGATTAAATATAAAAGAAAATATTAAAATGATATGAAGAAAAAAGTTAGTGTAATAAAAAATATAAATGAAAATATCAAAATAAATTAATATAATGAAAAAAATATTTTAAAAAATAAGGATATAAATAATTTAACAAAAATTAATAAAGATAATGAAAAATGATAAATAAAATAATAAAATGCGATTAAGGTAAGGAAAAAGAAAATAAAATGAAAATAAAAATTTATAAAAGTATTTAAAATGATGAAAAATACATAAGAAAATATGAAAATTAAATTAAGCTTATTAATGAAAAATAGAAAAAGATAAAGACAAATAAAAATGTTCTAAAATAGAATAAAAAAATAATTTTCTTAAAATATAAATAAAAGTATTTAAAGATAATAAAAATGAAAAATATTAAAATAAAATGCAGATAGGTAACCATAAAAATATTAAAATAAAATATAGTTAAGAAAAAAAAACATTCTTAAAGTAAAGATGAGAAAAATAAAAAAAATAAAATGTTAAAACTAAATGATAAAGACAAATTAATTAAATAAAATTAAGACACGGAAAATATTAAAGATAATATTAAAATAAAATAATGATATATAAAATAAAATTGTAATGAAATGATAAAAGTAATAATATTACGATGAATTGAAGATGAAGAAAAATATAAATTAAAATATTTTAATTCTATAAAGAAAAGTAAAAAATAAAATATTTAAATCAGTTGCAGATAAGTATTATTTATATCTTTAAATAAATTTTAAGGAAGAAAAAATAAATGAAAAAATTAAAATAAAATTAGTATAATTAAAAATACACAGAAAATATTAAAATTAAATTACGCAAAGAAATTTACTTAGCATATAGATAAATAAAAGATTAAAAAATATAAAAAAATCAATGAAAATAAGGACAAATATTAAAATAAAACTGACAATTAAAATTAACATAATTTAATAAAATGAGGATGAAGAAAATAAAAATAATTATAAAAAGGAAATTATGAAAATAAATAGAGATGAGAAAGAATAAGAAAAGGGATAGAAAAGAAAATATTAAAATAAAACGAGGATAAAAATATTAAAACAGAAAATATTAAAATTACAGAAGAAATAAAAAGAACATTAAAATAAACAAGGATGAGCAAAGATGTTTAAAAATATACGACTAAAACGAAGATCAAGAGATAGGGTAACGACTGTCGAAGAGATAAAACGTTTTCAAAACTCATAAAGAAAAAAAAATAGAATGATTTAATGTGATCGGATTTCGGCCAGAAACTTGGCTATTAAGGGGTCAAAGTTCGACAATTTGACATTCGAGAACTCTACCAAACTCCTCCGACAATCTGGGGTCTAAAATCTTGAAATTTTAGATATAGGTTCCTTTGACATGGATCTAACTTAATAACTTTATTCTTATAAGGGGCCAAAGTTTAAAAAATTGATCGTTTTTTTTTTTTTTGCTCAGCATACCCCTCCAAACACACGGGCAACGACGGGCTGAAATGCTAGTATATCTATAAAAGTGAACGTGTCTGTGTGGCGGTCTGTGTGTATGTGTTCTGTCTGTGTACATTCCCTTACGCAATAACTTTGTCAATTATCAGCCTACAGACTCTAAAGTTGATATACAGGGTACTGAGATTTGGGAAAATCTTAGTGATTGGTTTTCGGTCAGAAATTTAGCGATTAAGGGGTCAAAGTTCAATGATTTGACTTTTGAGAATTCTACCAATCTCCTTCGGCAATTAGGGGTCTAAAACCTGGACATTTTAGATATAGGTTTACTTGGACATGGATCTAACTTAATAACTTGATTTGAATTCAAAACAATAAATTTAAGGAGTCATAATAGGGGTCAAATAAAAAAAAATGACCGCTTTTTTTTGGGGGGGGGCGCAACATACACCTCCAAATACCCGGACAACGCCGGGCACCTATGCTAGTATGTTATAAAATGCATAGTGAAGAAAGAAAAGCGTTAAAAAGATAAAAGGAAAATTGAGATTAAATAAAACGGGAATAAAGAAAGAAAAATACAGTAAATATACGATGACAGAAAAAAAGCGAAAATAAAGGAACAAAAATAAATAAATAAATCACAACAAAAACGAAAACACAAACAAAATAAATAGAAAATCCAATTGTAAATAAAATAAAGATCCGCTAGAAAGACAATAGAAAGTAAATCCAAAGCAATGAAATCATTGCATTAGGGAAGATAGAGAAAAAAAATATTAGTATTTATGGTGTTAAGGGCGAGGGGGAAACAGGTATTTAAGTGAGCTCAAGTCAGCAAGGCGGGGGCAAATACAACAATAAGGGCGGCACAATAGCGACGAAATGGCGTTAATAACGAAGGCAAAATGCACCATTACCGATAATTGCCCGGACACAAAGGTTATCACAGTAAATAGGCGCGAATAGGGAAGAGGCAGAGGAAGCAAGGTACTTGCTCCCTTTTTTTGCACACTTAGTCCGTTGATTCATTATGTCCACAAAAAATAAAATAAAATAAAACAAAATATAAATGGACAAAAATAAAGAAAGATATAAGATTGTCAAAACGAAGATGAACCCCAAAATATGCTGAACAATAAAAAGAGAGTTTATATTTTATTGTTTTTAAATGTTGAAAAAAAAATAATGTGCAGAAGCTGCAAGTCGTGCAAAAGCTACCGCCGCATCCAAGGTTTTTGTCTTTTGAGATTCAAGAACGGATTAAACTTGAAAATGTTTCCCGTCGAACAATTTGTCGAACTAATGGTTGTAACAATGCGAGATTTAAGAACG
Source organism: Euprymna scolopes (assembly GCF_053919585.1). Classification (NCBI taxonomy): domain Eukaryota; kingdom Metazoa; phylum Mollusca; class Cephalopoda; order Sepiida; family Sepiolidae; genus Euprymna; species Euprymna scolopes. The sequence continues at coordinate 31,167,083 of NC_136513.1, forward strand.
TGAAAAAATTCAGCCTAAACAACAAGAATCAATTACTTGAATTGACATTTCCTCTTGGCTAGGTTTCAAGTATGACTGATTGGTTCTGTGTAGTTCTACAAGGTCCACCGTCTCCGGCTTTGCATCCTCTTCTTCGGCTCGTGTAATTCATGGCTTGCTGGCGCGGGAACTCTTATCGGGGAAATTCGATGGAACTGCCCAGGTAATTTAAATAGGCAATCCAATCAAGTGATTTCCAGCCCGATACTGCCATTGACGGCTGTTATTCTCCATGTATTTATCTACCTTGAGGCATTAATGACTTAATTGTTGCTCATCATTCGAAGCCCCATTCACACACTATGGACATAATTGTTTCTGGTTGCTTCCGTATTACTTCAGTCTCCTGCTTTCCATAACCACACGTTGCACGGATCTGTGACTGAAGTGAGTTCTCCACTTTGTCCAATGGACTTGAAGGGACTAGCTGAAATAAGGACGCTCGTTACTATTTCTTTGACATGTTATATTATTTTTTACACTTGAAACCATATTCATCTATTACTTGTTATGTCTCGATGCTGTTTTAATTTAATTGTCGTTCTTCTTCTGCGGACTTGCTGAAAGGAGGAACATTACTCTTATTTTGACGGTAGTGCTGTCTTCGCGCCCTATAAACTGCTTAGTATTCCAAAATGGTCGCCCACATGGTAATAATCATGGCTAGTGTTGCTTAACTTTGCTTATATGAGGTAAACCGGTGTGTGAGCGTCATTATGCCGTATGTAATAGACAATAATACTCCTAATTATGCAGAGCTGACTTGACTCTTCCCACATTCTGCCCTAGTGCCATATCTTCATGCGGTTGCTAGGATATAAATAATACCAACAGAATTACGGCTGATGTATCATCCTGTGCAGTTCCAGGAGGCCCAGTTTTCCTGCCTTTATCTTGTCACCCTTTTCACAGGAAGTTAATTTATTGATAATAGTCAGAGTTTTCTTTCTCGCAGGGGCTGGGCTTTCAAAGTCGTCATTCCCAACGTTGTGTCACATGTTCCTTATGTAGGAGCGGGATAAATATTGAGTTTCTACTGACCACTTTCTGCACGAGGTCATGCGTAGGTTTGCAAAGACAGCCGACTATAAGAAAAATAACATCCTGGTCCACAGAAAATGCATGAGCAGCTTTATCCACATTCACCGTCAAAGGGGTCTCATGCCAATAGCAATATGGTAACCCTTTCAAAGAGAACAGGTGAATATTGGTAAGATAGACTTACAAGAATAGAACAGAACTAAGCCATAATCAGACATCCACAAAACCAGTGTCGAATTAGTAGGATTAACTGGCGAGAGATTTTTGCCATCAGCTCCAAAAATAAATAGAGATGAGACCATTCCTGTAATGATCTGGACTTTGTTGATTTCGGTTTAATGCTGAATCTGTACAGTTCTAGGTTGTCAACACTCCCAGGCTTAGCTTTCTCTGTGTCTTATATATTTTTATAATGACTAAATGTGTATAAAATGTTGTTCCAAAGTTACATAAGATAGTGACTAATAGTGTAGACATAATAGATTTGTATGTGGCGTCTGTTGTTGCAAACCTGCGATACGTTTCTTCAATTCAAATATTATATTGAGATAATATGACTCCCAGACTACGCTGAGGAGATTTTCTTGAGTAAAATAGTATAGAAAATAGTGATGTTGTTTTGCCTGGGAAATACAATATTTAAACATACTTGCTGTATAAGATATTAACCGCTCTTTTATTGTTGTATTAAAATTCTTTTTCGCTCTATACACAAATTGCAAGATATGTACTTATTATTATTATTATTATTATTATTATGATTATTATTATTATTGTTGTTATTATTATTATAATTATTATTATTATTATTATTATTATTATTATTATTATTATTATTATTATTATTATTATTGCAATTAGAAAATCTTGCGTAGATTTTTTTGTTATAAATAATATAGCCAAACCTAATTGCATTGCTTTTTTGGGGTATCTAAAATATCTGTTCTATCACGGATATTGAGCACTTTGTATTGATTAAGTCATACTTCTTAGAATATATGATGCTGTATTATTTCTATTTTCTCGGGGGGGGGCAGCACCATGTTCTTCTGTCTAGTATGAAACAATGAAAGATAATGATTAAATTATTTTTCTCGAGTAAGTTCCATTTAAAAACACTTGATCTAGGATCGTATCCCTTTTTTTACAAGGTGTTTACCATTTATCAAGGCCCGGAAGCCACTCAGGGATAAGGGTTATTGCAAGTACATTACGTTAGTGTTGAGATTTAATGAAGTGGCTACATAAGGGGGCGGTTTATCAGGAATTTGTTTACGTTGGACTTGAAAACATCCAAGATGTAGTCAGGTGGGAAACAGGCAGACGGAACAGTTGCACAGGTATGCAGTTCGAAGAAAGAATCTTTGTTCATGGAATCTACGTTTTGATTTCGACACAGGTAAAGAGTGGGTAAAATTATTGACAGTGTTTTCAGCTAGACGGGTGTTTTTCGTGAAAGATTGGCGAGGTGGGACCAGTGATTGGAGCTCAGACGAGAACCTGCCATGGAAATAACGATAAAACAAAGATAGGCTCGCAACGTCTCTTCTGTGGGAAAGAGGTTGCAGTGAAGAGAAAAGGGCCTCCTCCACTAAGCCACAAAGTCTATTTCGTACTCTGTCAAGGCAGGATAGGCTGTTTATCAGCTCCTGCCCAGATAAGGCAGCAGTATTCCATCGTTGGACGTACTTGGCTTTTATATAGTAAAAGTAGAGTAAAGGTCAAGCCCAGAAGCTTGTCAAAACATGGGGCTTCTCCTAGACGACAGCCAACCATTTCAATGCATGCCAGATGGGGATAAGAGCGTTGATGATGTAAAGATAGGAGCTTGGTTTTAGATGCATTAAAGGTAACCAGCCACGTCTTCCCCACTGTATCACGCGCTCGAGATCAGAGGAAAGAGAATCAGAGAGAACTTTCTCATTTACAGCCTTTTATGTGTTGCCGTAAATGGTCGTGTCATCAGCATAGATGTCAACGAATTATTTAAGTATGTATTTAGGGAGATCATTGATGTAGATCAGGAAGAGAGTTGGGCCCAGGATGGATCCGTGAGGGACTTCTGCATTAATACTGTAGACCTCTTATTTTTGTCGATCGACCACTACCCTTATGAGCCTATCAGAGAGAAATGATTCAGTGATTGCGAAAACATTCCCAGTTATACCGAAGCTGTAAATCTTGTGAAGTAGGCCTTCATGCCATACCTTGTCGAAGGCTATTTATATGTCAAGAGCAATTACCTAAAAAGGTCGCCTTTGACAAGAGATTCATTAATCCTATGAGATATAACCGTTAGCACATCTGCGGTAGATCTTGCAGAACGGAAATCATATTGCGTGTCACTAAGAAGGTTATTTCTGCTGAGGTACTTGACTATTTAATATGGATTCCAGCACCTTACGCATAACACACAGGAGGACTTATTGGTCTGTACCGATAGGGAGATGACTTCTCACCTGAATTCTTAAATACAGGGCATACTGATGATGTTTTCCAGGGTGTTGGAATGCACTTCTCCTTAAGGCAATGCTTAAACAGTTTCGTAAGTATGGGAGCAAGTTCTGGTCCTTTACTGGAATCAAGGTTCTTGATTAGCTTGGCGACCTCACGCACATATATTTGTATGTTACCTAGCGTGCTGTGTGTTATAGGAGGAAACATGGGGAGTTGATGGCCTTCGTCGCATAGGGTACAATTAGCTGCAAAGTTCTTTGCAAATAGTTTGGCCTTGTCTGATACTGACGAGATGACCTCTGGTCCATTGATAATGGTTGGGATAGAACGCACACTTCTGTTTGTTATTTGACAAAACTGGTATAAGCCAAGCCGCTGATCAGCTACTTTGGATTTAACGGACTGAGCATATAGCTCTCTTGCTTTTTTATTACTCTTTTGTCAGTGGTTGCTGGCGTTCCTGAAAGCAGCTTTAGTCTCAGCTCATCTATTACGTAGGTAGCTATGGAAAATGTGATGTCTGTGCGCGATGGCAGCAGCATAATCTGGGGAGAACCATGGCTGGATGTTAGGTTTTTGTTGGAATTTTTTTAGATGGTATGAATCGGTATATGCCTACAATTAACCATTTGGGTA
>NC_136513.1:31176255-31181255 GCF_053919585.1 Euprymna scolopes
ATATATATATATATATATATATATATATATATATATATATATATATATATATGTGTGTGTGTGTGTGTGTGTGTGTGTGTACGGATTATTCATGGACAAACTACAGCTACTTATATATGAAAGTCACTTTGTTTGTGCGTGTGTGCGTGCGTGCGAATTTGTTCCCTGTGTACGTTTGTGATTTTTGTGACTTTTTTTAAAAATTTTGCACAAGTATATTAATTCGTCTGGCAGTCTTCTTATATACGTGTTGTATTGAAATATCCCCATACTTCTCAAAACATGATGATCGAAGGAATACAATTTAAGAAGAAAACCCTTATTTTCATCAAAGTTAGCACTCTGATTCAGGCAAAAATAACGTGTATTTTAGACATGCTATCACTGCGCAAGCAAAACACCCTAGCGTATACAATCAACCGAAGGTTATTTTATAAAATTGAACCTGTGTTAAATAATTTATAAAATTGGTTTTGTGGTCAATGATACACATAGACAACGGTGCATGAGAAGAACCTTATAAAAATGGCTTTGTATAATAAATTTGGCATAAACAAACATAAATTGGAGCAAATACATTGAAGACAATATCAAGTTTGCTGCAATCAGGGTGACCATCTTTACCGCTCTGGAAAACATCTCACGATTACTAGTACCCAACATCCTCACAAAACCACAATTCGGCTACGCATTGCGTATTACTGTTACATCTGGGATAGTGCACCAACAACTACTCAGTCTCTCTTATTAATAACTCTTAAACTAATTTCTTCTACTCTGTTTCCCAAGCGCAGACACAACCACATCGCCGCAATATTGCATCCGTTCAATGAAGATTCTCAGATAAACTGCACATCCAAACCGACCCTCAGCCAAATACTAATCCTTTAGTTGCCGGGAGGGTTTTTACTCTAATATCTTCTTTCATCGTATTTCTAGCTTTTGTAATTGTCTCCTCGCTTCCTCTTTTCACGGCTATACAAATATTCAGAAATATAAAAAATTAATATCCACGACTGTGCCAAAACCAAAACGTAGATTCTATGAACAAAGCTTCTTTCTTAGAAGTGCACGCTAGTGGAACTCTCTTCCGTCTGCCTGTTTCCTACCTGAAAACAACTTGGATGTCTTCAAGTCCAACATAAACAAATTCCTGATAAACCGCCCCCTTAAGTAACACTCTTCATCAAATCTCCATTACTAACGACCACTACGTTATTATCCCATTGATTACTGTACACGCAATACCCCTTATTCCCGAGTGGCTTCCGGGCCTTGATAAGTGGTGCCCTTTATGTAAAAATAAAAACTATGTCTCCGCACAACTCCCCCCTAAGGGCGTCCTTATAAATCTTGCACTTAATTCAGTGCAGTCCCTTTCCGTGCAATTTACGTCGTTTAGTGTGAATATACAGATAAAATGTACGTTATGTTTTATTATTTGTTTTAATTAATCAGTTTCTAGAAACCACGTGTTGAAATTATATATTGTTGACAATTAATTAAAGACAGGTTGCAATTTTATAGATTTGAATCATTGACTTCATTGCGCATACTGCATAGTGATTCATCGCAAGCCTAAGAATAGACCCGCTGTAACAGATTTAGTCGATTGTCCTGTTGTAACAGATTTAAACGAAGTACCTCGTAGAAGTATTTTCAAATCTTGATAAATATACGGCTCTCCAAATCTGTTATCCTGTATAGTTCTCCGTGTATTTGTATACTATGTAAATTTGTAATAAATTATTGCGAGGAAAATTATATTCATAAAAAATTAGTATGAATTTATAACTTTTGTTTGATAATCAATAATTTGACTATCTATTAAAAGATACTAAAATAAAACAAAATATATTTTGATTCCAATTATAAAAAATCTATACTTTGTTTTTCTCCTATCAATCTTTATGGAAGTCAATAAGTTATTAAAAAAAAGCATGTTTGTGGGAGAAATACTCGAGCAAATAGATAATGGGGGTTAATTCCCTTACACTAGTCAAAATTTCCGACTTTAGATTTGACCGCAATGACACAGTGGGTAACTTCAATTTTACTGAGAAACTCCAGGCACTTCTGCCAATGATAAAAATAATACAACGCTTGTTTTTGATTATTCATGCAACTGTTTTGATTGTGACTTTTCTAACGTTTCGGTCGATCTAATCTCCGACCTTTTTGTCTAACTTGGCAATATTTCGGTTGGACTCGGAATTCTTCACGGAATTTCGTAGGGAACTCTTTATTTCATACATGTGACTAATATGTTCTCGTTCCATGTAGAATACCTTAGCAATATGAAATCGTCGACCCCATTGAGCATTGAACCTTTAATCCACACAATTGTGCAACTTTACAACTGGACTTTACTAAGTACTCTGTCTAGTATTCCAGATGCTATAACTACAACGCTTTTTAACTGCCTGGAACATCTCCTCATACCCGAGTTGCTTAACTCTTGAAGTCAACCATTTTACTCGTGTCACAGCTTTAAGACCCCAGTAGTGAACTCTAAAAAAAACGAACTAGCAAGAATTTCTGGTCAATTAAATCTAATTGGTCATTGTATGCATATTTTATTTTGCACAAAATGGACGATCTTAACGATCAAGAGAAGCAAGCATCACCCTCAGGCGATATTGACGCGAATGTTTATCCGTAACAGACGCCAGAATGTCCCTGCTAGGCGTTTTCTATAAGTGCTATTTTTGTGTAATGGACCCTTTTATAGCGATTAAATAGAAAGAAATCTTCCTGGGGATAAAGAAAGAAACTGTAGGGAGAGCGATTTTTACGACCGTTATGGCCGCCGCATTATATTTAAAAACAATTCTATATTTTTTGAGAATGATAAACAACTGCTAGCAAATCGAGATATTGGCCGATACGTACAGAAGACAGGTGGGATGATTAAGCGGAACCGTTATTATGAAATCGGAAGAGTCGAAATTTTTTAGATTATCGAAATAGGTATCGGAATCCGACAATTATTTTGCCAAGATGTCCGATAGCAAAAGCGACTTTTTATTGTCTTTTTTTTGTTTGGATGCAACGTTGTCCTTACATATTAACTCAGTCACTCACTTCGTATCCGAAGCAGTCGCAAAGGAACAAAAGCAAAGGAAAGCCTTTCGACTCAATTTTTCTTGTTGTCATAACTTGGACGACAGAGAGCTTAAGTTTAACAGGGGCCATTCTCCGATCTTGCTCGCTGAACATTGCGTCATTTCAGACATATAAGAAGGTTCCTATCGCTCTTGGGATTTGTACAACACTGGTTAACTAGTAGATGGTCTGCAACAAATAAAGAAACCCGGTCTTCATCAAACGGAAATGGAATCATTTCGTCTTTTCCAGGACGACAATTATTACCCTATACTAATAACAACTGTCATCATATTTACTAGCATTGCGCAGCAAATCATGAAACAAATAAATGCAGGGTGATAAAATTAACAAGACGAATATACAACAAACAAAAAATACGCGTACGGTTTTTCCACGTTCTCGCCGATATATCTTATAAATATCTCAGTCTAACTATTTTCGGTTCTTAGAAACTAGGAACCGATCTGGATGACATTTTGTATAGTCGTTTGTTGTGGTAGGGTTATGCGAATGAAGTATTTTGGTATTCGTTCGCTGTACATTTAAAGAATTAATGTTTCTCGGTTCCTATAGATTTTCTTGGAAACTACAGTGCGGGTCTGGCACAAATTCTGTATGGACTTTTGTTATGGATGGTTTCAGTGAATGAACTATTTTGGCATCCGTTCGGAGTACATTTAGGGATTAATAGGTATTCATAGAGACAAGATGTCGCGAAATTACTATTTTAATATCTGTTCGAGGCACGAAGAGGCAGTAACAATTATTAGCAGTTAACCCAAACATGAGTACATACTAGACAATATTGAATCATCAATTTAGCATTAAATACTCATTCCAAGTTAATGAGCTATAACTTCAGTACGATTTTTTACAGGCTAAAATTTATAGTCTATTACAATGAACGTTCCGGAGGTAATGCCTCTTAATTTTTTATGCTGCCCGAACAGGTGAGAGAAAATTATAAATTGCATTGTTATGGTGACTGCAAATATGCATTATCATCTGCAGATATCCACGGCATGAAACTCTAAGAAAACAATGTCCTGGACGTACAACAGAACCGAAAGCCGTCATTGAATTTCTTCATTCAACCGATCAACATTCACCAACGCCTGTTGAACTTTTACGAATCAGTTGATGTTTGCGCAGATAGGAGATGAATCTGTAGATTTCAGAGTGATTATCTAGATGTGAATGCCGTATGCCCATGCACAGTTAACATATGATCGTTGGCAAAGTGCATTGAGAATGATTGAAGCTATTTATAAAAAAAAAACATCTGATGTACAAAAGGTCGCTAATTTAGTAGTACCACTTCCGTTTTCGTAGCTCTCTAATATTCTAGTTTTTAATAAATAAAATAACAGTTTTTTTTTCCTTTGAAACAACGCTCGGATTATTTTATAATTTATTTGGTATAGTCCATTACATCATTCTTTATAGAATAGTTCTCGAAAAAAAACCCTTTATTTCAGGCAAGCTTTACATACCCTTCTTTTTATGATTAATGTCAGATCCCTGCTTACACGTTCAATCAAGTTTATGTGTGTATATTCGTTATGTTATTTTAGACAATCTCATCTGAAGCGACAGAAACCGCAGTTTGAATTAAAAATTTATAAAGCAACCAACAATTAAAAAAAATACAGAATCCACACATGTTCTTATTTAAAATAAAATAAAAAACCTCACTATTAATTTAAAAAAAATTGTTAACTCCAGTTAATTTTTTTCTCATTCAGAATATAATGGTCAAACTTGCGCATGACATATTAGAAAATTTTCTCCGTTAAAATCATCATATCGTATGATTTTCTTGTTGGTATTGGTTTCCTTGATATTTTTTCTGGTCACAATTCTTTGTGAGAATATATTACGAGAAAAAAAAA
>NC_136513.1:31183755-31256255 GCF_053919585.1 Euprymna scolopes
TAAATAAATATATATTTATATATATATATATATATTATAAATAAATATATATCAATATATATATTAAAAATAAATATATATATAAATCTATATATTATAAATAAATACATATAAATATATATATATGTATATTATAAATATATACAAATACATATATAGATGTGTGTGTGTGGGGGGGTGCATTCGTGCGTATATATGTCTGAGTGTAAGGAGTATTACTCTTATATTTACTTCTCAATTCACAATTTGACATCATAATTTATTTCTTCTTCTGTTGCCTCTTCATGGATTTGCTCTTTCTCCCAGTCTCATGCTCTTAAAGTTTTCTTCAAGTTAACTTGCTTTCTATTAAGCCCTTCCTTTTTTCCTAAACTTATAAGACCATCACCCGGGTCTCGCCTACCAGAATATGTTCTTCACTCGCGGCATCGTCCGCTCGTTTCCATCGGCTCCCTTTATTTTTATAAATCCTCGTTTGTTTGGTTTTTGCAGATACATACATGCGATAGCAAAATAGTTGGAAATTGATGCGAATGACGGAAATTGGCGCGAAACAATCGTTTTCTTCCCTGTTTTATACCTCCATTTTGTATTTTATTCATTCTATTCTATATTGCTTTCTCGTTTCTTCTTGTTATGTTTTTGTTATCCCCGTTTCATTTTTTTTTATTTGTTTAGTGTACTATTCCTTTAAATCTATTTTCGGTATTCTTTTTAACTCGCTGTTATATATATATATATATATATATATATATATATATATATATATATATATATATATATATATATATATATATATATATATATAAAACAAAAATTACAATTAAATAACCAAAATGATCCAAGATGGTAAAATTAAAATATATTATAAATATTAAAGAATTAATATTTATAAAATTATCTCAGCCAGATGTAAAAGCTCGATAAAACCAAATAGGAAATAGAGCTTATACTAATGCAATATTACTTGTTGTTTCATCAAATACTTCTGCATGCAAAATCCGATCCTGCATTTTGCTAATTCCTACCCTATTATGAGGAGGAAAGTATTTCTTCGAAACTCCGCGGATTAAGGACTATTCATTTATCTAGTGTTTCCTTTTCAGATTAAATATGGTTTTAACTCATTTCGAAGTGTTTTTAACATATTTTATTGACTGTTTTCTCATATATATATATATATATATATATATATATATATATATATATATATATATATATATATATATATATATATATATATAAGGGAGAACTGCCGACTGTCATCACGACGGTTCTAGGTTCAATCCTTGACTTGGGAGAGATGCTAGTCTAGCGGCACTGATGAGTTGTGATACAACGAAACAGGACTGTATGTCGATCACTACAAATATATATATATATATATATATATATATATACACATATATATAGTCTTTATTATTTGTTTTTGTTTTTGAGACCCGATTTAATTGCCTCCATATGAGAGAAGAGTAAGACAGACGATTGCTTATTAATTAGAGTAAATCTAATCAGCTTGAAAAGGGTTACGCTAGGTTTGACTGAAAATAAAACTTTCGTTAAACTATAAAGCTTTCTTTTCAGTAACCGATAACAAAATAAAGGACTTAAATATCAAAACAGTTTCTACACTGTTCACATCTTCTCCATTATTTTCTTTTCAGCGTTTATTCGTAAAAGTCTTTTTATTTCTTTTTTTTTTTTTAATTTTTGCTCGCGGTCTCTAACATTCTCCTTTCTATTTTTTCTTTCTGCGTTCACTTTTTCATGGTCCGATTTCCAGTCTCCCTCTGCACCCTTTACCCCTTTCAATTGATTTGTTTATTTCTTTGTTTATTCTTTATCTTTATTGTATTTTTCATATATTTGCCTTTTTTTATCTTCTTCTATGTGATATTTTTTGTATTTATTTCTTTACTTTATTTTGTTTTCGCACTTTCCCCATAGACAGAGAGTTTACACCTCACTCTCAACCCTCTTTTAAAACTCGAGTGTCTTCCACTGTTTGTATGCTGCACTTGTGTCCTTTGTCGCGTTGCAGCCATTGCATGGAAAGAGTAATACAACGGATTCTTAACAGTATCGTCATAATTGTTTATAGAAGGATTTCAAGCCCTCAACAAAGCACACACACAATCGGTTTTGAGGTAATCAGCCTCCTTCTTATTTCGAGCACGAGGTAATATTGGGAATCCTAGCATGACCATTTGTCAAATTATTATACGTTAAGTAGAATAATGTTGATAACACAATGAAAACGCGGGAAAATTGTGATACTCCGGTGTATTTTTATTTATTTATTTATTTGCGGACTATTAGCTTCATCGTGTTATAGTTGATTTTGTTCCACGATGTTTCGGTCAACTATTCCTCCAGCATTCGTCAGGTGTTAAGCGCGACGGGATAGAAATGCTTAATCTTCAACCCTATCTTTTGTAATTACTGGGGATGTGACAACAGCATATTATTTTCATTGTTTTTACTCTCGAGTATACATCCATAGAAGTTAGACACAATTAATTAACCGAGGATCACACCACTCAACATGAAACATATAAAGTATGAATGGATATATACCTGAGAATCGAAACAAAAAAAATAATATGCTGTTGTCAGCACCTTAGTAATTACTGGCTTCCATAGCTCTTCTCATCTCAACACGTTTTGGTCAGCTAATTCCCTGGCCGGCTTTGAGTAGGATTGGAACCGCTATCCTCAGAAAATATTAACCTGGAACGGTAGAGATTTAACGTCTCTATCCACTGCGCCACGGACCTGACGAAGGGCATACGAATAGTTGTCCGTAACGTGGTGAAACAACAACAACAACAACAACAACAAGTTCGCCGTAGGCCAGTTGACTAAAGTGCGTCCGTTTTGCCCTTAGGTGCCCGTCCCTCAGTGGATAGAGACGTTGAACCCCTACAGTTCCAGGTGAGCAGTTTAAATCCTACACAAAGCCAGCCAGAGGATTAGTTGGTCAAAACGTGGTGAGAGAACAACAACTATGGAAGGCAGTAATTACTGAAGACACATTTAAAGACTCAGCATTCCTATAAAATGCATAAAACTTATTTCGTGGTGTTATTTATATTTCTTGATACGAATTAGCGCAGCATTTATTTTCAATTAAACTTATTTTTAACATGTGTACATATATAATTAAATCATCCGGACATAAATATATATCGCTTAAGAGGAAATTGTTTAAAATTAGTGGCATGTATATCGTGGGCGCCATTAGCCAATACAAATACTTGAAAAATGTTCTAGTGCAGGTGCAAATACAAGTTCTATAACCTTAAACTTTAAGCTGTGTTTATGGGAATGAGAGACGTTTGATAAGCACAAGAAAAAATATTGATCAAGACTGTTTTTGACGTTTGGAAATTTAAAGATTAGGGTTGGTTGTTCGTATTATTTAGATTCACGGGACTACAGTTCTCATCTTGAGTGTGGTTTACTAATATGGATTATGAAGCGATAATATATACAAGTAATTATTTAAAAACAGTATATATATATATATATATATATATATATATATATATATATATATATACTAGCAGAAGTACCCGTCTTTAACTGGGTTAAAAACAACCTACAGAAAATGGACTGTGATTGATGGATGTATGATAGGTTATGAAAAGGGGGGTTGTAAAATGATAGGTTTGGATAATAATTTAGATAATTTTCGTGAAGATATATTTTTATATCAAGTTTGTTTCCATTCGTAGCCAAGAGCGACCAACAACATGGTGTTTCTTTACAAATAGAAAATGTTATATATATAATAATATAAATATACAAGAAATAAATGTTACTATAGTCAATAAAAGTTACTTTTATGGTAGAAAAAGTTCATGTGTTTGTATTTTTAAGTAGTTTGTAAGAAAAAATATTGTTTAACTCACGAACCGGTTTAAAAAAATCAAAATGGAAGCGACTTCGAAATGGAGAGCCCCGTTTTTAATTTGAAGGAGGGACACCGGGACATTGTGTGTTAACAATTTAACAGAGTTCCGTCAACGTAAGGAATATTTATAAACATAAGGAATATTCGAATATGGACTGTGTAGTTTATATAAAAATTCATTTCAGTAGTTATCGCGTCAAATTTCGTTTTAATTTCGGTTCGCTGAAATTATTTCAAGTTAAGAGCATTAAACACTATTTCAACACAAAAAAATACAGGAACTGAACTTTTATTGACTATGCTAACATTTATTTCTTGTATGTTTATTTTTTCAGGTAGTCGTTTGTTGGCTTTTCTGCTAAACACTTTTACTAAATAATATCGACGAAATATCGAAAAACAAAAAAAACAAAAACAGGTTTGTTAATAACGAAGCTTTACTTATTTTAGTAAAATAATCCGAAACAGGAAAATGGAATATTAAAAAAGTAAACACGTAATTCCTTTAGTTTTTAAAGCAAAGAATCGATATAAATATGAATTAGAAGGAATATATATATATATATGTGGATTTTTTTAACAATCAGTTTTAATACCTTTTAAATGGTATTATATTGATTATTGTACCAATATTAACCTCGGTTTAGCTCGATGAGAATTCAGAGCAATATAATTTATACAATCAGAAAAAACAACACCTTTTTTTTTTTTTTTTTTTTTTTAGTAGTACACAATTTTTGTTTTTATTATTTTTTTATGACATGTTATTATATATTTTTCTTAGTCTGACAGCTGTTTCGAAGGGTAAAAGGACAAACGGTTGTTTTAATTATAACATACCGAATTTTCATTATTTACCGTTCTCTTCTGAGACAATTAAAATCAATTAATTACAGTCAAAAAATTGTTTTTAAAACTCACATGGGGATGGAATTTTTTTATCGAGGTTGCCATCTTTAAAAATTTTCATGGGTTTTTTATAGATCTATATTTTCTTTTTGTTAGCCTTATTTTCGTATTTTTTGGTTTTTTTAATTTCTTTCCAATTTATGTATCTAATATCACTTATGTTAATTCTGCATTCTTATTTTGTTTCTTCTTTTATTACGTTTGATTTATTATTTACGAAATTATTTAATTAATTTTTTAACTTCTTCTTAAGCTAGAAATTTTTTCCTTTTTTTTCGTATCTCTTGGGTGTTTACGTTACATTTTATTTTTTAGCCGTCTATACGTATTTTTTCTGTTATTGTTTTTTTCGTATTTATTTTATTATTAGGCTAAAATGGTTATCATTATGTACATATTTATTATTTCTTTTTCTTATATTATGTTTTTTGTTAATTATTTTCGTTATTTCCAATTTATAATGTTTAGTGTCAAGTTTACGGTCTTTTCTGATTTTGCGATTAAAGGGAATTAACTCTATCAATTCTTTGTTTCTTATTTATTCAGTCATTAACTTACATCTTTTAGAATTTGTGCATTTACCTTATAATTTAGTTGTCAAAGGGAAATAACTTATTTATTTTTTGTTTCAATTATTAATCTTTGTCATTTTTGCTAATTTTTTTATTTATCATATTATTATTTATCAATCATGTGTATTTATGTTGTGTTCAGGTTTGTTATTTATAAGTTTATTTGCTATTCTAATATTTTTTATTCATTTATCTTAAACTCGGTTTTTTTAGTGAAAAGAAAATATTTTTGTTCAGTTTTTTGTCTATCTATTTGTTTACTTATTATCTATATCTTGATATTAGGAACTTATTTTTATGCAGACATATTTGTATGTTGTCTGTACGGTGATTTAACAATGAGTTTTTATCAGATGTTAGTATTTTGTAGGATTCTAGTAAACATAAGGAGCATTTGCCTGATTTTGATGGATGATAACTTTTTGCCCTACCTATCACGGACCGTTTCAAAGTGTACTCTATATTTTTGCTTTTTAGCTCACGTATCCATTCCCCAAGTGCAGTGTCATTATTATTTTTCTTTCTATTTGTTTCCCTCCCACTATGGTTATTATTAGTATTATTAGTGTTTGCTGTGGTATTTATTATATTTCTGCTACTATTATTGTTTTTGTTAAATGATGAAATATGATTGTTTAGCCGGGTTTTAAACTGAGTGCTCGTACTACCAATGTATGCTTTTACACCTCTATTAGTTTTAACTTCACATTTATATACAACATCTGATACGAGGCAATTTCCTTCTAACGGGCATTCCATAGCTACACGGCAGTTGCATCCACAGTTTTCATTCCTATTATTTTCTAAGTTATTATTATTTGCTTTTTCTATTTTGGCTCTGTTCGTTCCTATTATATTTCTAATTACATTTGGTGAGGTTGAGTAAGAAATTTTTACAGTGTTTTTGTTTATGATTTTACTTAATTTATTGCTTGGTGGAAAGTTTTTATCTATTATTTCATAGAATTCTTTTGGAATATTATTTTTAATATGTATTGAGTATGGGATGTTGAACCATGTTTGTTGCTTCCTCCTATTCTTTCTATTTGTGTTAGTGTTGTTCTCCCTTCTTATTGTTTTTTCACGAGTGCTGGTACTTATGTTGTTATCAGTTCTGTTATTTGTTCTTATTTTATTTCTATTTCTATTCATTACTCTATTATATGATATTATATTTACATCTGTCCTAAAGTTAGTGTGTTCAACATTATGGTTCTTTATGTACTGTATTCTTTTATTGTAACCTGATTTTTTTTATTGCTTCGTTATAAAAAACCCATGGAAAATTTTTAAAGATGGCAACCTCGATAAAAAAATTCCATCCCCATGTGAGTTTTAAAAACAATTTTTTGACTGTAATTAATTGATTTTAATTGTCTCCGAAGAGAACGGTAAATAATGAAAATTCGGTATGTTATAATTAAAACAACCGTTTGTCCTTTTACCCTTCGAAACAGCTGTCAGACTAAGAAAAAATATATAATAACATGTCATAAAAAATAATAAAAACAAAAATTGTGTACTACTAAAAAAAAAAAGGTGTTGTTTTTTCTGATTGTATAAATTATATATATATATATATATATATATATATATATATATATATATATATATATATAGGAAACAATGGTATAAAGAGTCCTCTCTTTTTATTTTACACGGTGGTCACCACTTATCAAGGTCCGGAACCAGCCACGCTTTCCCCCACTGAACCACGCGCTCGAGATCAGAGGGGAAAGAATCAGAGAGAGCTTTGTCATTTACAGCCTTTGATGTATTGCCGTAGATGGCCGTGTCATCAGCATAGATGTCAATGAATCATTTAAGTATGTGTTTAGGGAGATCATTGATGTAGATCAGGAAGAGAGTTTGCCCCAGGATTGACCCTTGAGGGACTCCAGCATTAGTACTGCAGGCCTCTGATTTTTGTCCATCGACCACTACTCTTATGAGCCTATCGGAGAGAAATGATTTAATCCCCCAACTAAAATGTGTATACGTCTATTAAATAAAGGAACCATTTTATATTGATTAATATATAGTTTTATGCCTTTTCCCTATTATTGTTGCCTATATAAGCTCCAATGATATGTGTTGAGCTTTATGTTATCCCCATAATCTGTTCTCATATAAGTGAATTTACGCTATTCCACAAATTCTCTAAGCTATATATATATATATATATATATATATATATATATATATATATATATATTTATTTTTATATATATATATATATATATATATGTACCTATTTACTATGCCTCCCCACGGGACAGAGTTAGACACCAGGGTCGTTTTTTAACGTGGAGAAAAGGTACAAAAATAATAATTGTCTCAGTCGTGAAGGATTTCTCCTCCACCGAAAAAGAACAAGAAATAGAAGTGCAGCGTCTGAAGAACAGATACTATATATATATATATATATATATATATATATATATATATATATATATATAATATATATAAAGTCTTGGAAGTTTTTAACCTTTAAAACTATACAAAAATATTTTTTTTTACTATTCGTTAGAAAACCATCTAGTCAGCAAGTCATTTAATCACCTGCAATCACTGCATCAACTCGCTCTCGAATTTACTATAATACCAATAGTTTATTTTTCAAGGGATCATCAGTTGTTTACCATGAAACACTGTTTCGGGGATTTAAAAGCAAAACAGTATATTACATCATGGCTCCCCAGCAGTGTTGATCAAACACCACCACCCTTAATCTTAGGAAGAAGACATGTTTCAAACATTTGATCCAATTTCCTATTCTTAATTGCAATTACTAACCTTTTCATACAATAAAAATGAATTTCTTACCTGTGCGATTCATCAATTTCCACATTTAAAATGGATATATATATATATATATATATATATATATATATATATATATATATATATATATATACTCTTACACTTTACTATCTATATCTGTCTATATTACTTCATTTATAGGATTTCAGTCTAATTATAGTTTTCTTTACTCTTTCGTCTTTAAATTACCTCTCCACTTTTCTTTTCATCCCGCTCCGTTAAACCCAGGCATAGACAGATTTAAAAAGCTACTTTTGTTTACAATCTCTCCACAAAGTATTGAAATAAGGGTTCGGTGACAGTATTTAAATAAAGCCAAAAAAGCGAACTGAAACGTTTTTTATCTAATAATAATGAAGTTTCGAGATCCTGAAATAGACAAGCGAAATGTCAAAAGATTTCTTTCGTTTTTTTCTTTTTTAAGCTGTAAAAAAAGAGGGGCGTTCCCACTCCGGAATTATCATGGCGTCTTTCCTAAATATGGCAGATGGCCATTCCTCTTCCCTCAGCACAATGCGCTATTTTCCAATCTCGGCAGGGCGCTGCTTGGCTATGATTGTGTTGACCAAATCGTGTAATAGAATAACGGAATGTCGCTCCCGTTGAAAATCCCCGTGACAGGCTGGGGGTCACTGATGAGTATAGATTACTACCGCTTATACCTCCGTCTCCATTACCGACCGCTACTTCACTATGAAACCTAACAGCCTGCCCTAACTACCCAACACCGATATTCCTTTCTTTTTATTCCTTATGCTATGTTGCAATGATGTTCAGAGTTGATGACGTGGGCGTGGCCGAAGCATTGACTAATCCTCAACACCACCCACGTAACCATACCTTTTCCGACCGACCATAAGCCAAATGATTCATCTCGCCCCCGTCCTATTCTAGCTTCTCCCATCAGCCTAACCCTAAACACCTTTAACAAAACTAGTCTCAATTATTACAAGCCTTTTTTTCTTCATCTTTATCATCTTCCTTTTTAAATGGTGAATGTTATTTTGTCCCTTTAGTGATCGGGACGGTGTCTCTATCACATTGTTTGTGACGCCTTTAACGACTCAGATACAGTGGCCTCGCAGCCCCCTATGGGAGAGACTGATAAGATTTTGAAAAAAAGTTTGCATTTTAGTTTACTTATATATATATATATATATATATATATATATATATATATATATATATATATATATATATAATATATATATAATATATATATATATAGAATCTTTATTGTACAATCATTATTGGTTACATATGTGAACGCATATTTCAGAGGAATCCCAAATTAGGGAGACCCATTTCATCAGAACGTTAAAGGGAAGCGACATAACGGTCGGATGAGGTGGGTCTCTTAAACTTGACATTAAACTGAGACATGTATGCACTTATGTAATTAAAATTGTTTGTATACTGAACATATCATAGACCTGTTTCTGGCCTCCATTGAGCATGCTTTAATAATCACACAGTTTTCAGTAATCTACATTTAGGAAACCAATGTATACGACCACTATATATATGTATATATATATATATATATATGTATATATATATATATATATATATATATTTCGTTTCTTATATTTTAGCACTTTCAGTTGAATTAAGTCAGTCAATTATGCTTTTATGCATAGATCATCATATAATAAGATCTCTATGATATATATATATATATATATAAGTAAATAAATGACAAAAAATATATTCCAAAATTTATGATGTTAATCATCTTATGATTTATTCCTTTAATTCACTTGACATTTACATTTCTTGTCAGTATCTCTTCCGTAGCGTAAAATCAATCACTTTATTTTATCAATTAGTGAATTTATCTTGCCCTCAACTCATCAGAAGGAATAAAAGCAATCAATCCGTTAAAAATAAATAAACTTCGATGTGACATGATTAAAATCCGAAAATTGGGGGGAAAAAAGCTGAAAATACCTTTTAATATGTTGCCATTACGCTATTTTAATTAAAAAAAAGGATTAGTAAATATAAGAAAATATATTTCTACAGAAATATATATATATATATATATATATATATATTTAAGTAGACATTATTAAATACAACGGAGATAATTTGCTTTGTGATGTTTTTTTTATTTTATAGATTTTCAGTATAATTGTTTTTATATCAAAATCGAAAATAATAATGAATCACAAACGCTTTACATTCGACTTTTAAGCATCTAACGTGAAATTTAAGTAGTTTTTGAGGTTAATATGATTGGAACGAAAATTGAAAGCAGAAAAGTTAAATGTAAAATACACAATGAATTTTGTTAAAATATTTATATTAATTATGTCCACTTAAATGAAAGTCGATTACAAGCTAGTTAAAATCTTAGTCGATTAAAAATCAGAGTTTTTACATCTAAGAGTCTATTAGTCAATAGAAGCAAATGAGTCTGTCTTTGTTCGTTTGTGTGTGTTTATCTTCTAAACCTTTAAATAACACTTTCACATAACGCTGAAATTAACAGGAAATAGTAATCGTACGCCATAGATTGTGCAAAAACAGAAAAATCTTTCTTTCAGTGGATAACTAACGCATACAGACGTATATATGAACATTTAAATGCAAATTGTTTATTTTAACTTGCCGACATATTATTGATTGTTACTGCGCATACCTCCATGCAATTCATTTTTTTTTCAAGTCGTTTAATATCAAATCTTTTATTTATCTGTCTCTCGATAGCTACATTGATAAGTAACACGGCTGAGGTGTTAAATGTTTCGGTTTCGATTCTAGCTAATTGCAGACAAGACACTTTTTAAAAAGTTTTGAAAGCATTACTCTATTTTAGGTACTATATAATATCAAATAGAGAGTTGGCACTGTAATAAATACGAAATCTGCATGAATTAAAATATTATTAAGCGTACATTTCTAGACGGAGAACACCAAGGGCCATTCACTAATATATACAGGGTCTCCACACAGTATTACTACATTATGTAGACAGACTTTGTGAAGCATCCTACAGATTATGTAACCAGACTTTGTAGGCACCCTGTATATATATATATATATATATATATATATATATATATATATATATAAATATATAAATGTATGTATATACATATATATATATATATACACGCACATGTATATATATATATATATATATATATATATATATATATATATATATATATATATATATATATATACAGGGTGCCCACAAAGTCTGGCTACATAATCTACAGGATGCGTCCAAAAAGTCTTACTACATAATGTAGCCAAACTTTGTGGACACCCTGTATATATATATATATATATATATATATATATATATATATATATATATATATATATATATATATATAATTCTACCTTTTTAAATCCATTACAACAGTTTCTTTTTCAATTTTCACCACAAACAAGGCACAGTGCCACTTTGAAGTGGGGGCTACAATCGGGGACACAACTGCAAAGGCATTATCAAGGGAAATGTGTTGCAAGATGTTTGTTCACATTACATCTAAACTTCTGCATATCAGTACAGTTGGGAAAGCAGAATCCCGGAATCGAGTTTCAGAGATTTGCAGCATTGCAATATTAAGTTTAGTGAACTCCTCTCCCATTTGAAAGTTTTTAATAAGGTGCAGAAACGTTCATTTAGCTCAGCAGTTCCACTCGGTAACCTCTCTCCCAAAAACATATTTCCCAGTCTCAATTTCTTTTATTTGAAATTGTTGGATTCACAAGTCAAACCTTTAGCGAGAGTCGACCTAGACAAAACAATATTTATTATTCCCTGTCTCTACTTGAATGGTCAGTCACTAAGAGAATAGTGAAATGTAGAATCGTGAAAATTCCGCAGACTTGATGCTGCATTTGCTCGTATCAAAAATAAACTATAATATGGATACTCTGAAACCCTGATAACTGTACTCTTTCTTCGTCCTGCGCAATATTCAATAGTGATATATTAGTCATGCGTATCCTTGGAAAACAACACGTACCAATGAGTTTAACATAATAATCTTACAAACATTTATTCTTTCTTTGTAAGTATTCGAATACTAGCCGTCGACGATGGAAATATATTAAAGGCTGGAACAATATAATTATCGCCCAAGAAGAAACCACGTACTTCCATTTCCGTTTCACGAAAACCCGTCTTCGTATTTTGTTTGTAGATCATCTACTAGTTGGCAGGATGTGTATAAATCTCAGGAGCGATAGGTGCCTTTGATTATATCTGAAAGCGACACAATGTTCAACGAGCGAGATCGGAGATGTACCGCTCTACAACTCATACTCTCTACAGATCCGAGATATTAAAATAAGACCATTTTCAGCAGCCTCAAAATGCATTGATTGATTGCCACGGGTATAATTACTGGAGAGGTATGAATGTTTATTTATTTTATGTCTTAATACATACATAATAAACAGAGACATCATATTTGATTATGGTTCAGGATTTTAAACATTGAGCCCATTGAAACAGATATCCTGCTCTGAGCTTAATCTTTGCATATTACAAAGTTCTTCCTGCTTTAAGGCATGGCGGAAAGTTATCTCCCACCGAGTGCTAATTGAATTTTATAATCGATGATTAAAGTTCTCTTCCATTTATACTTTCACGCATTCACAATATATTTCATTTACTGCATAGTTATCGCATCTACCGCTTTTCAAAGGCAATGTTAAATAGTTTAAGATTTGTTTGACACGTGTCTTCATTTAGACTAGCGTAACTTCCGGATACCCCTCTCAGCTCCAATCTTGCGCCCTGACACATAAAAAAGAAATTCCAAACAAAGGGAAGAAAGTGTTTTACGTAAAACTGAACCCTAAAACAAACATTGACCATCTGCACTAGGTTTGAGATGTTCACTCACTCGTGGTTTCGATGTATAAAAATGAAAGCAATATTTATAATGCGCTGGTATTAGTCAAAACTATGATTTTTTTTTTGTTAACTTGGTGAATAATAAAAAGTAGAATCGTGAAAATTCCGCAGATTTGATGTTGCATAAACTCACATTAAAATCAGACTATACTATGGCTGCTCTGAAACACTGGTAATTGTTCTCTTTCTGTGGTCGTCGCCATACTTCAATAGTAGTATATAAGTCATGCGTATGCCTGTAATACAAAAGAGTACCAATGATTTTAACATAATGATCTTACAAATATTTATTCTTTCTTAGTAAGTATTCGAGTATTAGCCGTCGACGATGGAAATATAGTACAGGGCGGAACAAGATAATTGCCACATAAGAAGAAACCACATGCTTCCATTTCAGTTTCATGAAAACCGGTCTTCGTTTTTTTTTTCAGTTTTTTTGTAGACCAGCTATTAGTTAGCAAGTTCCGTACAAGTCCCAAGGAGGATAGGCGCATTTGATCCTGTCTGAAAACGTCACCATGTTCAACGAGCGAGATCGGAGATGTGCCGCTGTACAATTCATGTTCTCTACCGATACTTCTGATTCATGGTATATCACCCGATTGGGACAACGAATGTTTCACACTTCTATAACTTTTATTGTCATCGAAATCGAAGACATAACACATTTTTCAATCAAATCGACTGATTGTTTGCTTTTGTGGGGGACACACCCCGGTGCAGCGGGAGCAATCTTCACATGCCTCATAACAGTGACTTATTGAACAATACATTGTAGTCTATGTTGCACTTTAGATAATATTTTTTATGTTATAATAAAATATGCAATATGGTTAAGCTTAAACATGGAAAAGAAAAGGACAAGCTATTCTAGTAAGAAAACATATAATACATTTATAACTTCAAATATTGCAGCATTAAAATCTGATTATATAATGTTAAAATTGTATTCACAAAAATTATTCGTAATGCCACAATACTAGAATATCTTGTCCTTTTCTTATCCAGTGTTTTTACGATTTTGAACACCATAAAATTCATGATAACTTTTGTTTTACTGAACCAAAATTGATTTTTTGTTCACAATATAGCCGTGAGAAGTGATCTATAAACTGTAATAATTGGTTAAAATTTGGTCGAAAAATGAGTGAGCGGTGAACATTTAAGTCACTTCTAAATGACTAAAACTGCCACTTAACTATATATTCAAACACGGTAGTGTTTGAATGATACACATATATTCATATATAATTATATTTGGGCAGAATTTTTCTCTTATGCATGTTTCATTAAATAGCAGGAATAATTATGTGTTTGTTTCTCTTGCCATCAGTTTTTTTTCCTTTTGACGGGTCAATCTTCGAACGTTTAGGTCGAGTGTAAAGAGAAATTTGCCATAGCCGCGAACCTTTTCGAGTTCCATGAGTTGTCTCCGTGCGAGTGATGAATAAACAAAAATGCGTTTAGTAATGTTATTGAAAAAATCGATTAAAACCGTTAAAAAACGTGTCTAACCTCCTATTGAGCCTGCTTGATTAATGGCTGGTTTTCTTAAGCAAATAAGTACGGTTATTATTATTGGGAATCGCAGGTTATGATGCGAGACGGTTCAAATATCCTAATTAATGTCCTAAATTCATTTGGGGGGCATGTGCTACGAGGTGTTGGTAGATGGAGATGTTAGGTGAAGATAGGTGATATGTAAATCGGCGAGACATACTGGTCCTCGTCATCAAGATGTACGAGTTGTTTTTTGAAGACACATTCCCTATATGACAAAAACAGCCTTGCTAGTTTTTTTTTCTTTCAGTACTTTGGCGTGCACAATTCTTCACAATTGCCAACGTTCTACAAAAAAATAAACGGTTTGATAATCAACATCTTGAAAGTTGGAATATAGACTTTTTTCATTTATACTTACATGCTTGTAGTTACCTCGAGCTTCATAAATGAGTGGATTGTTATAAACAACAGCTAAAATATAATAGAATAAACATATTTCCTCATAAATATATATAAAGTATTACAGATTTTTTAAAATGTAAGAATATGTTTTTCTGCAAAAAGTTAAATTATTTCTTTTTGCTGCGTGTATACAGATATGTGACGCAATGCGAAGTGTCGTGCTAAATCAGTTCGTTTAACTTGTCAGCATAAATGGTGTGTCGATTCTAAATTTGATCCTGTTAAAATCCATTTCTGGATAGTTTTTGTTGCAAGCTTTATCTCGTTCCTGCGCGTGGGTATTGACCGTCTGCCGGCCGCAAAATATTTCTTGCTTCTTAAAAATCTAAATGTTTCTAAACTTTCGTGTGTGGTTATATTTTTCCGGATTCATTGTCATTACCGCCCTGTTTCTAATTTCCTGTTTACGAATCAGGAATATATTCCCGATATTTTAATTTAGTTTTTTTTTTCTCTCAAACTGTCATTTTTTTTCTTTGTTGTTTATTTATTTAAAGAATGTTTTCGGTTTTATTTTTACCCGTATTCGTCGCTTCTTTTAAAACAGAAATTTCTCGTCTCCCTTCTTCCCCAGAATTTTTCACATTCCAATAAACTGATTCCATTAATTAATTAGTTTGCATTTTAATCGCGTGATTGATTCGTAAATACTTCCACCCTCTCCTTCCTCTTCTGACTCTATCTTTCTGCTATCTCTCCCGACATCCGTCTCTATAATTATCTCTCTGTGCATTTCTACAGATAACTCTCTTTCGCTATGTGTGTGTGTGTGTCTCTCTCTCTCTTTTTCACTTCATATCTCTCTATTCCATTCGCTATCTATCTCAATAGATCCATCCATCAATCTGTTTATAGCTTTCTTTATTTTGACCCACTACTTATTTATCTACCTACCTATTTTTCTATTCCTCTATACATAATTCGCACTATGTATGTATGTATGTATGTATGTATGTATGTATGTATGTATGTATGTATGGATGGATGGATGGATGGATGGATGGCAAAATCGCGTTGACATACCGGTTCTCGTCAGATCACCGAAGATAAGCAACGGGTAGCCTGGCTAGTACCAGATGGGTGACCATTTGGGAATTCTAAGCGCTGTATGTGCTTTCCGCTTATCTCGGCACTGTTTCCAGCCGTCTTGAACCTCCACTTGCCACTGGTATTCAAGAATGTAGACACGGGAGAGGTGTGGTTTGAGATTGCTTAACTCTTGACACAAAAATTACACGCACAGGCAATCTTACAGTTGGTATCCATAGTCTGTTAAGCCTGAAGAAAGCGGTTTCTTAATGTATGCATGTATGTATGTGTGTATGTATGTATGTGGCAGTAAAATTTCATAAAAGTTGTATTCGGATAAATTATTAACTGGCAGACTGTAATGCCTAACACTGGAGTTCTTGAACGATCAAATATAATAGTATGGATATGAAATCCGTCAAAATCATATGCGCTAGACTAGACACTTGATTAGGATGTAGGACAAAATACTTCCTAAAAACTGTTTTATCGCGAAATAGACCAGGACACAAACCAAGAAAAGGACCAAAACACAAGCCAAGAAAAAGGCTTAAGGATATTCTTAAAAACAACTTGAAAATACTTGAGATAGATGTACATAACTGGGAAGCCTAAACGAAAAATCGATAACAGGAGAAAATCATCAGAGAAAGTTGTAAGACTTTTAAAGAGACGCGTGTACATCTTGCTTTCTTAAAACGTGTCTTAAGAAAGCAGGACGACATGTACAATGATGAAAGATGTTTCAACCAAATTCTCCTGGGAGACTTTTGATCGAGAGTGTTCTGTAGGATTGAGTATTATCTTGATGGAAGATGACACCCTATCTTTTCTCTAAAGAAGGTAGCGTTCGAGACAAGGTAAGTGATTAACTTGCAGATAAATTATGAATGATGCTTGAACAACCTAAAGGACATTAATAAAGACGAGTGGGACCTGTGGAAATTCCACATTGGACTCATCCATATGTAATCTATTGAGGTTGGCATTCTGTAGATGTTCAGTGTAAATGGAGACGCTCTGAGATTATTGCAGCTTTTTTATTAAAACTGCAAAAGTACTTATCTAAGATAGCGCGAACGCCCGGCAAAGCCCAGCAAAACCCAGTAAAGCCCAGCAAAGCTCAGCAAAGTCCAGTAAAGCCTAGTGATAAAGTACGTTTACATATGATAATTTTAAGTCTTATTTCGTATATGTTATTATAGAGTTAATGTTCTATAAAGTGTAATATATTATAAAGTTGCAATTTCAAAAGTAACAAAAACACATATCCATATGACTTGGGTGCATTAGCTTGAATCAAAACCGAAATATAAACTTAAAAAAAAGATATGTATATATATATATGTATATGTATGTATATACATAACGAATTTCGACAATCATTTTTCATAATTTTTACCCACATTATCGCCACATCCTTAAATAAATGATAACTTTGAAATATTGTCTGGGCTTATTATTTTATTACAAACACACTAATGCATGAAATCACATTTAATCATTTTTCATAATTGTTGGATATGTTACTTTCGGCAATCATTTTTCATAATTTTAACCCACATTTTCGCCCATCCCTCTTTACTAAATAATAACTTTTATATATTGTCTAGGCTGATTATTTCCTTACAAACACACCAATCAATTATCTAATATTTCATAATTTTTTCGTAATTCTTGGATATGTTACTAATTTCGACAATAATCTTTCATAATTTAAGCCCTCTTTATCTCCTTTCCCTTTACTTATATAATAACTTTGATATACTGTCTAGGCTGATTATTTTATTATAAACACACCAATCAATTAAATCACATTTCGTCATTTTTCGTAATTCTTGGATATGTTACTAATTTTGACAATTGTTTTTCATAATTTAAACAATCCTTATCGCCCTCTCTCTCTAACATAATTACTTTGATATATTTCTTGGGCTGATTATTTTATTATAAACATACAATCGGTTAACTCACATTTAATCGTTGTTCATATCCTGGATATGTTACTAATTTCGACAATAATTTTTATAATTAAAACTCCACATTATGCTTCTCCCTCCTACTTATATCATATATTTGATATAT
The DNA here is from genome assembly GCF_053919585.1 of Euprymna scolopes. Taxonomy (NCBI): domain Eukaryota; kingdom Metazoa; phylum Mollusca; class Cephalopoda; order Sepiida; family Sepiolidae; genus Euprymna; species Euprymna scolopes. The sequence continues at coordinate 31,201,937 of NC_136513.1, forward strand.
TGTCTGGGTTTATGATATCATTACAAACACACCAATCAGGTAACTCACATTTCGTCATTTTTCATAATTCTTGGATATGTTACTAATTTTGACAACAAGTTTCATAACTTTAACCCACTATGTCGCTTCCCTTACTTAAATAATAACTTTGATAGATTGCCTGGGTTGGTTATTTCATTAAAAACAAATCAATAAATTCTGGGTATTCTCATAGTATATATATGTATATATATATACATATATATATATATATGTATATATATACATTTACATATATACAAACATATATATGCATATATATATGTGCATATATATATATACATATATATGCACATATATACACACATATATACTATATATATACATATATATATACATATATACATATATATGCACATATATATACACATATATATATACATATATATATACACATACATATACACACATATGTATATATACACATATATACATATATATGTACATATATATATTACATGTATACATATATATGTATATATACACACACATATATATACATATATACACATATATGTATATATATATGTATATATACATACATATGTACATATATACATATGTATGTATATATATGTATATATATGTATATATACACACACACGCATACATATATATATATATATATATATATATATATATATATATATATATATATAAACATATTTTTTTTTAATTTACTTTATTACCGTTTTATCCGTTTGGCTACATATGTTTCTGATGTTGGACCATGTTTACGATCCGATAGCTTCGTCAGGCTTCGCAGAAGTGGATGTTAGTCTTTGGAAAATAGGCGTTTTTGCACCAATATATATATATATATATATATATATATATATATATATATATATATATATATATATTCAGGGTTTTTTTCCAGACATACATAAGACCACTGGTACTTTGTTATCTTTTCCATTTCAGCACTGTTTCACCCAGCATCATTCAGGACACTATAATGCTACTAAGGTTGTTTCTTTCTCATTCTTGTCCTATGCCACTATGTCGGGTTTTATGGTCCCGTTTTCCAGGAACGCAGATGTAGGAATTGGATAGGCATACTGGATGGTGTAAGACTTATTCCCGACTTTTATTTCTGGTATATCTTCTCAACATTGCTACTGCTTTCGATATTAAACTATTTACATATCGGTCAGTTGAGATATTTACACTTTTTTTTTTTTTTTACATTTTGTGTCGGATGGTATACAGTTCGTATGTGTCAATTGAGATATGAATATTCGAAAAGAAGACAAGAGGAATGTTTTTCCTCAGAAAATCAAAGCTATTTATACACATTTACAAACAGAAAAAGTACTAAACGATGGCCTAAATTTATCATTAAATCATTCTTTCGATTTCACATGAACAGAATTTTCTTTGGGAATTTACACACACACAAACACCCCCCCCACACACACACATAAAAAAAATTAGCATCTATATTCGACCGATACCCGCGGCGAAAAATAGACTATTGTATTTTCTACGATCACAATATTTCATATTCACCTGCCCACCTCTCTCCCTCGCTTAATGTATACATTACAAGAGAGAAAAAGATAGATAGATAGATTGATAGATAAAGAGAGAGAGAAAGAGAGAGAGAGAGTAATATGATGTAAATTATCGTTCAACTTTGAATGTTAGTTTCTGCATTTCAAATTTTAATATTAGTTTCTATATTTTTTAAAAGTAAAAAGTATATATATACTAGCGGGATGGGACGGGTCACCCGGCCTGGCCTGAGTGTAAATTACGCTTAAATATGATATTTTAATTTGTCCAGATTTTGCATATATTATTATAGAGTCGTGATGGCAAAAGTAACAAAAAAAAAGGTACTAGGGTGTCATCGGATAGGATCGAAACCGAAACTGTTATATTCAAAGCTAGTGGCATTACCACTGTCCCAACGTGGTATGCATAGAAATTGATTAAAAATGAAAAGTAGAAAATTAATTAAGATGAATGTACAAAATGTATAACCTTTTTTTTTTAAATATTGACCCATTTTTGACCCCTTCAAAACATTTTAACTGCCTAAAGACCCATAAAACAACGCTCCATAAAAAATCCAATCATTTGAGGCTCACAGCGCCGCTCTGGGTGTTTTAGCTTCGAAAGAGATAGAGTTTGAATATATGGAGACAGACAGACAGACATATATCCTTTTATATATTAGACTAGCGGGAATGGGGCGCAAGGCTTTGCCCGGGCGTAAACTACGCTTAAATATGATATTGTAATTTGTCAATTTCCTATATATTATTACAGAGTCGTGATAAAATAAAAATATATTTGGGTGCCATCAGATAAGATCGAAACCGAAAGCAAAACTGTAGCATTCAAAATTGGTGACGTTACCACTGTACCAACGTGACACGCATGTGAACCGATTAAAAATTAAAATTCAAAAGTAAACTAAGATTACTATACACAATGTATAAAGACGTTTTAAATTTTGATCCTTTAAAAACGATTTTTAAATTTTGACTTCTTAAAAACGATTTTTTAAATTTTGAGCCCATAAAAACGTTTTTGTTTTTTCAATTTTGAGCCCTTAAAAACGTTTTTTTTAAATTTTACCTCTTAAAAACTATTTTTTTCAATTTTGATCCCTTAAAAACGAACTTTTTTCAATGTTGACCCTTTAAAAACCATTTCTTCAAGTTTTGACCTCTTAAAAAATTTTTTTTTTCATTTTTGCCCCCTTAAAAACGATGTTTTCAATTTTGACCCCTTAAAAACGTTTTTTTTTTAAATTTTGACACCTTAATAACGATTTTTTTCAATTTCAACCCCTTAAAAACGATTTTTTAAATGGTGACCCCTTAAAAAAGGTTTCCATAGGATAAACGCTCATGAAGCATCGGTCCATAAAAAAAATCCAATCATTTGGGGCCACTAACGCCGTTATACGACTTTTAGTTTGGGTAGAGATATAATTTGAAAATAGGGGACGGAAAGAAAGAGACATAGATTTTATATATTAGATTTCGGGATAATGTCACAAAAGATTTTATAACACCATGCAATTTATGTGTAAGACAAGGTACTTGCACCACAATACATCCATAATGCATTTGGAGGACAAGAAGGCTGTACAGTTACAATATAAAATAACAGTATATTCGGAAAGACACTAAGAAAATATATTTGCCACGTTTCCAGTGCAATGAATTCGTAAGGTTCAAACAATTCAATGTGCAAGGCTATTTTGTTAAGTGTAACGTATTTACCAATTTACAGCAATGCGTATCTACAATAATACAAGTTAACGTTAAAGTTAAAATGTGTTCAGTCATTAGAATGTAATATCAATTCACGCTAAAAAGCAAAATAACTACTTCGTGACAAGACACCTTATTACAAGCGTCACAATCCCTTTATTATTATTATGTACTTAAATCTAAATGAGCATTCCATGAGCAACGTTGCCTTCCGAAAACAAGACTTTCTAATACGGCGGGGTTGTTCCCAGCTGATTATGACATGGTCGTTTTTAAGTCAAATGTTCCTGTCGAGCCGCCCTTTTTAATAAACGAACTCTATCCAAGTTGAAACAATACTGATTATCGTTATCTCAGCATTCAGGTCTTTAATGAATGATGCCCCCCTTCAATTAGAAAAGACAAACGATTTACAAATGGAATCATGAAAATATATTTGGTCTATAATCTCTGCCAATGAATTCGACTCGTTATATGTGTGATATAGTTGAACATTAAAAATCTTATAAAGACGAGAGTGGTGCCATTAATACGAGCAGCCTTTTCGCTCCAGAATGTATTTTACTACATAGTTTCCTCCATCCTAATTCTCCGACAATTTTGGTTCTAAAGACTTGGAATGTTACATGTAGATAACTGGGGCATGGATAAAACTTTGTCTTTTGATTCGAGATCAAAATAATAAAAATAAAAGGGTAAAAAATGGGGTCAAATTTCTAAAAAAATACCTCTACGCAATTATGTAGAATGTAGAAACTATGCATGAAGAGAATTCAGCGTATTCCTCTTAAACAGGATCATAAAATGAATAATTAATTAAGTAACTCTCGCTTTCCAAAAGAAATATGCAAATTAGTTAACGTTCATGTTGTCGCACACATATCTATTACTGGCTATATATAAACTTCGTTTTTGTAATTTTTTTAATAGAGAAAAGTAGGTTGTTAATATCAATATCAGAGCGAGAAAATAATCTCAACTTTTTGTATATAGATTTCGGGAAAAACAAAAACAAAAACAAAAAACTTTTTAAGCTATGTGGTCGATTTTCGTTCAAACCTGAAAATTAATTGCATCTTAAAAAAATATAGCAATGTTTTATGCAAGATCGTGCAGTATTTTCGAATGTGCTTATTTCAAACAAAGATGCGGAGTATCCACAATATAATTGAAAAATCTCATAAATGTATATCTGTAGTAATTAGTCGCTACCTACTTCTAACGCCATATACACGTGGTACTTTGTCAATGGCCACAATAGCAGATCCCTCAGTCCAACGTCATGAAGGCCCCTATATGGTAACCTAATCTGTCAATCTCGTTTTATAACTCGCTTGAATTTATTATTATTATTATTATTATTATTATTGTTGTTGTTGTTGTTGTTGTTTTTATAATAGTAGCGTAGTAATAGCAGTGGAAGTAGCAGTCGTATTTTCACACCTCCATTCTCGGGCTGTGTCCCCCATAAGACAAACATTGCAATTATACACCGCTACTGCTACCATGACTATTTTACACGCAGTCCTTCACCTATATAAGGGAAGGGCAACCTTACATCTTGAGGAAGAAAAATACGCACCGCCTCGCTCACTTTTCTTCATCGTTTTCCTCTCCCACTTCTATCATTTCTCCGTCTATTATGTCGACGCGTCGTTCGTTTTTCTGAGCATTGATTGAAGCCAAAAGGAAGCCCTTATCAGGACACAATCAGATTAGAGCGCGTCCCTAATATGCCGTAGCATTTTTTCCTATTAGATCGGTCAACACGACAAATGTCGAAAGTGTTAGCCAATAAAGCACTGATCATTTGTGTAAATGACTAGCCGGGCGGGGTGGCGTTTACCACGCTTGTGAAGGGTCGTCGGTTAATGGGGTGACGATATAGACGAGATGGACAGATGAGGCGGAGCGGGGGCGGACAGACAAGTGTGAGAAGATAAAAGAAAGAAACAAAATCTGTAAAGGAGGAGAGAGATTCTGTGAAGCACGGGAAAGGAAGGAAATGAGGATTGGATTGAAGACTAACATTCGGATGGTTTTAGAGGGGGAAAATAGACAATAAAAGAAAGAAAAAATGTAAATGGAAACAGTAAGGAGAGAACAGACTACAGACAATGCAGATGATAAAGATAGAAAATAAGAAAGAAGAAAGGAAGAATACATGAATGAATAGGAGAGGGAGAAAAAAAAGTGAAGGAGAAAAGAAAACCCAATAGATACAAAAGTAGAGAATGAAAACAAAAAGTAATGAATAAATGAATGAATGACGGAATAAGGAAAATTAAAAAGGGGATAAAAGAATATGAAATAAATATATAAACAATTGAAAATCGCCAAACATTCATTCAGCGCGGTCGTAGCCGTGATTGAACTCGCTACACGAGTTTGTACTGTAATTCAAGTCTCGTTCGTAGCTGAATACTTAATGTTTCGCCAGGGCTATTCAGGGTATTTTTTTTAGCGTGACGTTTTCACTAGATTGGGTACTTACCACAGCTTAAGAAAGTCTTATCTACCCTCGAGAGAAGGCTAGACTGTGCCAGTTTATCAACCTGGTATTTTCACCTCGCGGTAAAATAATCATTGAATGAAAATAAACAAAAACAAAAAAAGAAAGAGAGAGAAAGCAATACATCGAAAACGCTTAAAAACGGATGAGATAAATAATGAGGAAATGAGAGGAAACTGAAAGATAAAAGAAATAGAAACTACAACAAAATAGAAAAAAGAAATGCTTAATATTATAATGAATAGGGGATGAAACGATGAAGTTGTCGCTCTAGAAAAAAAAACGACATGATTCCATTTCCATTTGATGAAAACCGGTTTTTTTTTGTTGCAAACCATTTACTAGTTGGCTAGCTCTGTACAAATCCAAAGAGCGATAGGAACCTTCTATCACATCTGAAAGAGACACAATGGCCGAGATCGGAGATGCGCCACTGTACAAATCATGCTCCGTATCGATCCACGTTATAACAACAGAACAATTGCCAGCACCTTCGAAATGCAACTGCGGACAGTCCAACGTTTGAGGGCAAAGCTCAGCGAAGTTTCCGACCACGATTATAGTCTTTGGTGTGGTTGAAAGTGAGGGCAACACCATGTCATCTCACATCTTCGAAGTCGGCTTCAAAGTCAACACCAAAGTGTATATGGATGTGCAGAAGAGTACAGTGATATCCTGATGCAATCAGGTGGCCACTGACAGTCGCAGAGTGAGGCAGCAAGACTGGGTGCTGTTTCACAAATCCAAAGAGAGCCACTTTGGCTTAAGAAGGAATGACACGGCTTTGTACCTTTCTTTCACTAGATCCCTCCTCCCCTGATCTGAACCCGCTGGACAACTTTGTTTGGTCATATGTCGAGAACATCACAGACATGCCCTTCTACAAAACCAACACCAGCTTGATTGCTGCCATCTGCAAAGTATTTGCCGGGCTCCGGCTTGTTACAAAGACTCATCTCTGTTCCGAACTCTTATCGAGGCGGTGATTGAAGATGAAGGCGGCTACATTGAATAGCTCTAAAACATAATAAAGTTACCTGAATTGGTTGTTCAATAAAAGTTTTAAAATAAAGGTGTAGTGTTGTTTTCTTTAGAGCGACAAATTCATTGTTCCAACTCGTAGATTAATAAATACCGATTGAATGAAAATGAACGGTGCGAAAAAAAAAAGAAAGAAAAAGAAAATATACATCCAACCATAAAATAATGAGACATGAGAGAACACTGAAAGAAGGGAGAAATAGGAACTAAAAACTAGAAAGAAAACCCCAAAGAAAGGCTCAAACTTTTATTGAATAGAATTACATGTTTAGTTGTAAATATATATTAGATTTCTCACAGAAGAGACGTTGTAAGTCTATCTCTGCTCGATCGTGATTTCCATTACAGGTGCTAGACTGATCATTAATATATAGCTTCTCGCTCTCAAACATTTGCGACAAATAATTAATAATGATTTGAAATTTTGCTATAGCATTTTAATCGGATACATGCATGTTTTTATGTATCACCTTATAGTTATACTAATATTTTTTAACTGTTAGGGTTTCTTTGTAACGAATTACTGGAATCTTCTAAGATTCCAGTTTCTTTTCGTGTCCTTGGTATGTTATCTTTTTTCAGCTCTGTTTAGTTCAGTACCTCCCTAGGCACTTACTTCTACAAAGGTTGCTTCTTTCTACTGCTTATTAGTATGTCACGATTTATAGCAATGTTTTTTATGTACGTGACCCTAAGGCTTGCATAGTCATAGTGGATAATGTATGACTTATATCCGATTGTTTCTGTTCTTTTTTTTCAATATATGTTCCGCAGATTTGCTGCTGCATTGAATATTCATCTTTTTACAAATCGACTATTTGAAATATTCCTCTAGTAGTTGATGCTCACAGTCCCTTGAATCTGAAAATAAAATGGCTCACATTATCTACTTCCGTCAGTTCTTGTCATTGCTGGGATTATTGATTTTCTTAATTTCATTATCCACTAAGCCTTTTCTACCGATCTAATTAGGTTTTATCTTGTTTTAATATAATTCCAAATCCAGTTTTACGTCAAGTTTGATGAATTAGAACGAAAGAATTATGAATATAGCCATTGCATGATAAACCCATATAATTGATCAACAATCACAAATTAAACTAAATACTGGTTAAAACCTGTCCTAATCGTTCGAAAATGTAAAGTTCTACCCGTATTTTTTTTAAATTAGAGTTGTAAAATAAATTAAATTAAATTAAATAGAGAAATAGTCAACCACCTCAGCAGGAATAACGTTCTTAGTGACACACAATATGGTTTCCGCTCTGCAAGATCTACCGCAGATGTGCTGACGGTTATATCCCACAGGATTAGTGAATCTCTTGACAAAGGCTTCCTTTCTAGGGCAATTGCTCTTGACATATCAAAGGCCTTCGACAAGGTATGACATAAGGGTCTACTTCACAAGATTTCCAGCTACGGTATAACTGGAAATGTTTTCTCAATCATTAAATCATTTCTCTCTGATAGGCTCATAAGAGTAGTGGTAGATGGACAAAAATCGGAGGCCTGCAATATAAATGCTGGAGTCCCTCAGGGGTAAATCCTGGGCCCAACTCTCTTCCTGATCTACATCAATGACCTCCCTAAACACATACTTAAATCATTCGTTGACATCTATGCTGATGACACGACCATCTACGGCAACACATCAAAGGCTGTAAACGACAAAGTTCTCTCTGATTCTCTCTCCTTTGATCTCGAGAGCGTGGTTCAGTGGGGGAAGACGTGGCTGGTTACCTTTAATGCATCCAAAACCAAGCTCCTATCCTTACATCATCAACGCTCTGATCCCCATCTGGCATCAATTGTGATGGATGGCTTTCGTCTGGGTGAGGCCCCGTGTTTTTACAAGCTTTTGGGTTTGACCTTTACTCCTGATCTGAAATGGAACACGTACATCAAGTCTGTTGCCAAGGTGGCTGGAAAGATGGTGGGATCCTTCTACCGCTCCAGAAGATATCTCACTACTGATGCAATTGTCTATCTATATAAAAGCCAAGTACGTCCAACGATGGAATACTGTTGCCATATCTGGGCAGGAGCTGCTAAAAACAGCCTATCCTGCCTTGACAGAGTACAAAATAGACTTCGTGGTTTAGTGGGGGATGCCCTTTTCTCTACCCTGCAACCTCTCTCCCACAGAAGAGACGTTGCGAGCCTATCCTTGTTTTATCGTTATTTCCATGGCAGGTGCTCGTCTGAACTCCAATCTCTGGTCCCCCCTCGCAAATATTTCACGAAAAACACCCGTCTAGCTGAATCCACTGTGAAAATTTTCCCCTGCTCTATATCTGTGCCTAAATCAAAACGCGGATTCCATGAACAAAGCTTCTTTCTTTGAACTGCACGCCTGTGGAACTCTGTTCCGTCTGCCTGCTTCCCACCGGACTACAACTTGGATGTCTTCAAGTCCAATGTTAACAAATTCCTAATGAACCACCCCCTTAAGTAAACACTTCATCAAATCTCCACACTAACGTAATGTACTTGCAATAACACTTATCCCTGAGTGGCTTCCGGGCCTTGATAAGTGGTGATCACTGTGTAAAAAAAAAATGATTTTAGAAAACGCGCACGCAATTGATGAGGCGTTTTGGTACTGAATGTCCTAGAATTCATGATGATTTATATAAGCATTTGGTAAACAATTTTTGATCTCACAGACTCCATCTGTACTTTTGCTAGGTAGTCTATGATTTATCACTTCTTCTTACTGGCATAAATAACAGGGATTTATTTCATCGACAATATAGGATACAGAATAATGAATCTTTCCACGCATTAATGCCTGAGTACAGTCATCATTTGCCACACCCTCTGATTTATTCGAGCAGCCTCTATATAAATACAAATGTAAATATTCATTTGTTTCTATTAGGTAATCAAATAATCTACCGATTGATTTGAAATTTTGCTATAGCATTTTAATCGGATACATGCATGTTTTTATATTTCCGCTTATAGTTATACCGTTCTATTAATCTTTTTTAATCACTTGGTTTTCCTTGTAACGAAGTAGTCATTTTATTATACGGTAATAAACATCGAATAAATTAACATTAGTTCTTCAACCTCCCCCTTCTCCCTTTACTTTGTTTTCTTCCATGTCTTTAAATTGTTTTCCGTTAATTTCAACTTTCTATGGTTATTTAAATTCAGTGGGGTTCATGTTAATTTAAGCCTCATGTGTTCATTTACGGCAGTTTCAAATATTGTTAGCTTATAATTTCGTTAACTATTCATTTTTTTTGCCTTCACGGTCAAATGTAAACTTCAACATGAAATAAAAAAAGATGAAAAAGCACATTGCAAGAATTGTATATTTTATTAAGCAAAACTTTCACGGCTGTAAGAAAATAAAGTCAGAACTACCTTTTCTGCAACACAAAATATTGTTTCAATTATTGTATTGAATATAACAAAGTAACAAACAAACAAAAGGGAAGAAGAGTAGGTAAACCGAGTCCTTCAGGAGCGGAGTGAAATAAAAACCTTCAATCTATATAACAATATAACGAAACGGGTCTTCGTGTTTTCCATCCATGCAGGGCGGACATGTCCGAGATTGAACTCACTACACGATTTTGTAGTGTAATTCAAATCTCGTCAGTAGCAGAATACTTTATGTTTCGCCAGTGCTATCAAGGATATATTTATCGTGACGCCACCACTAGACGGAGTGCCTACTTAAGAGAGTCGAATCTACCCTCGAGAGAAGGATGGATCGGGGCCCGTTTCTCAACCTAGTATTTTACCTCGCGTTTTAGTTTTAAATAAGTTAGTAACTTGTCCACATGATATGTATTATATATAGAAATATATAATACTCGAGTATATTTTGCATAAAAGATTTATTACAATTGTTTTAATCTGTTTTTTCAGAACTATGAGAATATATCACTTTATTAAAAATTGATTGCTTTATTTATTTCAGAAAATATATTTTTGGCGTCGCAGAGTAAAAACATTAGTCCGATATTACTTTACAAACCTAATTGAAAGTGTTCCAGCTTTGTGGTTTATATAAATACCATAGTTGGCTATCATATGGGCAACTATATGCTGCGTGTTGTAGTATGGACAAATCAGAAATTTTTTAAAACAAGAAAATTTTTCCAATTATAGTGTTAAAAAAGTTTCAACCAGAACTAGCGCCAATACTCAAAAACCTTTTAAGCGTTGTCTTAAGGAGTATTGCTTCCCAACATTCTGGAATATCTCAACAGCATGCTATGTATTTAAGAATTCAGGTGATCAGTCATATCCCTCTTAGGAAAGATCAATTAGTCTCCTGTGCATCATGAGTAAGTTACTGGAATCTATGTTTAATGGGGGAGTAGTCTACTACCTCAGAAAAATAACCTTCTTAGTGACATGCAATACGGTTTCCATTCTGCTAGATCTACAGCTAATGTACTTACGGTTATATATCATAGGATTACCGAAACTGTCGACGTCTCTGCTATATCAAAGGCGTTTTATAGGGTTTGTCATAAAGGTCTACTTCACAAGATCTCCAGCTATAGTATAGCTGGAAATGTTGTCTCAATTATTCAATACTTTCTCTTTGATAGGTTCATCAGAGTAGTGGTTGATGGACAGAAATCAGAATCTCACAGTATAAATGCTGGAGTCCATCAGGGATCCCTTCTGGGTCCAACTCTCTTCGTAAGCTACATTAATGATCTTCCGAATCACACCCTTAGATTATTCGTAGATATTTATGCCGACGACACTAGCATCTCTGGAAGCACACCAACATCCTGAAACGACAACGTTTTCTCTGATTCTCTCTCCTCTGATATTTAGCATGTGTACAATGGCGGAAAATTGCATGTTACAAACATCAAGTGTCTATCTTTATATCATCAACGCTCTGATACCCCTCTGGCATCAATTGAAATGAATGGCTCTCGTTTTAGAGAGGCTCCATGTTTAGACAAACTTCTGGGCTTGACCTTTTCTCCTGATATAAAATAAAACAGGTACCTCCAATCTGTTGCTGAGGCCGATGGGAAAATGGTAGGATCCTTCTATAGATCCAGTAGATATATCACTCCTGATACAATTCTCTTCCTATATAAGAGACAGGCACGTCCCAGGATGGAATATTGTTGCCACATCTGGGACCTTATTCTGTCTTGACAGAGTTCAAAATAGACCTCGTAGCCTAGTAGTGTATGCCCCTTTCTCTTCTCTGCAACCTCTTTCTCACAGAGGAGACGTTGTGAGTCTGTCTCTGTTTTATCCTTATTTCATGGCAAGTGCTCGACTGAGCTCCTATCTATGGTCCCGCTTGCAAAACATTAATAAGAAACACTCGTCGAGCTGAAAACAATATCAATAATTTCCCCTACTCTTTATCTGTGACTGAACCAAAACGTAGATTCCATGAAAAAAGTTTCTTTATTCAAACTGCACACCTGTGGATGTCTCTTCTGTTTGTCTGCTTCCAAGCTTACTACGATATTGTCGTCTTCAAGTCCAACGTAAACAATTCTTGATGAGCAGCCCCGTTTAATTATCCCAATTTCCCACATTTACACTACTAACGATTACTATGATATTGTCCCGTTGACTACTATACACTCTTTTAACCTTATCCTCGAGTGGCATCTGAGGCTTTATAAGTGTGAACTCCTTTGTACAAAACACAAAAAAAAAAACAGCAAAAAATGTCTCCTAAAGCATTGTAAAATTACGAATATAAGAAACATAATTCCGTTTGTTGGGTGTTTACTTTTTTTCGCTTTAAGCTCACTATGTTACAATGACACGTGACCGGGTGCAACTAGTTCGGTATTACTTTATAAAGCAGGATATTTTACTTTTGGATGACTCGTCGTATTATAACGTCTTAATTCCTCCTACCTATATTCCCGATCCGTTCTCGGTATTTATTGTATAATTGACTCTTACTTTCACCATCCAAAACATCCAACGTTAAAACAAGCAGCCAATATACTCAGAAATATAGCTTTATATTGACAACTTCATGATTAGCGTTTATTTATTTATTTTTTTCATTTCATATACTGGTATAGTATACGTTTAAAAAGAACAAAAAAGCGGAAGAGTAAAACATCCTATCTCTTAGCCATTTATGTTAATTCACGTCATTCACATGTACATAAAACGGTATTACGTAAATACGCCGGAGGTTGCGTGACCAATTAGTATATTGATGAGCCAAAAAAAAAGGGAGTGAAGGAAACAGAAACTGTGGCACAGTGAATCATAAAAAAGTTAGCAAAATATAAACCATGAATAAAGTGAAAGGACGCATAAACGGAGAGCATAATGCACACACAAACAAATACGAGAACACATTTCCTAACACAGACACACACACACACACACACACACACACACACACACACACACACACATATATATATATATATATATATATATATATATAGAGAGAGAGAGAGAGAGAGGAGAGAGGGAGGGAGAGAGTAAAATGATTCATAATTTTGAATTGAAAATAAGTTTCAAAGGGAAAACAAACAAAATCAATAGTTTGTACGATCGTTTCGGAAACTATGTTTTTATTGAAATAGACACATTACAACTAGCACTGTTTTCTTTTAAAAGTATTAATAAATTTACTAATACATTAAAATAAACTCTGCTCTTTAGATTCAAGGTCTAATTCCATCAAAACTGTATATATACTAGCAAACTACCCGTCGGTGACTGGGTTCATAATCAGCCTACAGAAAATTACCTCTGCTTTATGAAAATATTATAGGTTATTAAAAGGAAGGGTTGTAAAGAGATACCTTCTAATTAGGGGGTATCAAAACCAAAACAAAATATGATGAAAGTAAAAATACAATAGACATATATATATATATATATATATATATATATATATTGCACACACACACACATATATATACAGTTACATATATATATACTATACATATTTAAATATATATATATAGTTACATATATTATATATATAGTTCCATATATATATATAATGTATAATATATAGTTACATATATATATATATAATATAGTTACATATATATAATATATAGTTACATATATATAATATATATATATATATAATATAGTTACATATGTATATCTATCTGTTGTAATGAAATTGTTTAAATTAATAAATATAATAAAATAATCTAAGTTTCATTCCATTTCGTAAATCACATATTTAAACTATAGGGTTTTTTTTTAGTCAAGTGCGTAACACGTGAAAACGTATGTTTTTACCTATGACACGCCTCACTATTTCAAGTAATTTAAATGTAATTTTACTTGAAGTTTATAAAAGCAGTTAGATTTTAAACGAAACAGTAATCAAAAACTGCCTGTAGACGACTTAAGAAAATCAGTTGAAAGTACTTGCAAAAGAAACGAAAAACAGATGGACGTAAATGTCTACACTAATTCCACCTAGACATAAGAATAACTATTAGAAAAATGGAAACATTCCAAAAAAAGGTCTTACGCAATAACATTCAGTTCTATTAAACAATATCTGTTTGACCACACACACACACAAACACGCGCGTACTCGTACACACATGTATGTGTGTATGTATGTATGTATGTATATACATGCTAGCCAATACATTCTCTATTGTGTCGGATATTATACTCGTTTTGGAAACATGATGATGAATGAATATATACAAGATCGTTTCCCAAATGAAGTGCTCATACAAGGGAAGATGAGCAGAGCAGATTGTAAAGCACACCAAACGAACAATGTAGTCATCGAAGGATGTGATGACCATATATATATATATATATATATATATATATATATATATATATATATATATATATATATATATATATACTAATTACTTGTAAATTATTGGAGGATTTTGATTCATTCTATGTATTTTCAAGTAATCTTGTTTACAATTTCTTATCTTCCGATATATTCTGATCACCGACCGACATAAACTTACCTGTTATGAGTTAAATTAAACAGCCATTATCAATCTACCTGTGTATATTTAAACATGCTTATTATATATATATATATATATATATATATATATATATATATATATATAATAAGCATGTTTAAATATATGATGATATAAGAAGATATAACAGTTTATGTAAGAATTTTACTTCAATTTAGCAAAGTACCTGGATAGAACTAGGTAGTGTGTTTAAATTTCCGAGAACTCAGGTGTTAAGGTAAGCTTAACTATTAATGCAGGCTTTGCGACAGGATGGACAAAATTCAAAACGCATGATTTTCTTGTCTCATTTCGAAATAGATCGAAATGCTGCCGAGAGAACTTGTGATATTAATGAGGAATTTGCCCCAGTAACCACTAACGGACGTGTGGCACAGCAGTGGTTAAAGAAATTTCGCACGCCTCGAAGATGAAGATGGTTTGGTCGGTCGACTGCGGTTTATAAGGAACATTTTAAAATTGAAGCCGATCCTCGCAAAACCAAACAAGAACTCGAGGTCGACAACTCAACAGCCATTCGCCATTTAAAGCAACTATGGAAGTCAAAAACTAGGATAATAGGTGATGCATGAATTGAGCGACAATAAAAAAAAATCGTCGCTTTGATGTGTCTTCTACGCTCCATGTTTGCGACAAAAAGACCCATTTCTTGAGCGGATATTGACGTGTGATGAGAAGTGGATCCTCTACTAAAAGCGGTGACGTTTGACCCAGTGGTTTTATGCCTGAGAAGTTCCACGACATTTTGCGAAACCGAAATTGCACACAAGAAAGGTTATGATGACTGTTTGACGGTCCGCGGCCGATCTCATCGAACAAACCTTCTTGAATTCGGAAAAAGTACTGCTTGACAAAATGCATAAGAAGCTCAAACGTATATACCAGAGATTTGTCAATACGAAGGGATCAATTCTCCTCCATGACAACGCTCACCCGTATGTTGCTCAAAGAGCGAATTTCGAGGCTGCCTCATCCGCCATATTTACTAGACCTCTCGCCCACCGATTATCACTTTTTCAAGCATCTTGACGACTTTCTGCGTAAAAGATTCTTCAAACGCCGAGATAGTCTCGAATCGGCCTTCGATGACTCCACTTCCAAACCTCCGGATATTTATGTTAATGGGATGAATTAACTTGTTTCTCGTTGATAGAAATGTGTCGAGTCTAATGGTTCTTATTTCGAATAAAAAAGTTTATTATGAAATAAGTTATGATTTTTTTTAAATCTGAGCGTGAAAATCGACATTATTTTTGCATCATCCTAATACATTCCGACTTCTCAATAATGGTTAGTTCATACTCGTAACTTATAGACATAAAATCATAAAAACAAAAATTAAGAAGTGTATGCAGTTTTCTTGAAGCATTGTCTAGTGCGAGTACAAGAGTGTAACGAATTGACATCAACTAAAGTAAATAAATGCATATAACGATGGTATATACACACACACACACATATATATATATATATATATATATATATATATATATATATATATATGTATATACATACACATATATAAATAAACACACACATATATATACACACATAGATATACACACACATATATATATATACACATATACACACACACACACACATATATATATATATATATATATATATATATGTGTGTGTATATTCACACACACAGCATAATCACGTTAACACACCGGTTCTACCCAGACCACAGAAGTTAAGCAGTGTTGAGCCTGGTTAGTACCAGATGGGTGACCATTTGGGAATTCTAGGCGCTGTATGTGCTCTCCGCTCATCTCGGCATTGTTTCCAGTCGTCCTGTACTTCAACTTGCCACTGGCATGGAACAATGTGTACTAAGGAGAGGCGTGGTTGGAGACTGCACAACTCTTGCCACATGAACTTCACGGGCAGGCACTGTTATAGTGAGCATCCATAGTCTTTCAAGACTGAAGGAAGTAACATATATATATATATATATATATATATATATATATATATATATATATATATATATATACCCCCAAAAGTATGGGTCTCAACTCTAATTAGACCCCGTTTCTTAGAGTTTTGTCCGAATGAAATGAAACTTTGGTCATAACTAGTTTATTATATTCAAAACATCACATCGAAACACTAAGGGCCTTGTACCTTCTTTTTTCTCCGTTCTACAGCATATATTCTAGATGTCCTCCATTTAGCATTTTTTTTAGGGGGGGTCACCCTATATATATATATATATATATATATATATATATATATATATATATATATATATATATAATAAATTCCACAGCCAAACAACCTCGAAACCTACAAGAGCCATGAGAGTCAACACACCGGAAGTCCAAGACTCTAGTTTCGACCTCATCAGTTAGACACACCCGAACTCAGGATTCGAAACCCGAGTCTCTTTATACGAGGCAAGCACTCTGCCAACTGAGCAAACGCCCCGCACACAAGATATTCTATTAGCCAACACAGATCAAGCTAACTGCGCCGAAATCTGACTCTAAAATTGACCTACTTCATCTCGACGTGGACACCAAACCAGCTAACAACCCAAGCCGATGTCTCACAAATAGAAGTTTCAACTCGAAAGGACGATGCCATCCAACAATGCTAACCAAGCGAGCAATCAATGATAGCATTTTCAGAATGTGAGAGAATGTATATATATATAATAAATTCTACAAAGAAAGTAGTTTCAAAAGAAAAGAAAAACAGATCGACTAAAATCTCTTCGGAAAAAGACGACGACAAAAAAAAAAGAATTAGGAATGGAAAATATTGATCTATCTCTCTTCAACTTAGAGCGAAAGAGAGAGAAAGAGAGAGAGAAAGTGTGGGAGAGAGAGGCAAGGGAAGGGGGTGAATAAGACAGAGGAAGAAATTATAAGAGATAGGGTCACGATATCTCTCAATACACCCTACTGATAAAAAAGTCTATTTTTATAAAGAAGAGCACCTCACGCTCAAATATATTAGTAAATTACGGCATCAAAAATAACAATAGCTAAATTAAATCTAAAGATGGAAACATCTTTGGAGAATAGCTAACAAAAACCGATTACTGTTTAAATTATGACAACCGTCAAGTTATGCCTCCGTTATAAAGAAGGAGTGGTAAATGAAACCAAAACATGCAAGGGTTCTTGGCCTTCGGGCCGGGATCACAGTGTAGTCTCTGTTCAGGTTGATACTGCAAGCAAAGACCATATGTGGAGGAAGCCCCACATATAAGACGTTGGTCAATGTAGGGGCAACTCTTCATACCAAATTGTCACTATCCAACTCCCCTACTCCCCGGGGAGTTGTCCCCATTTCCCCTTCACGCCTTACATTAAAAATCGGCCTTGTGCCTAATTTGCTCGGTGGGGGAGCAAATAAACACCCTCTTCTGCAGATAATTTTTACCAGTAAATGGAGAGAACCCCTATATACTGGGACAATTATTATTTTTGGTAACCAGAGTGCCCGCTTTTTGCCTACTTTCAGGGAAGCAGGTTTTTACCCCATATTAAAAACGGCCTTGTGCCTAATTTGCTTTGGTGGGGAAGCAAATAAATACAAAAAAACGTAGAAAAAATAAACTTGCACCTTAACTCCTTCCTCTTGGTTTCTGTCTCATCTTCTCTTTTCTCTCTCTCTCTCTCTCTCTCTCTCACTCTCTCTCTCTCTTTACGCTTAAAAGAAGGAATTACATAAAAGAAAACTAGAAATAGAATAAAAAAAAGTTTAAATAATAAAAATAAAATTTAAAAATCAACTTGCAATTCATAGTGTCTACATGCTTCTCCTTCTCTGTATCTTTCCCTGTCTCTTTCTCTTACCAAATTATAAAACAAGGAATAGATACCAAGCCAAATGCGGTTAGTATTCAAAACAAGTTCATATGATTCAATTGCAAAAAAACAAAAACAAAAAACAAAACAAAACAATTCATACAAACGTTTAAGAATACGCCAAATTAGAATTTTGTCACAAAATAATATATAAATAAATATAAACAAAACCAAAGCGATACTGTTATAGAGGAAGGAAGGTTTTTATATTAAAAAAAAAAAACAGACAAACGCTAATCTATACCTTCGTGAATATACGCAAATAATTATTTTGTTTAATTTTAACCTAAGCTCTGTAGGTTACACACTCGACAAAACTTGGCATTTTAACAAATCGCAAACAAACTCGTTAACGTTGTTCTTCTTATTGAACCAGAGAAAAACGTAAACGCCATTCTTAAAAAAAATAAAATAAATAAAAGCCAACCGAGGAGAAAAATAAAAAAAGGAGTGATGTTAATGAAACCCAAAAGCGATACGATTAGAAAAAAAAATGTTATTAAAAAAAAAAAAAGAAAGAATCATCTTAGGGTGATGTGAGGGTTGCGTTTGTTAAGTAGTTTGTCCGGGTCGTCGTGCATTTTATTGTATTAAAACAAAAGTGATCAGCTTTTTGCTAATGATTCCCTAACAAGCAAGATTTCCCGCCAATGTAATCAAAGCGATTTGATTTCCTCTTCAATCAGTTTCAGACGAGTCCCCCGCCTAACAAATAAAAAAAAAACAAAATCAAAAGACAGAGAGAAGCATTAGTGATTGTTAGATGCAAGATGGCGTCTTTTTTGTAGACGATCCACACGATGTTTTCCTTAGTTTTTCTGTGTTTCGTTTTTTTTACATGGGCATCACCACTTATCAAGCCCCAGAGACCACTCGAGGATAAGGGTTACGAGTGTACAGTAGCCAATTGGACAATATAGTAATCGTTAGTAATTAGTAATGGAAATCCAGTAAATTTATTAACTAAAGTGGAACGGCCTATCAAAACCTTGTTCACGTTGGACTTGAAGACAATCAGATTGTGTCAGCTGGAAAGCAAGAAAAGGGAATACAATCCCACCGGCGCGCACTTCTAAGAAAGAAGCGTTGTTCATTGAATCTACGTTTAGGTTTAAGCACAGATAAAGAGTGGGGGGGGGGAGATTATTGATAGTGTTTTCAGCTAGTTACTATAAAATAACTCACGGCGCTTAGTAATAGTTGGATGCTTCGAACTAATTTCTAATCTAGTGTTATTTTTACAAAGTTTCGGTCGATGCAATCCCCGACCTGCTTCAGTTTTCTCTTGTTGAACCCAGGAATCATTTTTTTTCAACTTGAGAATCTTCAGGGGATTTCGATCGTCACCTTTATTTGTTTCACGTTCTCTCAGCCATGGTTACGTAGCAATCCTAAGTAATTTGTAATTGTATTTAAAAGTACTGAGGAAGGGGGGATAAGAAAAGGTATCGAGGGAGGAAGGGTAGGAAAAAACAAGGGAGATAACAAAAGAAAAGATAATAAGTTCAGCGAGTATAAAATAACTGCAAAGTAGATATTTTATAAAGAAAATAATAGAGAATTTGATCAGGAGTATTGTAATCTAATGCGATGGGGTGTCGAAAAGAAGAAATCGTATTTTATTGTTATACTTTTGAATTGCTGCTTTTTAATTTTTAAATAAATCTTATATTAATAGAGACGCGTGCGCACATACATATAATATGTATATATATATATATATATATATATATATATATATATATAGAGAGAGAGAGAGAGAGAGAGAGAGAGAGAATGTGTGTAAAATTTTGTTGACAATTCAAAGACTCACGTTTTCTTTTTATAACCTTCGTTTATTTCCTTGATTTTTTTCCATTATAGCTGTTTCATGGATGAGTAGGCAATTTTACGATTTATGTTTCCATAAAAATATCCTGTCCCCATCAACTTCTCACATGTTTATCCATTAGAGTTTTACAACAAAAGGTATATTTTTAACATGCTTAACATCGTATTGGGGTAAAAAGATTTTCAAAGCCATGCCTCCTCACTTCCTCCATTTTTGGTGTTATATGAAGATAGTTTTCCATTTTAACCCGTAGTTTCGTTTATTTTCTCTCAATTATCATAAATTTTATAATTTTATATAATTTTATTTTTATATTCATTCGTTTTTATTTTAATGTTCTTTTTTTGCTTGGTTTTTGAATTCTTATTATTACCGGATCCGTATATTTATGTTATTTTTTAAAACTTGAATCATCTGACGATATGGACGGATAGTTTTATCAGGTTAATCGAAACAACTTGTAATGAATTAAGTTGATACACTTGAGGCTGTAAAAATAAAGCAACATATTTGAGCACTTTTTATCCTTATTTTTTACCACTTGTAACTCTTTATATGTATATATATATATATATATATATATATATATATATATATATATATATATATATATATGCGTGTGTGTGTGTGTTTGTGTGTGTGTGGAAACGCTGGTTCTCGTCAAATCACCAAATTTAAGCAACGATTGGTGACTATTTTGAAGTTCTAGGCGCTGTATGTACTTTCCGCTTATCTCGACATTGTTTCCCGTCCGCTTGAACCTTCACTTGCCACTGGTATTAATATCACATAACGCCGAATCAGGAGGTGTGGTTTGAGATTGCGCAACACTCCCTTCAAAAGTTATCACCGCAGACATCCTTACAGTGGGGATGCATAGATTGTCAAGACAGAAGGACGCTTCTATATTAGACCGGAGCGGTTATAAACAATATTTACTTTCAATTTCATTCGAAAATTGTCTCGGTGATACCGGTTGAAAAAGCACGGTTTATTTAGTGCTTGCACTGGCTCTAGCATTATCTACTACCAGAGCCTCATTTGAGGTCCAACTCACTAAGGCACAAAACCAGTAGGAGGGAAGTGGGCGTCGAGGGTCATACTAACTATAGTAAGGTCTCTGACAGACTTTATTAAGATCTCTACACTAAGACACTAGCACCATAATACCTCATTCTTATCACGGCGTATGTGTCGGATTTATTTACAAAACCGGTTAAACGTAAAGGCAGCTAAACCCTTAAAAAAACAAGGTCGATAGCCATTAGTCGCGTGCTCTCGTGTAATGAATGAATGCGTGAATGTAGGATTGACATGAAATTCTTAAAGATAAACTAAAATGGCCGAAAAAGGGGCTGAAATGACATAAATAAATAAAAAGTAAATGACTTAGAAGGATTTAATGAACTTAAGGATGAATTGAATGGCATTAAGAATGACTTTAATGCTAAAAAATAAATGGAATCTTAAAAATAAAACTTGAATGATCTGGAGAATGGCTTGGATTGCTTTGTGACTGACTGGTTGTAAAGTGGGCGATGTCTTTACATAAAATTAATACAAAAAAGTGATCCCCACTTTATATCACAAAGTTACAAACATAAGTACAGCATGTAGTAAGAAAATATATTACACTTTGATCATGGCGAAAAGGACAAGAAAAGGGTATTTATTTGCTCCCCCACCGAGCAAATTAGGCACAAGGGCGATTTTTAATGTGAGGAGTGAAGGGGAAATGGGGACCAACTCCCCGGGGAGTAGGGGAGCTGGATAGTGACAACTGGTATGAAGGGTTGCCCCTACATTGACCAAGGTCTCATATGTGGGGTTGCCCCCGCATGTCTTTGCGTGTAGTATATGCCGGAACAGATACTACATTTTGATCTTGGCCAAACGGCCAAGAAAAAGGGCATTTATTTGATCCCCTATCGAGCAAATTAGGCACAAGTCCGATTTTTAATGTGAGGAGTGGAGGAGTAATAGGGACCAACTCCCTGGGGAGAAGGGGAGCTATATAGTAGCAATTGGTATGAAGGGTTGCCCCTACATTGACTAAGGCCTTATGTGTGGGTTTGGTATTTATTTGTTCCCCCACCGAGCAAATTAGGCACAAGGCCGATTTTTAATGTGAGGAGTGAATGAGAAATGGGGACCAGCTCCCCGGGGAGTAGGGGAGCTGGATAGTGACAATTGGTATGAAGGGTTGCCCCTACATTGGCCAAGGTCTTATGTGTGGGGTTTCCCCCACATATGGTCTTTGCTTGCAGTATCTGCCGGGACAGATATAACTTTGATCTAGGCTAAAATGCCAAGAAAAGCTTACAAAGCTTAGAACAGCATTTATTAAAAACAGCCCTTTAATCTTAACCAAAAAGGCCAAGCACAAAAGTGTTACGTACAGACCGACACGCCTACAGACAGACGGACCCACAGAGTGACTTATAGAGTCGCTTGCACGCGACTAAAAATATGTTTTTCCGTAGAATAAGGGTGTTTAAACTACAGGGCACGAGCCAAATCTGCCCTGCCAAAGTTTTTAATTCGACGCGCGGAGCTATTATGAATAACGTATTAAATAATCAGTGTTTTTTAAAAAATCGAAAACTATCAAAATAGTGTGGTGGTCTTTCTTTTATTTCAGAAAATCATTAAAAGAATGAGGTTCAACCAGTTTAATGCAACTATTATGATAAGCATGTATAAAACACGCCCGATGTGTTTATTTCGGCTCGCGTCGCTCTAAAACGCCAGAAATATGTTTCCCTGCATTCATAAACTTGGGAGGTCCTTGCCATAGAATACAATTGGAAGCGATGCAATAGAATTTATAGGACTCAAAAGTTAGATGCCAACGGCAACGGAAATACCAACAACCACTGCAAAATGATGTGGTTGGTATGTCGTAAAATGAACAAGTAAGAAGGGAAAACGAAGATGGAAAACGGATGCCGACCTATCGAAATAAGACGGAGACAAACAGAAAAGTTAATTTGCGAGGAAAGTTGGTGGAGAGTGAACGGCGTTCACTGCGATCGGTTAACAAGATAACAAACATCCTCCCATAATACGCGAGAAGAACTAATAACGAATTTGACCAGCCAAGTAGAAAATATTTATTAGCGAGATGGACAACATGGCGTCAGCGTCGCTAGTGTGATAACTTTATCGGATTGTGCTCGCCAGAAATAGACGAAGTATCGTCGCAGATCCGCTGCGGTGAGTTAAACGGATTCTTAAAAGATGCGATTTGATTTATTTCACGGCCAGTGATTTGATATATGATCTAGTGTAAGATGCTCGCCGATAAAGCTTTTATTATACATGGATGAAGCGTCTCCCTAACTCTTCCTACGCTTTACGCCATTTTTGCTTTCTTTTCAACAGTTCACATATTTCCTGTGGGTTTTATTTGGTTCTAAATTTGCGTATACAGGATGCGTCTTGCATTTGAGAACATGTATTTCCTTTTTATATTAATCAAAAGGACAAACAAACACATAGGTATTACAAAAAGTCACTTTCTTTTACATAAACTAAAATATTATTTTTTAACTTTATTTTAAAAAAATCGCCCTCAGCATCAATTACAGTTCTAATCGAGAACAAAACCGTTAGCAGGCACGTTTAAGATGGTCCTCGTTAATATCCTGCATTACTCTAACTATGAATGCTTTCAGAGAATCTTTAGTGTTATGAGGATGTTTATTTACATCTCTCTCAACAATGCCCTACACATAATAATCCAACGGATTTAGGTCTGGAGAGCTTGGAGGCCACAAATTTGGGATAATGTGATCATAGAAAATTCTCTGCTAACCGTTCTTGTGTCTTCGGATCATTATGTGCCGGTACAGAGTCTTATTGAAAGATGTAGGGCCTTCCATTTCTTACTCTATTAATCCACGTCTTCACAACAATACCCAGGACTTCAATGTAAGCAGCAGAATTGATTTTTGTCCTTGTGGAAAGAAATGTGGTGGCATCTCATGCCCCACATTGCTAACAACCCTCAAAACCATAACAGTTGCTTGACATTTTGTGTGCATGACTCTTGGAACTTCAAAAGGGTCAGCACATAGCTATCTGTCATTTCTTCGGTTTACGTTTTGGTCTTGGTCAAAATTTTTTTCGTCCGAAAATAACCAAAGAATGTGTTGCTCAGCAGGATGTTTCAGTTTGCTTAAAACCCTCTTGTATTTTACCAACCAATTTTCTTTGGTGGTCTAGGAGATAAACTAGCCTCTCTTCATCACATGCGACTTGTATCGAAGATTTTCATGACAAGTTCTACGAATTGTGGCTTCTTAGACATTAAGATCTTTTGCAATTGACATTATTGACTTTTGAGGGCTCTCATCAATGATGTTCGCAACTCTTTGAACAAATTCAGGTTTTCTTATGCTGTCAGGGCGATGTTGATGCCTTTTGTGTTTAGCAACAGGTGAAATTGGGTAATTTTTGTCCTCTAATTCTTTGCGAACTTTAAAGACAAACGATCGGGCAACTTTTAGAAATTGTGCAATTTGCAAATCACTGTGTTCTGCCATTATTGCAACTATTACAGCCTGTCTTTTCATTTCCTGAGTTATATTAATATCTGCCATAATTAATTTTCTGAAGGAAACAACGTAAAAGATTAAATAATATATAAAAAGATGAAATAAGTGATGTTCTCAAATACCAGACGCACCCTGTATTTCATCGCCACCACAAAATGTATCACTCATAATAAAGACTTTCACCTTAATATATTTTTCCGGTGTAAACTATTGTTGCAGCAATGATACGCCATATAAATGTGTTGATCTGAAAAGAAAAAAAGCACGTTTTTACTATTACCTCATCCGCATACAAGGCACACTGCCAATTAGACGTAAAAGTTTTCTTATTTGGGACCAATATTGCAGACATACTATTTAGGGAGTTGAGCAACAAGATGTCTATTCAGGATACAACTGGGCTTCTGCATGTTAATAAAGTCACGAAATCAGGGATCTGGCAGGGAATTCCAAATCTAGCAGTTAGAGGGAAGAAACTATTTGAGTAAAATGTTTTCCGGCATTTAGGGATATATACAGTGTAGGGTGGGTTTTTGCTGCTTTTCGGGTTAGCCGGGGGCGTTTACGTCGACGGGGTACAAGTGATTTTAGCTCGCCGGAACACATTTTATTAAAACACATGTAAATCAGGCTCAGATATGCAACATTTTCTTTCCGAGACAGATATTGGAGTTTGGTTGTAATTGCTAGACAGGTTAAGTTGGTGACTCTTTTATCCTTCTTACGAGCGAGGAATTAGAGAGAAAAGCAACATCCTAGATATAGGAATAATACTCTGCATGGGCAAATACTGGCTTTGCAGAGATACATGACAGCCGCATGTGTTAGTAACCTTCTATCACGGCATAGAGAAACCTACTTAATTGCAGCAGCCTTGGTAATGATCTCAATGACTTGTTCAAATTCCTGTTGCCTGTTAATGTCAAGCCGAAGAGTTTAAACGAAGTACTTTCAGGTAGTGCATCATTAGACAAGGAAATCAGTGTGTGGGAAAGTTTCTTGTAATTATTAAAAGAAAATGTTTAGTCTTGACAGCAATGAATGTTTCAATCCAGTTACGGCTCCATTCATTAATACTACAAGCTAAGCCTTTAGCCACGGTGTTAGATACGTATTCATTCGTTTCCCCTTGCGTCTCATATAGAGCGTGGTGTCATCAGAAATTATACCCATCTACGACACAAATTTGTCAGGGTA
The DNA here is from genome assembly GCF_053919585.1 of Euprymna scolopes. Lineage (NCBI taxonomy): Eukaryota > Metazoa > Mollusca > Cephalopoda > Sepiida > Sepiolidae > Euprymna > Euprymna scolopes. The sequence continues at coordinate 31,228,146 of NC_136513.1, forward strand.
TTCATTTGAATACCAGGAAAATTAAAGCCTGAGGATCGCCCCTTTTTTCCGACCCACAATTAAATTATGTTGTATTGACGTACAAGTATCAAGGACACCTTAATGTCTCTATTTTTCTAAGAAGAGGTTTACTATGTTATAGATTCGTCCAGTAATCCCATTTGATTTCATTTTCATGAGAATATCATTTGTTATGTTTGACCTGAAACTTACACCGGAATCATGAATCAGGGCCGAAATCGATTTCACCTCGACAAAACCCCAACGGATAGAAGTGTAATCGAACACAGAAGCGCGTATAACAACAGTAGCAGCTGTATGCAAATAACCGATCTCAGCGCGAGGTCAAACAAAAAAACGAGTATAGGTAAGTATGGCACGCTTCATTTAGTGTTTAAATCTAAGCGGATGTTGGGAATCCACCCTTTTCATCGGTTTGCTTCAGTGATGACATTGTTTTTGAACCCACAGCGCCTTTAGTTTCTTTTCATATTAAAAAAAAAGAATGGCTGACAGAGAATATTTGAAATATTAAAGCAGATTAAGTTTCGAAGGAGGCGGAGAATAGAACTTCGTCGATGCCAAATTAAAAAGAAAACAGTAAAAGGAATTTTGTAAAATTATTTAAGAAGGTTTTGAAAGACTTCTAAACTTAAGATATTAGAAATCATCTATTAATTCTTTTTTTTTTTCTGAAAGATGAGAGACGACTATAATTTAAAGGCAGGAACTTCCAGACAATAAGAGCTAGTATTTGCAAATTGTGCCTATTCAATCTACGCGTTTGCCAACGGAAATAAAAATGTTAATGGTGAACTCTTGTCACATCTGCGACGGAGCTGCATAAAGAATTCTTTGCTGCATTTGACAAAGTTCAAAACAGACTTCGAAATCTAGTAGGTGGTGATTTCTTTCTCATTGCAACCTCTTCACGGCAGAAAATACGTTACGTATCTGTGTCTGTTTTATTGTTATTTAAATGGCAAAATATGGTGGATCCCGCACAAAATTCACAACAAAGACTCATCTAGCTACACCCATTGTCAACAATTTTCTCCACTCTCTATCTGTGCCTAAACTTAAACCCCATTGACGAATTTTTACTGGTACTGACGGTAGATTTCAAGTCCAATGTAAACAAATTATTGTTGAACCGTCCCATTAATAATCAAATTCTATCCAATTTCCACCAGTACTGATCATTACGTTGCTGTCATAGTGACAAGCTTACATTCATTAGCACTCCTCCCAGAGTGACCTTAAATGATGACCCCTTTAAAGAAAAATTCTATTGTCAAATAGTTAGCAATTAATGAACACCTGTGCTATTTTAACCCTGTTTGTCCTATGGGCGTGTTGTCTCTCCAATATTGCTTAAGTACTCATAATTCCTGGTTGGAAACTTTATTTTCATCTCCGAGTACTCTCCTGACTCAATAGGCGTATTCCACACGTAGCATGCAGTATGCATCTCAGTTTTCGTTGGAGCTACACAATAATATTTAATCTCGAATTATTAGAAGTTTTGATGGGATTATTATGTTTTTTACAATTTCTTAGTATTTCAGTCTCTTTTACTATAAGCATAGCTTATAGAATATCTTAATAGTTCCTTATTTTATCCTTTATTTTATTGTATTATGCTTTAATCATATCAGCAAGGCACAAGTGATTAAAAATGTTGAACAGGAACTGTAGATATATCCTGAACCAGCAGGATAACTACATTTTACAAAATAATAACATTATAAAAGACAAATACGTCCAAGGATGGAGTACTGCTGCCATATCTGGGAAGGAGCTGCTAAAATCAGCCTATCCTACCTTGACAGAGTACAAAATAGACTTCCTAGCCTAGTGGGGTTGCCCTTTCCTCTTCCCTGCATCCTCTCTCCCACAGAAGGAACGTTGCGAGCCTGTCTTTGTTTTATCGTTATTTCCCTGGGTAGCGCTCGTCTGAACTCCAATATCTGGTCCCTCCTCGCCAATCTGTCACGAAAAACACTCGCCTATCTGAAACCACTGTTAGTAATTTTCCCCATTCTTTATCTGTGCCTAAATCAAAACGTAGATTCCATGAACAAAGCTTCTTTCTTAGAAGTGCACGCCTGTGGAACTCTCTTTCGTTTGCCTGTTTCCCACCTGACTACAACTTGGCTATCTTCAAGTCCAACATAAACAAATTCCTGATAAACCGCCCAATTAAGTAAGACACTTTATCAGATCTCCATTACTAACGATTACTGCGATATTGTCCCATTGATTACTGTACACGCAATAACCTTTATCCCCGAGTGGCCTCCGGGCCTTGATAAATTGTGACTTCCATGTAAAAAAAAAACTATAAAAACTTTTGTATGGGGGTTTATAAACACAACATGGTGCTGACGATGTTTGGGACCCCCATGTAACTGACGTAGGAGTAAACTAGTCTGACAATCCAAGGAAGAATAACATTTCAAATATCATTTTTATGGACAGAAAAATAATATATGATACATTAACGTAACAGATAGACGTACATTTTATTTCGTAAATTAATCTAAAAGTACATGCTATTTTCAACAAGTGAAAACTTCCCTAAAACTTGTATTTCAAATGTAATAGTTATACACATAAAAAACACTTCAAATCAATTGTAATGGACGGGCGCATTTTTCCTTGAAATAACGCGTAAAGAACATGCTATTTAAAACATTGTAAATTGTTATATATAACAAAAATATTATTTCAAACTTAAAAATAACAGAAGTAAATGTTATTTCGCTATTGAGCGTAAATGATATATGCTGTTTGAAATGAGTCTAACAGACCCTTGAAACGGTATTTCAAATGTAATTACAAGCAAAAAAAATTCAAACATAAATGGACAGACGAAAATTTTTCTTTCGCAAATGTAGCGTAAAATATGCTATTTAAAAAAAAAAATGAAAAGTATATGGAAAACAATATTGTTATGTTGTTATGCATATATATATATATATATATATATATATATATATATATATGTGTGTGTATATATATATATATATATATATATGTGTGTGTGTGTATATATATATATATGTGTGTGTGTGTGTATATATATAAATATATATATATATATATATATATATATATATATATATATATACATACAGCGAAGGTATTATTTCAAATATTAACGTAACATCTGTATTTTTTGGAGTCATCAAATAACTATTCTTATATTGAGCGTCATTTTCCCAACGTTTCAGTCGATTGAACCCTCGACCTTCAGCGGGTGTCTTTGCGAACTGGAGAATGTTTCTGTCGAACTCAGAAATCTGGACTGATTTTCGAACAGAATCTTTTATTTACTTCAAAGTTGCTGTCCATATTCCAGAGTTCGATAGAAATATCCCCGAGTTGGATAGGATACACTTTAAGAAGGTCGGAGAGTACGTCGACCGAAATGTTGGCAAAATTACAATCAAGATGAGAACAGTAGTCCGAAGAATCTACGTAATACGAAATATTAAATCTTCATCTCAACAATTCAGAAACGTAATAAACGTTACCGACATGCGTTAAATTTATATCGTAATTAACATCCGAAAATGCTATATTTTTAAACAAGAGTAAAAAGATATATCTATACAAATTATATGTAAATTGTAACCATGTCAGATCTACAACACTTTGATTTCGAAATTTGGCGTGACAGTTAAAATATAAGCTATTCTGAATGTTCTTTAAATACCAACGTAATTCTATTTTAAACGTTATCAAGACGAAAAGATAATATTTCATACTTAAAAGTAATAAAATATGACGAAAGTATATTTACCCTTTATAAACAAATATTAATAAACCTGAAACAACAAGAAAAAAAGAAAAACAATATTTCCACCGTCCGAACTGCGGAAGAATAATGGGTATGCATTTTTGACGTAAGGATTACAGATTATATGATTCCAAAATAAGGTTTCGAATCGATCGGAAATGTTAATTCAAATTGTTTTTGATAGAATACTAGTTTAAAATTGATAAACTCCCGCTGCCAATTGGGTCACAAATTCGTTGACTCATATGATGCAGTGGTAACCCCTCTTTTCCGACAAAAGGACCATATGTAAGCTGTGGTTGGTGGTCATCTCTTTCGTATACATTATCCAGGCTATGTTGCCTAGTGGCTTGCAACAATTCACTTTGGCTCTATTTGCGCTAGACGAAAGATCAAAGATACGCGTTCCGACCAATAGGAAAGTCACACCATTTCGCATAATTTATTTCTCTAAAAATCAAAACTTGTCTTCTCCTTTTTCTTTTCTTCCCAAGTAGACATCGTAGTTGGTGAATGCGGTTCAATCAGGTTCATAACAAACACGATTGCTATTGGCAAAGAGTAATGTGTTCTAACAGAAAGAAATTCTTACAGTAATAGTTTCTAAAAGGAATGGTTTCTCGGAGCAATAATTTCTCAGCGTAATGCTCGCATTCTCAGTAAAATGTAATGTTTTCTAATGTAACAGAGTATGACAGATGTATGCGAATGCTGAGCCTGAGCCGTGTGCGATGTTACGTCACGGTAAGGAAAAAAGACTATAAAAAGAAGGTGTGTATAAACCGACGATTGCGTTTGTGAGGACAGACGTCAGAAAGAAGTAACACAATCAGAGTTTATCCGGGAAATAACTGGATATAAATGCCGTTGCAACAATAAAAAATATCCCAGTTATTACTTGCTACGTACTTAGTTTAAAACATTTTGTGTCTACATGTGTAAAATAGTGTGCAATTTTACACTACGAGTAACGTTGCACTTCCAATAACGTTACACTAAGAGTAACGTTGCATTAAGAATTTAAAATAACTATGTTACAATAGTATTTTTCTTATAATTTTGTTGAGCGTTGAATAACGTAATAGATGGGCGACATGCCGTAGAGCGAACCAAATCATAATTTGTATGCATGTAAAATCAGAGTCATTTATTTACACATGCGAACTGAAGAGAGGCATGCAAAATGCCTCATACCGATGCCTAAACTCGTTTAAAAAATATTTTCAATATGGCTGCTGACAAGGCGGCATTAATAGCTGCAATGAATTAGGAGTTTAAAATTTCTGAAAAGTTATTTGAAATATTTAAATGCATGGCATTTAAAGAAGGGACCGATTAATTTGGCTTCTTTTAAATGATGAATGTACTTAAAATGACGAATGGAATAGAAAATTGAATGATCACTCCAAAACTATAAATGAACAGGCATAATGGGATACTCTGTGTTTTTAAGATTAGAATCGCGACTAAAGAAGCAATCCTTTCTAAACATAACAGAATGACGACAAACGTCAAAATCAAATGAGGAATGAGCTGACTATCATCCCATATCTTTGGCCGTTAAAGTTTGAAAGGTTTAAGAATACCAGGCATTCTCTAATATTTCATTTCTTTTACGTTCTATTAGAATATTTAGCATTGCAGTATATTGTCACTTGGCCATTGTAAATTTAGTGCATTGTATTCAGTAACTGGAATGATTGTTAATATTTTATTTCAGAGTTATATGGGGAAAAAAGAGGAATGTTATCGTTAAATATACTATCTATAAGATTTACCGAATTAAATTATATTATTCCTATAAAATATTACCTTCCTTCTAGTGTTTGTGTATAGACTCCTATTTGGACTAAGCTTGAATCGTGAGAGTCTTGTGTTGTAGTGTACTGTTTTAAATATTGGTACGAAAAGTAGGCAAAGAAATTTAACAGGCAATTTGATATACATTTTTTTTACACAGTGATCACCACTTATCAAGGCCCGGAAGCCACTCAAGGATAAGGGTTATTGCAAGTACATTACGTTAGTGTGGAGATTTGATGAAGTGTTACTTAAGGGGGTGGTTCATTAGGAATTTGTTAACAATGGACTTGAAGGCATCCAAATTGTAGTCCGGTGGGAAGCAGGCAGACGGAACAGAGTTCCACAGGCGTGCAGTTCTAAGAAATAAGCTTTGTTCATGGAATCCGCGTTTTGATTTAGGCACAGATATAGAGTGGGGAAAATTTCAGCTAGATTTCAGCTTGGATTCAGCTAGACGGGTGTTTTTCGTGAAAGATTGGCGAGGGGGGACCATAGATTGGAGTTCAGACGAGCACCTGTCATGGAAATAACGATAAAACAGGGATAGGCTCGCAACGTTTCTTCTGTGGGTAGAGAAAAGGGCATCCCCCACTAAGCCACAAAGTCTATTTTGTACTCTGTCAAGGCAGGATAGGCTGTTTTTAGCGGCTCCTGCCCAGATATGGCAACAATATTCCATCCTTTAATTTAAATTAAAGATGGTATAATATTGTAAACGATATATAATTTTATATAATTTTATTTCGCAATGAAGCGTAAAATATGCTATTTTTTTAAATGAAAAGTATATGGAAAACGATATTTCAATTATGACTGTTGTATATAGCGAGGATATTATTTCAAATATAAACATAACACGCGTTTTATTTGGAATCACTAAACCAGTGTTCTTATCTTGAGTGCCATTTTTACTACGTTTCTGTCGATGGAACCTCTGGCTATGTTCGGGTGTGTCTTGGCGAAGTGGAGAATCTATCTCTCGAACTCGGGAATCTGGACTGAAGTTCGAACGGAGACATATTTCAGTATTAATATTTATAAGAAGTTTCAATCGAATGAAGAATTTAAATTATGAAACATGGAAATCGTATAAATAAATAAAAATGAAATCAAATTCTGTAACTTAAATAATCACGACAAATTTATTATTCAACAAAGAATACAAAGGTCTACACTTTTTTCCTTATTTCATGGGATTTCAATAAATGACTCCTATTTTCCGAGGAAATTTAGGTCATAAAATAATCTTTATAAGTAGTCTATAAAGTGTGCTACTTAGCACATAAAGCGAAAACTGAAGTTGAACGAAAATATATTAATGGTCACGATTATGAAAGATATTTCAAGATAAAGTCTTGCTAAATGAGGAAAAGTAAAGGCTCAGCAGTATATATATATATATATAATTATTGTTTTTACTATTATAATTAAATACCTACAGGCACTAGTGTTTCATCTTCGGGAATCTTCAGTGCAGGGTGTCACGATTAACACCAGTCGAACGATTCGAACCCGGCAACACGAACCATTTGGCTCGATTTGTAGAGACCGTATCCATTCGGCTACCATTATCGCGTGAAATAATGTTGAATCTAAACATTTTAATTTTAAATGTTCTTTACGTCAGCCAGACAGTGATCTAATCGTTATACGATGATCTATGCATAAGAGCTAAATTGACCGACTTTAATTCAACTGAAAGTGCTCAACGATAAGAAACGAATTTCTTAAAGAGGCTGTCATAATATATATATATATATATATATATATATATATATATATATATATATATATATATATATAATTGTAATAATATATACGCATATATAATTGTAATAATATATATATATAATTATTTACTATGATAATTATTAAATACCTATAGACACTAGTGTTTTATTCTTTCGAGAATCTTCGGTGCAGGATGTCACGATTAACATCAGTCGATAGGTTCGAACTCGGTGACAGAAGCAATTTCCGGCTCCATTAGCAAGGACAATATCCATTCGGCTACTGCTAACCGCGAGGATGCTGTTGAATTTAAAAAAAAGAATATTTCATTAAATGTGTTTTACGTAAATAAGATTGATCTAATCATTATATGACGATCTGCGCATAAGAGCTAAATTGACCGACTTTTAACTACAACTGAAACGAGTTTCCTTAAAGAGGCTGACATAATTATTTACTATAATAATTACTAAATACCTCCGGACACTAGTGTCTCATCCTTTCGGAAATCTTCAGTGCAGGCTGCCTCGATTATATACATATATAGAGGTGTGTGTATATATATATATATATATATATATATATATATATATATATATATATATATATATATATATATATATATTACACACATATTTATGTATATACGTATATATATATATGTATATGTATATACGTGTATATATATGTATATACGTGCTATATATATATATATATATATATATATATATTTATATATAGGTGTTGTGTGCGCGCGCGTGTGTGTGTGCGTGTGTGCTTTATATAATTAGAATACCGAGCATATGTTTTGACATTTGTTTTCATCATTTCTGAGTAGATAAAGCTCTGTTCTTTGTTTTAATGTATTTACTCATAATTATGCTAATTTTGTTGTCTTTTTCCTGCACTTTGACCAACTTTATGTACTTATCTATCTATTTTATTCCATCCATCCTTCATTCATTTCATCCTTCCACCTTCGTTTCTGCATTCTTTATTTCTATCACCCTCTTAATTCTACTCCTTTATTTCCATTACTTTACTGGTTTAATTCTATTTTTCTTAGTATTCATGCTGTTTAAGAATATTCCGATATGCGCTTTTTTTAAATCTAAAATCTTCAATATGTTTTTGAATAAAAGATGCAATGGTTATTCAATTGCAAATGTAGAAATAAGAATTGTAGAAATTTCGACACAAGAGAGACGAGAACCTGTCCAAATTCACCTTGAATTGCTTCATGTTTAGTGAATTTATTTCCCGACCTAGAAATCCATTTCAAATGTCCAGGGTATATGATTACGAAAACAGTCCTCCTTAGGTTAATTCGAAATCAACGGTGAAATAATTTCTACTTGCGTCTGCGAAGACATCTGTCTAATTCAAGTGTACATAATGTGTATGTTGTGACACCAGAATATGTTTTTCGTTGTTTTGACTCTAGAGTATATATCAGTTAATATTTTATATGTTTCTGGATAGCGTGACGAGGCCATCGCTTGATTAACTGAATTTAACTGTCTCGGATATATACTGGAGAGTCAAAACAATGGAATGAATATGCTGTTGCCACGGCCCTAATAATAAGTTCCGGTGTGTATCATAATATGCTTGGTCCTGGATATGACCTTAAACTATATCCGATGGTGAGGCCCCAGCTTGCAGGTCTTAGGGAGTGTGGAGCAACCCTTTAATTGCCATTGATCCCAGGTCCACTCTGACCCAGAGTGGTAGCACCTGTTAGGGTCCTAACTATGGGTTAAATAGAATACGACTTAAAAAAAAAACAAATATACTATATTAAAAAATCGCTCTTCAAAACCACCAGATTCCGCATTAAATAACCTGAAAAGGGTTGATATGCCGTAAAACAAACCAACCAACCAACCAACCAACCATAATACCCTTGGATGAGATTGTAAGCTAAACTAAGCACTCTGTAATTGTCGGTGCTCATGTGAGAAATAGTTAAGCTTTATCAGTCGGGTTTCAGGAGTTAGATCAGATAGGTGCTTCACGATTCAAGATGCCAGTTTATGGATTTGTTCCACGGGCTGTATATCAGGTTTTAGATATGAAGAAGACAACGGACCACATATACTGACAGTGGAGAGACGGAGAGGCTTTAAAGAGTGAGATTGCGATAAGTTCGCATAAACGAGTTCGTATGAAAAATAGAACCATTCTCTCTTGTTAGCAATTTTCCTTGGTGTATTCTCGATTTTTATAGTTATTATAAGTTTTCATTTTTTATTCTTTTTGTCTTTCTATTGTTTAACTTCCATGTTCTTATTCTATTGTCTTTTTTTACATGGAGGTCACCAGTTATCAAGGCCCGGAAGCCACTCAGGGATAACGGTTATTGCGTGTACAATAATCAATGGGATAGCATCGTAGTAATCGTTAGTATTGGAGATTTGATAAAGTGTGTTACTTAAAGGGGGCGGTTCATCAGGAATTTGTTTATGTTGGACTTGAAGACATCCAATTTGTAATCAGGTGGGAAACACGGAAACGAAAGAGAGTCCCACAGGCGTGCACTTTTAAGAAAGAATCTTTGTTCATGGAATTTACATTTTTATTTAGGCGCAGATAAAGAGTGGAGAAAATTATTGACAGTTGGTTCAGTGTTTTATCGGGAAAGATTCTTAGTTAGTTGTTTCTGCTATTTATTTATTTTTCCATTTATTCTTTTTGAAATTCTTTCCTTTTGTTTTCTCTTCTTTTTTCCTTATCTCCTTGTACGTCTCTACTTGTTAGTTGTTATCCTTTTCTCATTGTTTTACTCCGTCTTTTTTTCTTTCTCTTGTTTTCCTTTACTTCTCTCTATTATCAGATCTGACTGTCTGAGATTACTGAGATTTCCGGCCTAAAATGAACCACACATCGATGACTTTTGTCTTTCTTTCCACCATGTTGCACAAGTGAAAAATCGGAAACAGTATTTCATAGAAACTAAATAAATAAAACGCAACAAATACGTACACATATAAACAACATGAAACATGAGACCTCCATTCTAAACTTACTCGATTTGCCATTAAGCAACCCGAAAAGAGTTGATATGTTGCAAAACAAAAATAAAAAAAAAAGTTGACGCCTCCGCGTAGGTGTAGCTGCACGTGTAATTATGATGTAAGGGTTGCGCAATCCTCAACCACAGTCCTCCTGAATCAGCATTGCTTGGGTTCCGTGGCAAGCAGAGGTTCAGAACGATTGGAGACAATGCTAAGATAAACGGATAGCGCATACAGAACCTGGAATTCGCAAATGATCACCCATGTTAGTACTGATCAGGTTTCATGATGCTTAACTTCAGGGATCTAACGATAACCCATTTATCAACGTGATTTTGCCGTATCTGAACCAAACCAAACCAAACAGTATGAACACACATTTGAAAATATAAGGAAACTGGAACAGATTTATTTCAAAATTATTTGATTCGGCATGAAATCCTAAAAAGGGTTAATATGTCGAAAAACAAAATACCAACATTGTCCTTCCATCCTCTTGATTTTTCTTACCAAATCTGTTCGATAATTTTTCTATACTTGTATTGATTATTTGTATTATTATTAATCGAATTTCTCATTTTGAGTGTGATTTTTCACAACGTCTCGGTCGATATAACCTCTGACCTTCTTCAGGTGTATATTGTTGAATGTTTCTGTTGAACTCGGGAATTTTTGCGAATTACTTAAGACGCCTATTCATTCATTGCTGACGGAACAAGAGCACGCTGACCCCGTGAAGTAAATAAAGGGTTCCGCTCGAAATTCCGTCCAAATTCCCGAGTTCGGCAGAAGCATTTCCGAGTTCGACAAGACACACCTGAAGAAGGTCGGAGGTTATATCGACCGAAACGCTGTGAAAATCACACTCAATATGAGAACAGTAGTCCGATTAATAATAATAATAATAATAATAATAATAATAACAATAATAATAATAATAATAATAATAATAATAATAATATAAATAACCAATTCTAATCTCAAAAATTCACAAACGTTGTATTGATTAATTTGTGTGTGTTTTTTAAATTTCAGTTTTCTTAATTTTCTTTATCATTCTTTTCCTCCCTTCCTCCTTATTTCTCTATTTCTTTGTAACATTGTGCTTCTCTATTCCCCTTTCATCCATTCTTTCTTCCATTCCTATTTACGCCTTTTTTTCTTTTATGTTTCCTTGTATAATTCATTCAATACTTTCATGTATTCCGTCATATTTTCCTTTTCTCGTTTTTTTTTTATTTTTACTTTTGGTTTCATCCTATTTCACTTTCCCTCTCATTTTCTCTGTTCAAACCTCATCCTTATTTTTCTATTCAATTATTTCTTTCGTATCACCGTATTTACATCACTTGATTGCTTCCCGGCTCGCAGAGCCTTTATTCAAACAATCCAATGTGTTTGCTAAAAGACCCTTGTCATGTTTTTCCACGTCACTTCAAGTTGTTCACGGCGATCCAGCTATATTACAACCGCTACGCAAGGGCGCGTTACCATAGTGATTACTCGATTAACGTCTCGAATGCAGTAAACGCTTGGCATGTCAATTTTTCCCGTCCGGTGCAAGAGCGTTGAATAAGATGGAGAAAACTGCGTCAAGAGACACGGACATTGTTATTTGGAACACTGACCGTACTTGAGATTCTCTGGGGCATCGATAACAGAATCCGATAAGACGCGAGCGCTTACTTACAGTGATTTAACGGAAATACTTACCTTGGTCAAGGTGACTGCATTTGAATACGTCGTAACAACTTGGTAAATAATGTTAAGTATCGGACGTGCCGGGTTCTGTAAAGGAGAATTCCTTTGGGAAAACAGACCTTAATAATATTATGTAAGAACAGGGAATACAGCAATGTAAGCATTTTAAGAGTGAATTCTCTAGATATATAAAGTTAAAACCTAGATCAACATCTAAATGATCTCTCTACCTCTATTTCTCTCTCCGTGTGCCTTTCTCTCTCTGTCACTTGTCTTTCTGCTTGCCCCGTTCCTCTATTTCTGTATATATATATATATATATATATATATATATATATATATATATATATATATATATATATATATATATATATATATATATATATATATATAATGTGTGCGTGGGGGTGCATATATATGCATATATATGTATACATATGTTTATATATATGTATATATATGTATATATATATATGTATATGTATGTATCTATATATATATGTGTATATATATGTGCGTATATATGTATATACATATGCATATATATATGCATAAACATATATCTATATATGTGTGTATATATATATATATGTATATATACGTACGTATGTATATATATATGTATATATGTATATATATACGCACGTATGTATATATATGTATGTATATATATGTATATATATACGTACGCATATATATATGTATGTGTATATATGTATGTATATGTATGTGTATATATATGTATGTATATTTTTGTGTATATATGTGCATATATATATATATATATATATATATATATATATATATATATAAATAACTTTCTTCCTCTAACTTTACAACATGGAAAGAAATGAGAGGAAAAATAAAAGAAACAAACAAAATACTGAGGATGGAGTTTGACTCCAAAATATATTTTAATTATGAATTTCAATCAAAGCAAATATATGTTTATTTTCGTAATATTGCGTTTTAATTTTTCTTGGAAGAGGACTTGATGCATATTCTATTTTATTCAAATTAAATCAACGTTTGTATAACGGAACTCGCATCCCGGATGTTAATCTCGCGTAGCCGACGCAACGATCCCCACTTTTAAAAACACAACCGCTGAGAGACAAGACGCGGATCCTTACTACTGGCATTTCTTTCTCCAACTTTACAATATGGCAAGAAAAAATAAGAAGAAAAAAAAGAAAGAAACGCACTACTGAGGATGGAGTTTGACTCCGAAGTATATTTAAATTATACATTTAAACTAGCAAAATATTTGTTTATTTTCGTAATATTGCGTAGTAACTTTGCCTTCAAGCGCGATTACTGCGTATTTTATACACACACACAAATATATATATATATATATATATATATATATATATATATATATATATATATATATAATATTAAAACAGATATACGTTTATAACTATTTTAAAATTGCAAAAGTTTTTGAAGCTCAATATAAAGGGATTTATGCTTATGAAAATTTAGTAAACATTTTAAACATCACAGAGATATACACTTAATTCACATTCATATTGTTTAAATGACTGCGTCTTTAACATGTTTAATTGACGGGAATAAACGGAAAAAATCATCCGAGACATTTCAATAGTCAATCAAAAAAAAAAAATTACAGTATCTTTTCTTGGTCCAAAAAGTAAAGTTAATTTATGAATAGATTGAAAAGGTCGAAAAGACATAAAAATGAGAAAGAAAAAACAACAGTACAAACACCCACTTGCTATTGATAAAGCAGTTGAGACATACAGATATGCAGAAGAAAGAAAATAAGTTGATTGCGCATATCACGATTGAAATGGACCAATTATTAACGTCATATTTGATTTAGTACTGAATATATATATATATATATATATATATATATATATATATATGAACAAATGATTAATAAAACATGTTAAAAAACATCTTGAAAAACAGTTAAAAACATATTTAATTTTAATGTGTATATATATACATATATACACATATGTATATGTGTATATATATCTACGAGGGGCGTGCAATAAGTAATTCCCCTGACCCACTTTCAGTTGTCTGATCTAGCTGAAATTTTGCATGTGTAATGATTTATATTTTTACGGGTTATGTGGCAAATTGCAGCTCTGAACTACATGTGGTTTTTGTTTTACAGGTATTTGAACTGAGTCAGGTGTGAAATTGAACCTGTTGAATGTCGAGCAGTGACCCGGTTTTTGTATTTGAAAGGACACACACCACAGGAGACTTTTGATGAAATGAAAGAAACTTATGGTGATAATGCCCCATCATATGACCTTGTCAAATGCTGGCATCGTGAATTCAAACATGGCCGGAAGTCTGTGGAAACTGCCGCCAGATCTGAGCGCCACCTTTTGCCATTGATGAGGCATCTGTCCGTCAAGTTGAGGCTGCCATTTTGGATGCTCGGCGCATTACTATTCGCCAAATAGCCCAAGATGTCAAGATTAGTACAGGGTCTGTGGAAACTATCATTCATGACCATAAGGTGACAAGCAACGCGTCCTATATAACTAAGATAGTTACTGCTGGTATGCTGGTTGTAGATATCACATCTACAAACATTAACTGAAATTAGCCGACTCCCCAGACACGATTTCGGAACAACCAATTTGTTGAGGGACATCACGTCCCTACGAAGGATGAACCGCTTTTTCTACACATATTAGACATAATCGACGCATAGCCAATAGATTGCGCCGTGGCCCATACGGTTGGATCATCAGTATTGCACACTTCATGCGTGCGACGACCTGGGTTCGCGCCTATGTCGGAGCACGTCACTGATGAGATGCAGTATATCGAAATACACTTTGGGTCTGTTGCTGTCCGTTGTCGATGCAATTGCTCGATTCTATCTAATTCTGGGTTCTAGCCTTATCCTGAAAAGTGTATGTGAACGGGTATTTATATATGTATCTTTCAATATAAATATATATATATATATATATATATATATATATATATATATATATATATATATATATATATATATGATTATAAAACTCAAATTACCTTTAACGAGTGATGTACTCCACTTTCCATTTTACGACATCTGGTTGCGCATACGCGCATAAACATTAACCCATAACAACGTAAACAAATAAACACAAATAGCTTCTTTTGCAGATTTTGACCTGCGCACTGAAATATTAACGTTAATATTTCGAAAGTATTATTTATTTAGGTTTTGTTATTATTTTTTTGCTTCAGGTTTTATTAATTATAATATTTTTTTTTTTAGATTTTAAGTTTCTATAACTTGCTTGAAGGATTCCAATATGGGGGGTTCATTCTTATATTTCTCATTGGTAGGTTCATGTGCGTTTTTGCTGCTAAATGACTTTCGTCGGCGTTCGATTCGTAGGAAAATCATGTTTAATTTTCGATTTTTGAGCGATTATTCGAAAAATAGTTAACTTTTCACGAATAGGGAGGATGTTTTTTCATGTTTGAGTGATCCGTCCGAATATCATTAACCCGGAATAATCATCGCGACCATAAAACGTATTGTTTTACTGTGTACGTTTTCAGCGTCCCAATTGTTCTTTTTTTTTCGCGTTTAAATTATTCAAATAAACAATTGACCTATCAGATTTTCTGCCAGAAAAAAATCGTAGATTAGCATGAAGGTGGTCTTAGTCAACGCAGCATAGCAGGAAATCCCTTCTTAGTCTTGCCAATATCAAGAGTGGAAAAATTTTAGGTCGTGAGATGCTGGAGAGACTTATGATTATCGGAGCAATGTTATTTTCTTTGATGAGTAACAATTTGCATTATTTCCCGACAGTGGACGTGTATAGGTATTGGCGCTCCCTTAGCAAGAATTTGACTTAAATAGACTGCAGCCAGCGGGGTTTTCCCGGTTATTGTACGGATTGAAATTTGGAGTAATGTTCGATCAGACCTGGTGGAGTTCGATGGAAACATAAATTCTGCTATATGTTTCAATATTACATAAGGAAATCCCTACCAATATTATCAAGGTTTCAAATGAAACAATATAACTCCATATTTACTGAAGACAGAGCTGTCCCCCACTTTACTATGGCGACACAACATTGAACCAAAATGGAATTAGTAAGCTTCTATGGTCAATTTAGTTCCGGAATATGAATCTAATTGAAAAGCTTTTGGGTATATTAGATCAGAATCTTAACAAAAAGAAAAGTAAGCCATATTCTAAGCCTGGACTTTTAGCATTATTTCGGCAGACATGGCGAGAAATTCAAGATGATATGCATCAACTGATTAATGTGATACCTAGAAGAGTCCTAGCAATAAAAAGCTGCAAAGGGAATGTTAATCAAGTATTATTTATTAAATTTGTAACCATTTATTTTTATTTAGATTTATAAGTTATATGGTTATCGAATTAAACTCTTCTTTTTTATTGTTATTGCATTTTCACCCCAAACAAGGCATATTGCCACTTTGATGTGGGGGCTACTATCAGGGACCTAAGTCCCAGGGGTACTATGTCGGGAGTTTAGTAGCAAGATGTCTGTTCACATTACACTGGAACTTCTGCATGTCAGTACAATTGGGGAAGCAGGAAACCAGAAGAGAATTCCAAAGTGCTGCAGTTTTAAGGAAGAAGCTATTAGAGTAAAATGCTTTCTTACATCTAGGGATTTCAACTGTGTAGGGTGGGATTTTGCCGCTTGTCGGGTTTGCCGGGGGTGTTTTCGTCGAGGGGGTACAAGTGCGTTTAGTTCGTCAGTGCATCCGCCATTAAAATACTTGTAAAACAGGTAGAGAGATGCAACATTTCGTCGGTTGGACAGTGGCTGAACTCTTTGTATGGCTATCTATTTTTCTGTTATGTCTGTCTATACGCAGTCTCAGAAAGCCACTGCGTGTCACGTGATGGATTGATGATCACAACCAGATATTTTTCACTATGCTTAGAACACGATAAATCTGCCTTTGTTATTGTGTACCTTTCTGTTGCAATTTCATGACATAATATAGTTGGAAAAATTATTTTCTTATAGAATTGTGTTTGGTCCGAGGTATACCTTTCTTTTAGTAGGGCTTTCAACTTATCAAGGCCCAATCTTCACTCTAAGATGCGATTTAATAACGTGTCAGGTAGAGTTTGAGAGAACACTGTGATGATGAGTTATGGTAGAAAAATGGTCAGTACCTAAATATTTTGGAAGACCGCTCAACAGCATCTTTAAGACGACCATGTAATAGTCTGCTACGAAGAAGTTCCAGGGAATTGTCTTTCATGGGCAGTTCTGCAATTTTCGTTTAGTTTGATACATAGAGAGTAAGAGAATTTGTTAATTAGTTGTTGTAGGTATTTGTGACACACATTTTACAGAGGTAGGCATAGATTGAAGCTCAGACGAGCACCTTCCTTTTTGGTAGAATTTTGTTACTTCTGTGCTTTACATTTTCTATTTATAATAGCCTTTTTTTTCTATTTTCTTGCTTTCCTCGTTGCTATTTCAAGTTTCTCCTTAAGAAAAATCTTTCTCTGTCCTTTTTGTTTTAAATTTCTGCCTGCTTTCTTCTAATTTCTCTCATATGTTTCATTCTATTTAAAAAAAATGTATCCCTGTCTGTATTTAATTTATCGTAGACCTCTTATTCTTTCCATTCCTAAAGAAATCCTTTCGGGTACAATGTTAACTATTAGTGAAGTTATGCCAGCGACAAAAGAGAGCGACCAGCACTATATTTCCAAATCGCTGTCATACGCTTTTAAAGCAGGGAACCTAGATACCGAACGAGGTATTTAGGGACTGAATGTCATATAAGAGTAAAGTGCAAAAATAGGATAGTATTAATAGTAAAAATAACAGTTCATACACCTAGTGCCATATGTCTTTAACCATTCGCATTAATTTCTGCCTATAGAGCTCATACTATTGTAAAGAGCAGTAACTTACCAATACAGTGTATTGATCTACCATCGATTGCTTGTGTAACAGAGACAATAGCGTTCTGATCTAGAAGGGTTTGCAAAATTTTCTATATTGTTCTGGCAGTAGAGTATCTTGTTAATAAATGGCCCTTAAATCTGTCATAGCAGAGGCTAAACTTCGGTGGAGGCGACAACATGAATCAAAGATGCGTGGGGTTGTTTTCAGTTCTCAATTCAAACAACCACGAATACTTGATGAAAAACCACTTGAGTTTCGGCGTTGAATTTGCAAGGAACTCTAGTGTTTACACCGCCATCTGTCTACCGCCAATTCTTTGTGATACTGCTTCGTTTTCCTCTTTTCGTCTACACTGCTTTATTTCTAGAATCATGTTTGTCTATTTGCTCTTTTCTCTCTCTATTTTTTCTTTTTCATTTTCTCTTTTTTTTTGTCTATATTATTAAGAGTTATCTCCCATTTTCATTAATTTCTTGTTTTTATCGAATACATTTTTATTTTTAAACATTTATCTTTTTTTTTTTTAATTAAACATTTTTTTACATCATTATCTTGTACTTCTCCAGAATTTTTTTTTTATTTTCATTTTAATTCCTTTTCTATAATTTAGGTTCTTATTCTCTGTCTTTTTCCATTGAAAATACGTTTTTTTTTACATTTCCTGATTTTTGAGATGAGAATTAGTTATTCGTATTATTTTTGGTTCTCTGGACTGCTGTTCTCATCTTGATTAAACCAAAGATTAAATATTGTTGCCACAACTGGGCAAGAGCTGCTAGAAAGACATTACCCTGCCTTGATAGACTTCAAAATATAGACTTCGTAAATAAGTGAGGGATGCCTTTTCTCTTCCCTGCAAACTTTTTCTCACAGAAGATACCTTGCGAGCCTGTCTCTGCTTTATCGTTATTTTCATGACCAATGCTCGTCTGAGCTCCAATCCATGGCCCCCCTGGCCAAACTTTCACAAGAAACACTCGTCTAACTGAAACCACTGCCAATAATTTCCCCCACTCTTTATCCGTACCTAAACTTAAATGGAGATTCCATGAACAAACCTTTTTTTAGAACCTGAAGCCTGTAAAACTCGCTTCCGATTGCCTGCTTTTCGGTTGACTATAATATGGTCATCTTCAAGTCCAACATAAACAAGTTCTTGATGAGCCGTTCCCATTAAGTAATCCAATTTACAAAATTTCAACTACTAACAATTACTACGCAACTGTCCCATTTACCACTGTATATTCAGTAACCCTTATCTTTGAGTGGCATCCATGCCTTGATAAGTAGTGACTCCTTTGTAAAATAAATAAATAAATAAATAAATATTGATGATTTTATTATTTGGATTAATCGGACCACTGTTCTCATCTTAAGTGTAATCTTTTTCCAAACGTTTCGGCGAATGCAATATACGATGTTCTTTAGGTATATCTCATCGAATTCGATCATTTTTCCGAAAAGTTCAGGAATTTACACGCAATTTCGATCGGAAATGTATATTTAATCCGGTGCCCTAGAAAGATCTAACCCCTCTAGCATGAACTAATCCTTGGGCTAACTGAAATTATTCTGGAGGTTGGGGGTTTAATCCTGCGTGAGAGACATACAAAGCATATAATTGCGAATTACTGGATGCGGCCATGGTTTACTAAATGTAGATGTGAACTAAATACAGAGGTTTGTTTCAAGTTCCGTGAAGATTCCCGAGTTTGACAGTAAAATTTCCCAGTTTGACAGAAATATCCTTGAGATTGATAAAATACGCCTTCTTTTTTTTCGGCTTTATCTTTTGTATTTCCTTCTTTCCAACTCATAACACACAACACAATAAAAAAAAATCCTTCCCTTTACTTTATGCGCCTCCTTTTTTATTGACCTTTTTTTATCTTTATATTGTTTTATTTTTTATTTATTTTCATTATCGTTTCCGTTTCCTTTTTTGTCCTCTCCCATTTTCTTATGCCGTTCCGTCTTCTACTTCTTTTTTCATTTTTTCTTTTTTTCTTCTTTTCTTTCTCTTCTTATTCTCCTTCTTTTTCTTTTTTCTTCTTCTTCTTCGTCTTCTTTTCTTCTTTTATTTTTCTTCTTCTTATCTTTTTTCTTCTTCTTTTCTTCTTTCATCTTCTTCTTTTCTTTTTTTCTTATTCTTTTTCTTCTTCAGACATAAGCGTATTTCTCCTTATCTCATCATTTTCGCTCTTTTCTTCTTCTACTTGTTATTCTTCTTCTGCTTCGTTTTTGTTGTCAGCTTCACGATTATTTTTGTTTCCATTCTTATTTTTCCTCTGTTTTAGCCCCCCCCTCTCGTTCTTATCCGTTTGGTTGTCCTTTCCTCTATTCTTTTTTTACCAGCAAAATCTCCAATATGGTTAATGCCTTTATTTATTTTTTTATTTTTTACCCTTCTCCCCATTTTCTTTATTTCATTTCATTTTTTAAATTTCTAACCTTTCTGTGGGAATATCGTATTCCTCCTTCTTATTTTACCCCCACCACCACCACCAATTCCTTCCTCATCTCTCTTATTATATTTGGTCTTCTTCTTCTTCTTCTTCTTTTTAATCGTGGTTGTGATTTTTTTCTATTCTTATTCTCCGTTATTTTTTTGTCTTTCCTTGTCCTCATTCTTTTTTGCTGTAATTTCCCACATTTTTTACCAGGAAAATCTCTTGTATGGTTAATGCCTCTAACTTTTTATACTCTTTTCCCATTTTCTTTATTTCATTTGAATTTTTTTTATTTCTATCCTTCCTTTTGAGATTATCATATTCCTGCTTTCTTATTTTACATCCAACCCACCTCCTTTTCTTCTCACTTATTTACTCTGTGTCTTCTTCTTCTTCTTCTTCTTCTTCTTCTTCTTCTTCTTCTTTTCTCCTTCGTAATCGTCGCTGTGACTTTTTTTTTACATTCTTATTCTTCGTTATTTGTAGTCTCTCCCTCGTTCTCATCCTTTTTGCTGTAATTCCCTCCTTTTTTATCAGGAAAGTATCTTATATCGTTAAGGCATTTATCTGTTTATACTCTTTTCCCCATTTTCTTCATTTTATTTTTTTTATTATTCTATCATTCCTTTGTGATTATCATATTCCCTCTTCCTTATTTTACGTCCCACCTCTCTCCTCATCCTCTCTCTTACCATATCATCATCAGCATCTTCTTCTTCTTCTTCTTCTTCTTCTTCTTCTTCTGCTTCTTCGTCTTCGTCGTCTTCGTCGTCGTCGCCGTGACCTTTTTTTTCCATTCTTATTTTTCGTTATTTTTTTGTCTTTCCCCTTTCTCATCTTTTTTGCTGTACTCCATTTTTTTCTCATCACGATTAATACCGTTATCTTTTTTCATACTCCTCTCCCGAATCCTAACACAAAAAAGCAAGCAAATTAAATCATACCCTTCCTTTCCATTGATTTCTACTCAGCTTTTAGTTTAAACCAAAAACTACATTTTCCTCGATTTTCTTCCGCGGAATCATCTTCCTTTCCTAGTCCTCATCCGCCCCCATCTTTACGTCTTTGTCTCCCTCAGCTCTTGTAACGTTTATTATATTATTTTTTTTTCTCAAAAGACTTTTATATCTTCTCTCGTCTTAGTTTATTCCTTACAAATATCGAATGTTATATGGCAAGTTAGGAATTCTGCTCTATGGCTGGCTGAATATCGGATATTTATGTAGTAATTCAAGCACACACTTTGTATGCAAACTTATACGAATGTATAAACATAAAAGAATCGTATGAACTAAAGATAACACATTTAAACGTAATTCAAATGCTGTAATTAGTGTTATTATTTACTTTCTCTTCAAGAGGTGAAATAAAAAAAAAATCAAATCTCTGTTTCATGAAAGTGTTTCCCTCGAGTGAACTGTATTCGAACTTGCAACACGGGTTCTCAGTCTGTTCTGTTAAGTATTAAACCAACTTCACTCAAATACCATTATTAGTTATTACTGCGTATTATGCATCATGTATTTAGAGAAGAAAAATGTTAATGTTTCGAAATAAAAATGGGGCAAGAAACGGAAATTCGGGATATATTGTATATTTGTAACTAGCCTCGGTGCCCGGTGTTGCCCGGCTGTTTGGAGGTTTGTGTTGAGCAACAAAAAAAAAAAACGTGACACAAAGGCGGAAAAGAAAGTGAAAGAAAATCTGACATTTTACTGCTACTCCACGACGGGAGCAGAAGTCTAAAAGCATTGAAATTAAACGTAATCAATCAAAAACAAAATATGTCTTGCAGAAATGGCGTTACTCACGAAAGCAAATTAGACAAGGATCGTTTTTAATATGGGGCAAATCAGCTTCCCCCAAAACAGGGGACACTCTGGCAGTATCCAAATAGATAGTAATTGTCTCAGTATAAAACCTTTCCTTTACATTGATCAAGGATCAATTACAGAACAAGTACTACCCGGCTCGAAGGACGGGCGGTTGTGTTCCAATAGTTTTGCTTTATTTATACGAAAAAGACACAAACAGCTGAGACACAGTGGAAGTTTTGCTTAACTTGACCAAATGAAAAAAACATAGAGACAATGTCCGTTTGAAAATCTGAGATATTACGATCTGAGAAGTATGCGAGAACCCCGAGGCAAAAAGCCTTTCGTGGACATACACAAACGGTTGCACCCACTTTGTTTCTATATATTAGTTGAAATTTTTAGTTCAGAATTTAATGAAAAAATGCGTCATGATAGCGGTTGTGAGTGTTGATTCATTTTAAAACTTTACAATAATCGACGGAATAGATAGTGGATGCACACAAATAATGTAATAGATACGAGGGATTGAATCAGAAATTATAAGATAGGATGTTTGTCCGAGTTGATACTAAATTAAGTTTGACAACTAAATAATATAAAATTGCCACGGATTCGGAATGTAGCAAATATACATTTTTCGTGTCCAACCATAAAATATGAGTATATGGGTCCTTGAGAAAACTCATGAATATCAAATAAAGTAACCGAAGAATATTCAGTTTGTTTTCTGAAGCCTTTTTATGCAACAATCTGGAAAAGGTATGTTATTACTAAGTTAAATCTCTAATAAAAGAACATATACGTATTTCTGTTTATTCTGCAGCAATTAAAAGGCGTAAACTTAGCTCCACCCGGCTATCAATAATAGAGAAGAAAAAGTGTCAGCAAATTAAAACGCTTCTAATAGGATTTATTGTGCAGCTCGAGGTATATCTCATTAATTTCTCTCCTGGTTTTCGTGAGTGGTTGTGAGAAAACCTCTTGTTCTGAGAATTAAAACGCAATATATATAATTCAAAATGAATTATTTACATGACTAAATATAAAACATAGATGTACAATTTTTCTTCCTCTTTTTCGAATCTAGAGGAATGTTTTCTACAATATATTGGTTAAACAGAATTTAGCATCGTTTTTATTTTTCATTTTTAAAACATCTATTAAAATTAAAGAGAAACTGGATATTTCAATGTGTTTCGGATATTACGGGGACTTCTCAAGATTATCTGATCTTACTCGAAACTGACTCCACAAAAATTTATTATTTTTTTTCTGGGTTTCACAAGCACTAAGTGAATTTTCTAAACACATCTAAAGAAATGAAGCGGGCTCTTTCTATTTTGACTACGTCAACTGTTTGAAGTAATTTAAAATTCCTTTCAGAAGGGACTGTTTCAATCGCAATATTTGATATAATTAATACATTTTGTTCTGCGTTTTTCTGTAGCGATGTTACTTCTGGTTTCTTTGGAACGAATTGATAAACATATATCAATAATATAATCAGGTAAACAGATTTTGATTATATATTGCCTATCTGCTAAATTACGTCGATGTTGAGTAACTAAATTTCGTTTTCTATGCGGCCATTGAGAGTAAAATATTAATCTACAAAATATTGTACTTACGATGATTAAAAAAATAAATCCTGATAAATCCAAATCTTTGGCAAGACTGCTTATTAACTATCTCCAATATTTTCTGGTGTTTATAATCTGACGGCCCTAAAACTTATATAACAAATGTGGGTATATTATTACAACATATAAATAAGCACAACGCATATTTATTTATTTGTAGTGTTGTAAGAGTTGTCGAGCGTACCAGAATTGTCTCCCCTTGCCGTTCTGCGTTTTTCTGTAGTGCTTTTATTTCTGGTTTCCTTAGAACAAATTAATAAACATACATCGGGCAAACAGATTGGGATAATATATTGAGTGATCGCAGCTTTATTACATAAATCCCGCGTAACTTATTTCCATTTTCTATGCGACTATTAAGAGAGAAAGTTCGACATCAGAATTATAAATCTACAAAATATTCTAGATACGACTTGACAAGTCGACGTATTAAATATCTCAACTATTTTATGGTGTTTATAATCTGACGTCTCTATTACTTAAATATTCCACTAACAAACGTGTGTATATTATTAAAACGTGTAAATATACATAAGTAAACTTTATTTATTTCTTATATGTTGTAGGGGTGATCGAACGTACCGGAGTTGTCTCCCCTTGTTTTTTTTTTCTTTTTTTTTACCTTATAATAAAAGAGAAACTCCACGAGTACTTAACAGCATGGTTGTAAATACGACAGACACTGAGCTCCAAGACTAACCTTACTATTTTGTCAGGCTGACACAATAATCGATACAATAATAATAAAGCATTATAAATGTAAAAGGTATGCTATATTGTTATTTCCTAGTGTTCTATGTATTTATTTGCCTCCCCAGGAAAGCAAATTAGACACACGGTCGTTCTTAATGTGGGGTTAACCCCGCTCCCTTAAAACAAGGGTAAAAAGGGGGAAATCCGGCAGTATCAAAAAAAAAAAAAGTAATTGTCTCAGTATGAAGGGTGTCATCAACATTGACCAAGGACCAATTAACTTCAGTGCATCACCTACAGAACAGATACTACACTTTGATCCCGGTCCGAACTCTTGTTTTATCAAAAATACATAAGTTCGTTAACTTATTAAAAAAAAAAAAATTCTGTGGAGTTAATAGAAAGCCTAGTAGTGAATTTATCAGCTTATGCACTGAATGCGCGATTTTCTCTTTAGTAAATTAACTCGAATTCACACAATATACAGGAATAGATCACTTAACTACAACAGTTCACTCATTATATAAATTAATGGATTAAGTTATTTACTTGCAGGCACATCGCATCGATTAACTCTGAAGTAAATCTGAACAATAAAATAGACAGATTTTGATACCAGTTTTTAAAAGGGTAGCACAGTTTGATTTTTTTTTCTCGGAAAAAAAATACTAAATAAACAGAAAATATCGAAATAAATATAACAATAATATGAAAAAACAGATGAAGTATGAAAATGTAAACACATAACACGAAACAAAAATAATCGGGGTCTTAAGACAAACTTGAAAAATAATTAAAATAAAAGTTTGAGGTTAAAATGAAAGAAGAAATAAATTAAATGAACGGAAAGAAGGGAAAATGGTTGCAATTAAGCAAGTCTTAAATCTAAATTTAGACGCAAGCACTTTAGATTTGATGAGGGTAGCTTGTGTGGGTCGGGATTTGTTGTCTGCGGCATCAATGCAAAAACAGATTGATTGATCAAGTCAGTTAAGAAGACGGAACAACGAATTAAGTAGCAGCCATCTTGTTTTGTAAATTTTTTTCGCCGATTCTTTAATTCTATTTTTATTACTTTCAACTCAGTCTGCGCATGCGTTATTCTGATTGTTATTAGATTGCCTGTTTATAAAAATACAAACGCCAACAAATAACAAAACGAGTTATCGCTTTCGCGATCAGTATATATCAGTTTGAAACAAACATTTTTTATTTGTCTGGTCCAGTCTATTAGATGAGACCGATCGTTCATTAATATACATGTAAACGTGTGAATCGGTATACGTTGAAGGACGTATATCTGTTTAGTTCTAATTCGGATTAGACTTTGAGAAAGAAATTACGAATTACAATAGCATATAAGCGACGCTCTTTGTGTAAACAAATCGAGCGGAGGTATTTCGGACGATGTCAAAATATCGTTAAACTCACTACTCGCTCAACAGTCGCCAATAGCGTAATGGTTAGGAGCCTTGACTGTCGTACAAATGGTCGGGTTTCAATCCTGGCTTGAGGTAGTTATATATATATATTGCGCGATGGTCGCCCGGTTTTGTCCGGGCGTAAAATGCGTTCACATATAATATTTTACTTTGTCGTATACATAAGGTTGATGCAAAAGTAATGCAATTTTTATGTATATTTATAGTTAAAAAAACAAAAACAAAATAAAACACGCATTTAGGTGCTATCCGCTAGAACTCAAACCGAAACTGTAACATTAAAACTGGTGGCGTTACAACTCTACCAACGTGACACGCACATAAACCGATAAAACAATCAAAAATTAAAAATAAACTTAGATGAATGTACAATATGTTTGATGATTTTTTCAATTTTGAACCATCTTGAACACCTAAAAATCAATTTTAAGCGGCTAGAACCCCATTAAGAAAATCCCGTAGAAAATCCAATCATGTGAGCCCCATGGCGTTGCTCTGCGATTCTTAGTTTCGGCGGAGAAAGAATTTATTAAATATTGAGACAGGGAGACAAATAGATCGATAGACAAACAGACTGACAGACAGACATATAGTTGTTTATGTATTAGATATATACTACTGCCATTACTCTTCCGATTTTTTAAAGATTTTGTATCTTTAAATTTGGAATATAGATTCTATCATACGTATATATATATATATATATATATATGTATATATATATATGTATATATATATGTATATATATGATGAAAATAATGGAAATAGTATTCAGACAAACTAGAGAAATAAAAAGGAACACACCGTATTATGTGTTCATCAACGTTTCGTCTTTATTCGTCTTCCAGAGGAAGTCTCGAAATAAAGACGAAACGTTGATGAACACATAATACGATTTGTTTCTTTATATTTCTCTCTCTGCCTCTCTCTCTCTCTATTTATATATGCATATATATGTATATATATATATATATATATATATATATATTTATATTAAATATTTAAAATAATCTTATAAAACATGGGCATTCTATATTGAAAAATATCGCCAAATACTCCCACATTATATGGCCCTTGAACCGCTTAAATCCAGCATATGTGGTGCTAGGTAGAGCATCGAACAATGTCACAAAAAAACATCATCATCACAAACATTAATGAAAAACAAATTACCCCCCAAATTGAACATTCTGTCACTTTCAAACATGAGAGAAGGTTCTTATCGCTCTTGTGACTTGTACAAAACTAGCCAAAAATGGTTGGCAAAAAAAGAATACCAGTTTCATCAATTGGAAATGGAACCACGTAGACTTTTCCAAGGCGCAAATTTTCTCGTTCCACCCTGTATATGTTTCTGCATATTATATACACATATTGATACATGTGTATGCATATGTATATATATATATATATATATATATATATATATATATATATATTTATAAATTATATATATATATATATAAATATATATATATATATACGTTTTTTTTATTACCGTATCTTTCTGTTAAGTTACATTATTGTTTCAGCTACACGGCCGTTTTTTTTTGGCCGTCAGTAGCGTCCTCAGACTTTTACAAAAAGGTTTCTGTAAAAGTCTGAGGACCCTACAGACGGCTAAAAAACGGCCGTGTAGCCGAAGCAATAATGTAACTTAACAGAAAGATACGGTAATAAAAATATAAAACGCATATCTGCTCTACAACAGTATTGAGCACTTTCTTCAGTTTATATATATATGTATGTATATATATATGTGTGTGTGTGTTTATGTATATCAAATATTATTGTATGTATATATGTTTATATATATATATATATATATATATATATATATATATATATATATACGTACATATAACTTGCTGTTTACCAAATATGAAGGTATATGTATATTAGTTTTATATATGTTTATGAACATACGTGTAAATATGCTTATATATGCATGTGTGTATATATATATGTATCCGTATATATTATATATTATGAATATATATGCACATTTTATGCGCACAGTATATTATAATATATACGCTTATACATATTATATATAATATATATGCATATATATGTATATATATAAGATTATG
>NC_136513.1:31261255-31271255 GCF_053919585.1 Euprymna scolopes
TATAAATATATATATATATATATTAAGCCCCCCCCTCTTTGGGTAGAGCACTGTCGTAAATAATCTCACCCGCTACTTAATTGGCTGAAAAATGCGAAGCTCATTGTTTGTTTGTTTGTTTACAAAGAGGCGGTTTGAGCACTGTAAAAGTGGTGGCGGATGTCTATTTAAATAGCCATGCCGACGAGTTATTTGCGGGCATCGCTTCTGTGATCGAGTGGGAGAACTGCCGACTGTCAACACGATGGTACTAGGTTCAATCCTGGGTTTGGGAGAGATGCTAGTCTAGCGGCACTGACGAGTTGTGATACAACGAAAGGAGACTGTATGTCGATGACTACATATATATATATATATATATGTGTGTGTGTGTGTGTATATATATATATATATATATATATATATATGTGTGTGTGTGTGTGTGTGTGTGTGTGTGTGTGTGTGTGTGTGTGTGTGTGTGTGTGTACGACGAATCTCCGGATCTAATGATCTGAACATTACGAAGGTTGGGTTTTTATATTCTAAGGAAACACGATGTGTAATATAATCTCATTATTATTTTTATATATTTATTTTTTGGTAATAATTATAATAATTAGGAGATGTATAGGTATATTTGTTTCCATTTTTATGGGCCGATCGTTACGCATTTTTATAAATATATATCCCCAGCAACTCGATGTGTAATAATAGTGCGTTAATATTTGGAGTTTGTTCCCGGGAGTCTAAGTACAGTCGACTTAGCTATATTTATTTTGATAAGCATGGTAATTACAATGAATATTGTGCTGGTACTTAGTATTGATTTTCTCGTGAATTTGAGTGGAATTAATTGCTCTCAGTAAATTATCTGTGGAGGTTTGATTAATCTTCTCCATTCTTTGTCTTTCGATTTGTTCTTTCACCTTTTGCATTTTGTGTGGTATGCGATGTGTCTGGTGTGATCAGATTGCAAGTTTATAATAAGGTTTCCTGCTGGTTCTTACTTCCGGTTTTTTTTTTTTGCATGTCACATGATCCAATTTAGAATTGGTCAAGCGGACATGAAACACATTCTAAACATTGGTAAACCGGAACTACACGTTGTCTCAGGGGAAGCTAATCATTAATCGGAAGGGACCTTATATTATCTTCACCATCGTCCTTTCCGCAAAGAGCAGAAACCACACATTTGAATGTGTAGACAATCAGTAATATAAATAAAGATTGTTTGTTTTATAAACATTTATAGAAACATGAAGAAAATAATCGACTTTTTTTTTACACAGTGATCACCACTTATCAAGGCCCGGAAGCCACTCAGGGATAAGGGTTATTGCGATTACATTACGTTAGTGTGGAGATTTGCTGAAGTGTTTACTTAAGGGGGCGGTGTATTAGGAATTTGTTAACGTTGAACTTGAACACATCCAAGTTGTAGTCCGGTGGGAAGCAGGCAGACGGAACAGAGTTCCACAGGCGTGCAGTTCTAAGAAAGAAGCTTTGTTCATGGAATCTGCGTTTTGGTTTAGGCACAGATATAGAGTGGGGGAAATTTTTCACAGTGGATTCAGCTAGACAGGTGTTTTTCGTGAAAGATTGGCGAGGGGGGATCAGAGATTGGAGTTCAGACGAGCACCTGCCATGGAAATAACGATAAAACAAGGATAGGCTCGCAACGTCTCTTCTGTGGGAGAGAGGTTGCAGGGTAGAGAAAAGGGCATCCCCCAGTAAGCCATGAAGTCTATTTTGTACTCTGCCAAGGCAGGATAGGCTGTTTTTAGCAGCTCCTGCCCATATATGGCAACAGTATTCCATCCTTGGACGTACTTGGCTTTTATATAGATAGAGAATTGCATCAGTATATAACATTAAAATCACAAAGGAAAAACTCGAATATAAGAACTGATTAGAAGGTTTTTCTAACTTCATATGTCGAAAAGAATTATTAGATCATACGACGCAAAGCGCATATAAAGTAAAAAGCATATTTTCAAAATGTTTTCTTTTATCAAGTATGAGTCTGTAAAAAGAGTTTAATAAGTTCGTAAGGCTGTACTTTAGAATGATCCACTTAAAAGTAGCCTGATCTCTCTAATCTTTCTCTAATCGCTTTTTTAGATTAAGCGTCCCGCTTAAAAAGAGAACAATCCCTCTAATATTTTTCTTAACGACCAGCTGAAACAATAAGACAAAATGCAATTCCTTTTCCAACAAGATGGCGCTACATCCCACATGTCTCAGGTAACTGACCTGAGTTCATGGCATGTTTACGGAAGAGAGAACAATAAGCAAACTGTTATGGCCACCACGTTCTTCGGGCCAGTCATCATGTGATTTGTATCTTTTGGGGACGTTAAAACAAAAAGTTTATGCAAATAATCCTCACAATCTAGACTAACTAAAGGAGAACATTGCCAACGCTATCAGGAGGATCACCAAAGAAGATCAACATGCAGTATCTCCAAACGTTGTTAAACGTGCCGAGAAATGCATACATATCAACAGGGAGCACTTCGAGCATCTTTTAATAAATTACCTGTAGTTCTATAAAAGATGCTGGACGTTCTCCTCGTTTACATCTATGCATTTCTGGGCACATTTAAAAACAATGCTACATTACCTTTAAACAATGAGAAGAATATTCCTCCTCGCTACTAGATCTTCTGGGATACTTTTAAAGAGACCACCCTATACAAATCAATTTCTAACTGGTTTTATTTCGAAAATAAACTGGTTAATATCTTAATAGAGATGGGATTAAATAACAGTAAAACACACACACACACACACACACATAGAGTTTGCATAATAGGTGGTGTCCTTCAAAAATAAATGCAAGTTTTGTGAAGCAGAGGATTAAAAAATTGAAAGTGGAGGTGGGCATTTTTTAGGATTTCTATTAGTGGTGGGGAGTACCTCATAAATCTGACTACTTCAAAGTCTTAATGTGCAAGACAAAATACAGTTCGACAGTATTAGTAAGCACGCGTGACATGCTTAGACTGGGAACTCCTATTAGTACACACAATCTCTCTACTTGCATCACCGTTTATTTTTTTCTAAGAATACACACTCTTTTCCTACCGCGTCTCATATTGACCTTCAGCTGGTACTTAAATAAAACGACAAGCTACTCATCAGTAAATAATTCGAACTCCTTGAGAAAATAATAAATATTTTGTTGCTCATGTCCATCAGGAATATCTTAAAGCAGTGTTCCTTATTACTTAAAAGAAGTGTGTCTATTTACGTCTTTTATGTTTATGTATGACTATGTTTATTTATTGAATATACAAACACAATAAATAGATTTTATTTTCATGGGGCCCTATTAAACTTGTGTGGTACAGCGGGGATTCATGAGGACCCTAGTTGGGAAATCGTGTTCTCTATGCTTATTAAAAGGATTAAGTAGAAAAAAACTTATTCTATAATAAACGTCTTAAGTAGTCTCTGATTTGCACTAAAACCGATGAAATAGACCCTCGAATTGATTACTCTATACGGACCTGCTGTCTAACCTAATAAAATATTTGTCTTATATAAATGGAAACAGTCGATCAAATGTATCCTCCGTGATGAGTTAAATGTCTTAAATTAATCCAATCTTAAAATACTTTTTTAATTTATATTTTAGTACTATTACTTTCTATCATCACTGTTGTATATATATATATATATATATATATATATATATATATATATATATATATATATATATACATATATATATATATATATATATATATATAATATAAGTGTATCTTACTTTTAAGCCGAGCGTATTCTGCTGTATTTTCTTTCATATATTGTGAGGATTTTAAGTCGAGTCATGCCTTTTCCGAGCGTATCACGGTGGTTTCGACATCGAAAATCACTTTACTTTAATCTGAAAGAGGTCATTCTCATATTGTGGACATTTAAAAAAAAAAGAAAAAATCGCACTTCTTCTCACTGAAATCTTGTTCTGTCCACATCGCTTAAACATTCGCGAAAAGGGCACCCCTTAAAGAAAAAGTGATAAAAAGGGGATTAAAGATAATTGCTTTAGTCTTTGCCATTCGCATTCATGAAAATCAAACGTAAATAAAAATGGACAACGCTTTCTCCCTCTAACCCTCTCTCTCTCTCTCTCCCTTTCTCTCTTTCTCTCTCTCTCATATATATATATATATATATATATATATATATATATATATATATATATAGTTTAGTGGAGATGGTAATTAATAAAAACTTAAGAATGTGCTCAATACTGTTATAGAGGAAATATGGGTTTTATTTTTTATTACCGTATCTTTCTGTTAAGTTACATTATTGTTTCGGCTACACGGCCGTTTTTTTTTTGGCCGTCTATAGCGTCCTCAGACTTTTACAGAAATGTTCGCTATTTAAATAGCGAACATTTCTGTAAAAGTCTGAGGACGCTACAGACGGCCAAAAAACGGCCGTGTAGCCGAAAATTAACAGAAAGATACGGTAATAAAAAGTATATAAATATATATATATATATATATATATATATATTCTGTGGAAAATAATTTATTTCCTTATAATACATACCAATCCTTATGTAAGAAGCTCAGTTTTATTAAAGAGCGATATAGTGAATGTATGTCTATATTCCAAAGTTCATGAATTCAAAATGGCATAGCGTAAATATATTATAAAGTATTTACAATTTCTCTTTCACTTTTCGGATTTTTATCATGTAAAAACGCACTTTATGTGTTTTTGATGGATTGATTCTTGTTATTTCTTCTTGTTAGTTTAGGGCTAAATACATTCCCTAAATGATCTAATAATTAAGTGATGGATGTTGTTCTACGGAACAGATACTGTTAAGAATTGCAAATGTCAACTGAATTAATGGAATCAATTTTTAGATAATAAATATCATGAACTTTGAAATATAGATTTTTGTCTTTCACTAACTGTATATATATATATATATATATATATATATATATATATATAAAGTAGTAGTGTCAATATGTATGTGTGTGTGTGTGTGTCTGTGTGTACAATGACCAAAGAAATATAAAGGCCAAATGTGTGTGCACCTTTCCTGGTCAAGAAATATTAATGTCCATATTAGAATACTTCTGTCAAAGGAGACATTATCATGTATACTGACCTTCAAATATATAGCATTCTTTAACCCACGTTTCCAATATTAAGTTACGGCCATTAACATATTACATTAAATTAAATCTACTTAAATAATTACCTCGATAAAATCCTTTATTCGTCATAGTAGCTTTGTTTCAACTCTACTAATTAAAAATAAATATTATATAGTTTATTTAAATTTCAAGTTATATTTGATTTAACTGATTTTATCTCAAATCTGAAACCGTTTTATTTTCAACCCAAAAACTAGAAAACCAAAAGAGGAAATAACTGTCTCAAAGTGTATCCCATGTAAAATAAAAAAAACACCTCTATCCAGTCATGTATAGCGGAACAAGAGCACACTACTTCCCTGAAATAAAGAAAGGGTTCCGCTCGAATTTCCGTCCAAATTCCCGAGTTCGACAAACGTTCCCAAGTCCGACAAGATACACCTGAAGAAGGTCGACCAGAACGTTGTGAAATTCGCTTTCAAGATGAGAACAATAGTCCGATGAATCCAAATAATAATTAAACCAATCATCATCTCAAAAATTCAGAAACTATTAACATTTTTGTGTTGGAGGTTACAAAAACCCCGTGCGACTTACTGTACTGTGAATAGGCAGGTAACTAACACAGGATTAAGCGCATTTTTTCTGTCTCATTTGCACTTCGGTAAACCACGTGTACCGCGAGGTAAAATACCAAGTTGAGAGACTGGCGCGGTCTATCCTTCTCTCGAGGGTAGATGGGATTCTCCTAAGCTGTGATGTCTATTGATGGCGTCATGATAAAAAATACCCTTGATTGCCCTGGCGAAGCATCAAGTATTCAGCTATCGACAAGATTTGAATTACACTACAAACTCATGTAATTAGTTCAATCTCGGCTACGGCTGCGCTGGCTTGATGGATTCCTTTGGTAGTTTTTGAAATTATATTTTTTGAATCCGGTTATTGCCGCAATGATAGGTAGGTATTCTAATGTAGGCGACAAAGGTATTGCTAAGGCATATACCTTCAAAGACGAATGTTTTCTTAAACATGTTTATTTTTCCTGCGGGTAAATACCCCATGTATATTTATATCGCCTCATTTATCATCTAAGCTTTTCGAGCAAGTCAGCAATTACACATGAAACTATTTAATTCGTGAATAACTTTTCTTCAGTACAATACTATACGGAATTTATAACCGTTATATAACCGTACCATATTATAATACATTATATTGTTATTGGTATAGATTAGAGCAAGAGTGCTCAATTTCCTTCAAAGTCCTGGTATGTTCAAGCGGAGCATTGTCAAGGAGAAGGATATTCTTTTTTGCTTTTGATATTGTTGTATAGTTACAAAGTACAGGATGTTGCCTTCGAATCTTAATAGAAATAATTCAGTATCGTAGACGGTAAGGAGTATAAGTCAGTCAATCCAAAGTGCCAAGTGTCCTGGATAGAGCAAACATGTTCAAATATAACGTAACTGCGTTTTGTTATACTGTTTTTTTATATACAAAAAAGATCTACTCCACTTTAATAGGAATGGAAAATGATAGAAAGTAAGCAATATTGCTCAATATATTAAGAATTGAGTTAGGTTAATACTTCGGGGTTTTTTCGATTTGTTTTATATACGTAATATTTTGTTGTTAACTTGCTTTCCCACGAAAGCAAGGTTAGACACAAGGTCGATTTTTAATGTGGCAGAAAACCAGCTCCCACTCTGGTTAGTAACAACAAAAAAGTATCAATCAGCCATAAAGGATTTCTTCTCCATTAACCGAGACCAAAAAAAGTGTAGTGTAGCATCAGCACAGATCCTACACTTTTATCCTGGCCTGAACGCTAAGGATTTTTTTTTCTGTATATAATGTATTTATATAATACCGGAAAGCCCTGCTAGTTCGTAAGAAAATACTATTTAAATACGACATTGTTTCATGCTTAAATAATAAAATACTTCAACCACTATACAATCATCTTTATCTAACTTTTCTTTATTTACAACTAGCGGGGGGAGGGGGTACACGGCGTGGCCCGAGTGTTTGGAGATGTGTGTGGTCGGGCGGGGTTGGGGGATGTTAATGAACACCTAAGAATAATCGAAGTAAAAAAAAAGAAAACAGAAAAACGAACGTTAAAACTTAAGCGGGGGGTAGCCGGGCTGGGAAGGGATAATCAAAACATCGAAAAAAAAAACCCCAAAATATGACGTAAGGCAAACGAAGGATGTTAAATGTAAAAATCGAAAAAAAACAAAACAAAAAAGAAAACAGAACAACGAACGTTAAAACTGCTTGAAAAAATCTGAAAAATACCCCCCAAAAGAAAAAAAACGTGAAAAATGGCTTAAATAAGCCCGTTTCGATATTAAAATTTAAAAAATCTGTGGGTACCCGGGTGTTTTTGCGTGTGTGTGGTCAATCGGGTGGGAGTGTTAGTGAAAACCTACGAAAAAGCGACGTAAAACACAAAAGAAAAAAAACGCTACGTGAAAAACGGCTTAAATAACACTGCTTCAATATTAAAATTTAAAAAATCGAAAAAAAAATCTCACACCACGATTCGAACCCAAAACGTTTAGATAATTACCTAACGCTCTAACCAACTGAGCTAACACGGCATACATGAAATTGTGTCAGTTCTTTAAATATTTAAAATAAATCAGGTCATGACGTCGTCTGACGCATGCGTAGAACTGATCTCGTCATGAGAGAACGGGTTTTGCTGACCCCCCTCCGTAGAGAATTGTTGATTTCAGGGTCAAAAGATGAATGTTTTGTGCCAATTCTTCAATATTTGTCGGGCGGAGCTGGGGCTTTCATATGAGACCAAGTTTGTCAATTTTTGTTCAGTCTGTCGAAGGTGTTTAGCAGAAACACAAACATACACACATACACACATACATACATAAATTTTCGCTCGCATATATATATATATATATATATATATATATATATATATATATATATATAGATTAGTATCTCCTTTGTTTTAATATTTTTGTTTTTACATTCGTTTTACGGTACTTATGTAGAAAACGACCCGTTATCACGTGGATTATGCGCTGGTATATTCCGGCAGTATATCGAAACCGCCAGATGCTAAACCCTGAATAAATGTCCAATCCCTAAAAAAACATCATGCTTGAAAATATTTAAAAGTTTTCTCGGTACTTATGCAGATTTTATGCAGTAGAAAAGTCGTCTATAATAAGAGTACAATGTATTCTGATTATATAAAATCAGAAAAAAATGGAACAATAATATAAGAGAATTATTATTTTTTTAATTTAAACTAGTAAACTGTGACATTTATTAATATTGGTGTGTGGACAGAACACCTTGCGTCCTTTTATAGTTTTGTTGTGCATGTCAAATATTTTAGTCTTAAGTAGATCTGTTAATATTCAAAGAGTAATTTATGTTTTATAGAATCCGCCGGAGTATGCCAATACCTGAATAAATTTTTAAATTTTATAAAGAAACCATCATGATAGAATGTATTTATCGTCAGTAATTTCAATGAAATAATGGAAATATAAACATATTAATCAGGTCAATCAACAGTAAATGTCATAAATAAATGTTTTTTTGTTAAATCATGTACACAAACAAATGAAATAAATAATAAAATATTTTTGTGAGAAATGTTACTGTTTTAAGGAATTTACTAATGCAAAATTAGGAAAAATAGTTTTATGATGTTTTCTTCTGCAATCGTAAATGATTATGCTATATATATATATATATATATATATATATATATATATATATATATATATATATATATATATGTGTGTATAGATATATGTATATAGATTTTAGGTTATTTGCCGGAAATTATTTTGGAAGTACTCTTTGCAAATATCACGAAGGAGATTTATCTAACCTACCACAATATATTTCGAATAGATGACAGTCCCTCGTTGTAAATTCCTAATGGACAATTTATAGCCGATTTATTTACTGTCGACTGGTACATTGGCTGCATATTCTTACGGTTTATGTAAATTTCACGAATAAACGGATCATGTTGTGACAAAATTACGCATTATCTTTACATTTATCACTTTGCAAATTTCTTCCTTATTCGATCTCCTGGTTCTCTTTATATGACAATTTTAGGAATCCAAAACTCTATCAGCGCTAGACTAATAACACTCGGATTATCTTGTTTTATATCATAGTTAAATAATCAAAGATAAGAAGGATAGAAAACTAAGGAAGAAGCGGAGATGTCGTGTTACCTAAAAGAAATCGAAGCGATGGATTTAGAAGATTTAATAAGAAGAAATAGAAGTTTGAATTGCGGAAGTGGAGACAATAAAGAAGGAGAATAGGAAAAAGAAGAAAGGCGCCGTTTATTACATCAAATATATTCATATACTATCCTGCTGAAAATAAGCCTTCTATTATAACAGTACAATGTATTCTGACTACATATAATTACAAAAATTGATAAAGCTGACAATACCATACGGGTAGATGAGTAGAGATTGTTTGGTTTTGTAAAATTAGGCTAATAAATTGATATCCATTTGTACGAAATTAAAATATATTGCGTCTCTTCATAGTCTTGTTGTGTATGTGATACATTTTCATTTAAAAGAAGTCTGTAAAATTTTCAAGAGAAAAGTAGGCTCTATATAACCTAACACAAGTCTTATATCAATATAATATAGAGCTAACTTGTAATGAAGATACAAGAGCGTAAAAACATCACCATTGCTTAATCCAAAACACCCTATTTTAGCATATGCTACATTACAACCTAAACGTCGAGTTCTGACGTTATCATTAAACAAACTCTAATTGTATCATCGAACATCATTGTGAAGAAAAGGTTCGGTACTTGTTCATGTTATATTTAAACACTGCCATTTAAGAATTAAACTCGATAATGG
>NC_136513.1:31276255-31282560 GCF_053919585.1 Euprymna scolopes
ATTTGCAAATGAATTTGCATCATCGCAACAACCATTTACCATTGATTTCTCGCTGGTAGTGGTCATTTAGTTTATACTGGATTTGAGTTGCACTCAGCCTTCTCAAGACCCCAGTTCTCTTTGCGCTTGTCCAGCCGAGGTCTGGTTGGCGCTCGCTTCTCGGTCATTCAGTCCTTCTTGACCCTTCTCGGCCCTTTGGTATCACTTTTTTATTGGGGGGAACGGTGATGAAACAATAGGGAGATGCATGATGGGGGTGTAGAACTTGTAGATACGCAGCTTCGGTGTTCTTCATTCCCTGTAACGCTTATTCGTTATGTAGTTTTCTTGTATTATTATTATTATTATTATTATTATTATTATTATTATTATTATTTTGTCATCGATGGGAGTTTTCACACATGCCATCATTCGAGATTTCTTTTTGAAAACAACCTGTTCCATGGAGTCTGTGTGACAACAAGTCTCCTCAAATTTCCAGTAATCACCACATTTTTCGATAATATTGCAAATGGTTTTTGTATAATCGCTGAAACTTGATTTCTCACTAGCAACGACCATTTGTGTTCCCGGGAATTTTAGTGACACTAAGCTACATCGATGTCCCATACCTCTTCGCACTCATCCAGTGGAGGTTTGATTACTGCTCTCCCTTCTCGTGCTTTCTATCCTTCTAGACTCTTGGTGCTGTGCCAGTTAATGCCGACACTTTTATGGGAAGGTGACGTATAATGATATAGTTTAAGGTTTCGATGAATTTCTTCATATGTTGCTGCTGCGGCAGTTTATATACGTACGGTTATCGCTGCAGCCCATGTCTATTAGTCTCCGCGTTCAAGGGTTTTCCATAATCATAATGTAGCTCATCTCTATTAGTGTTGTGATGGCACCCACTCATTTACATATGTGGATAATATTGCACATAAATAGCAAGACTCGGTTAGTCTGAGTGTGTGTTAACCAGAAGCCACTGAAGGCCGAGCCGAGAGCAGATATGTTCTCCAGCCAAGACTCTCTTACCTGACAACCATTATGTAAATATACTGTGAATATACTTTTTCTAATACACTTCTTATTGATCTAGCGTTTTTTGTTGAGTCTTCATTTGTATTGACTTATACGTTATTTAGTTCAACTTGCAAACATAACAATTAGTCTCCGCGTTCAAGGGTTTTCCATAATATTCTAACCATTTTCATTACTGTTGTCCGTTGTACCTTCTCAACCATTTCTCTGATTCAAATCTTTCTATTTTTTTTTAATGTTTTTCAGGATCGTTACTATTACTCGCACTATTGTTGACGTTATGTACTCTTTTTGCATGTTCCATATTCTATACTCTGTCCAGTTTCGTGTATTTCTTTTTGTTTACGGAACAGATAGAGATTTATGGAAATTTCTTACAGTTGTTGCATCTAGACGAGTACATATTGCGAATTGTTTTTAACAAAATTCGAGTGGTAAAAAAAAAATAAGTGCATAAAATATCTATGTAGATTTGAAAATGAAAATCGCATCGGTAAAGCCGGTTTCAAAAATGATTCTATTTATTTTAATTAGGAGTCACCGCTCATGAAGGCCCGAAGGCCACTCGAGGATAACGGTTAATGTATGTGAAGTGGTAGTGTAGTATTCGTTAATCGTGTAAAGTGAGTAGGATTTAATTGTTTATGGGGACGGCCCAACAGGAACTTGTTTACATTGGATTTTAAGGCTACCATGTTGTAGTCAACTGGAAAGCAAGCTAGTGTAACAGTTTTCCATAGGTGGAGAGTTGTAGAAAAGTAGCTTTTTCATGAAATCCTCGTTAAGATTTAGGCACAGTTAGAGAGTGGGGAAGGGGTATCGTATATAGTGGTTGTAGATGGTCGAGCGTTTTTGTGAAAGTTTGGCAAACGGGAACTATAGATTTGAGTAACTCAAGCACTTGCTAGGAAAACAGCAATAGAGCAGAGACCGATTCGCAACGTCTCTTATGTGGGAAAAGAAACTGCCACTACCTGCAAGGTTTCGAAGTCAATTTTGAACTTTATGAATCTTGGATAGGGCGCGGAACCAGCTCTTGTCCAGATGTGGCAACACTACTCCATTTTAGGATGCGTTGTGATCTTATAACATTTTATATTAAAGATGAGGCGATACAACACAATAATGATAATCTACGTTTTTATAGAACTTGATGGAAACATATTTATGCAGGTTCCTGTCTAATATTTTCGAGAAAGTAGCTTGCATTTTTGCGATTAATCTGATTGGCTAAATAATCGGCTTAACTGGTTTTAGTAAAGAGAAAATGAATCGGAGACAAACACATGTATTTGACTGCAACGCCTAACATCTTCTGCCCAATAAGATGGCATCGTTTTCGCTGAATTGTTATCGACGTCAAATGAAACCAAGTCGTAGAAGAGACAAAAGTAAATACATCGAGGGATAATTATTATAACATATACCCAAGCATTAAATTGTCACATTTATTATTATTATTATTATTATTATTATTATTATTATTATTATTATTATTATTATTATTATTATTATTATAACAACATGCATTGCATTGTCACATTTATTTCATAGTATTTCACTTCGTACATTACCGGGATGATCGATAATAGTGAAACCTCGCTAGGAGTTAATTAATAATGAAGACCTAACATGTGCAAATATTTCTGAATTATTTCTTAATTATTTTTTACCATTTCATCCTATTCCTTTATACTATTTCCATATGTAAATATTCGTATACACTTTTTCTCCGATACGAGGGCAGAGTTAGATACAAGGTCGGTATGTAATGTGGGGGACATCCAGTTTGCCAAAAAGGGGCATACTGAGTAGGAACAAAAAAAAATTGTCCAAGTCATGAAGGATTTCTCTTCCACTGACCTAGGACAGGAAAATGTAGCATGAGAACAGATACTATACTGTGATCTTAGCCCGAAGGTCAATAATTTTATCTAAGTTTACATTTTATGTATTCTGGGCCCCTACCAATTTTGATTACAAGAATTTAACTTCAAAACGCCATGGCGTAAAAAGGTTCCTTTTTTTTAATATTCCCTTTTTACTGTTTCTATATTTTCCATATGATATAATATAATATATATATATATATATATATATATATATATATATATATATATATATATATATGAGTTCTTATATTTCAGTTCATATATTTGTTTGCAACTCTTGATAGTGTTGAGTTTTACTTATCTTGATAAGTTTTGCTTTGTTAAAGATGTATACTTCGAAGAAAATTATATATATATATATATATATATATATATATATATATACATATATATAGACAGATAGATAGATAGATAGATAGATAGTGTTTGTTTTTGTTTTTGCGATACGTTTTGAATGCATTCAAGTATTTACGAAACTACATTTTTTTACCGCAATGCGGGTTGGGAATAATTTTCCCTTTAACGAATTTGGTACCCCTATATGGGGAGAGGCATATATGTTGTTTTTAAAATATAATTATCCATTGGCACGTGTTTCGTCGTCTACAACTCATCAGAGTGACTGAATCTAGCGGGATTAAAAATCGGGCCCCACGATAAGGAGCCTAACCCCTTACCGCTCATCCGTCACGCAATTATCCCCAACTTGCATTTCGAAAAAAAATGAACTTTCGTAAATATTTGAATTTATTGATAACATATCACAAAAACAAAAGGAACAGCATCTAAGTAAATCGCGATATATCTAAATATTCGTGCGAGATGGATGAGCGGTAAAGTGTTATGCTCTTACCGTGGGGGCCCGATTTCGAATCTCGCTAGATTCAGTCCCTCTGATGCGTCGTAGACGATGATACACGTCAGTGGATGGTTATATTTTAAAAACTATATATATACCGTCTCCCATATGGGCGTACCAAATTAGTTAAAAGGAAAATTATTCCCGACTTGCATTTCGGTAAAAAATGTACTTCCGTAAATAATTCAATTCATTAAAAAAAAGGGCAGTCTAATTATGATCAATTAAACCCTGATTTCAATTTTTAACTCTTATTCACGCCATTATATGACACATGATTCTCTCTCTCTCTCACTCTCTCTCTCTCTCTCTCTCTCAATATATATATATATATATATATATATATATATATATATATATATATATATATAATCCTTTTCTGCCAAATAGGCTTCGTGGCTTAGTGAGGGATGCTCTTTTCTCTTCCCTGCAACCTCTCTCGACCAGGAGAGGCGTTGCGAGCCTGTCTTTGTTTTATCGTTGGTTCCATGGCAAGTGATCGTCTGAGCTCCAATCTCTGATCCGCCCTCATCAATTTGTCACGAGGAGCACCCATCTAGCTGAAACCACTGTTAAAAATTTCCCCTACTCTTTATCTGATCCAAAACCAAAGCGTAGATTCCATGAAAAAAGAAGTGCACGTCTGCGGAACTCTGCTCCGTCTGCCTGTTTCTCACCTGACTGCAACCTGGATGTCTTCAAGTCCAAAATAAACAAATTCCTGATGAATCGCTCCCTTAAGTAAGACACTTCATCAAATCTCAACACTAACGTACTGTACACGCAATTATCATTTGGCATAGAGTCGTCATTCGTTCAAATTTTACAACAATGTATCAACAAAATAAAAAAAAAACAGTAATCCACTAAACTATAATTGTGTGCCACTGTGGGTTTAAAGCACGAACAAAGGCTGGTTTGGTTATCCATTTCAGAAGACATTTTCAACCAGCAAGTACATGCAAGTGTACCATGTGCGAGAAAGTGGGCAGCAAAACACCTGAATGATGTCACAAAAATGTTGAAATTATTTGCCGATTCTTCGATTTCAATAAAAGAATCCGCAACACACCCGCACACCCACACACATATACAAGATATATATATATATATATATATATATATATATATATATATATATATATATATATATATATATATATATATATATATTCTAGCATTATTAATGTTTTAGCCAATTTTTCGATATTTTTAGTCTGAAAAGTTGAACTTCAAAACGATACTGATCTCGTAAAAATCTGTCGACTATGTCGAAAGTTTCAGGAAGACATGAAAACATACATAGATACATAGACATACATACATCTATATATTGGTAACTAAAAATTATCGAAAGACACCGATTAAAAAGCTTGCCTTATCTCTGAATACCCTTTATGTAAAATTTTAAAAGTTTAGACCAGAAATTGTTTGAGTAATTTGGTAGAGACCGCAGAGGTCAAATTAAAAAAAAAATTGACCCCTGTTCTGACCCAATTACATTTATAGTTTGGGGTTCAAATTAAGTTATTAAGTTAGATCCATGTCCACGAGACCTATATCTAAAATTTCAAGTCATTAGACCCCCATATTGTCGGAGGAGTTTGGTAGAGTTCTCAAAGGTCAAATTGTGTAATTTTGACCCCTTAACAGCCAAATTTCTGGCCGAAAAAGAATTACTAAGATTTTTCCAAATCTCAGTACCCGGTATATTAAATTTCGAGTCTATAGACTGAAAATTGACAGAGTTATTGCGTAGGGAAATGTACATACACAGACGCAGCGATACACAGATACACACACAGCCACGTTCACGTTTATATATATACTAGCATGGGCGCCCAGCGTAGCTCGGGTGTTTGGATGTGTATGTTGAGCAAAAACAAAGTGGTAGTAGGAAGGCAGGCTCGAACCCGTACCGCAAAGAAAGAAAACGAACGGGGTAAAACCTAACGTTTATGCTGTTATGACCACCGCCAAACCGGACGCAACATTTTTTTTAAAATTAAGTCTAGACAATCTAAAGGAGAGGATAACTTTACAAAATATCGGCGAAAAAAGTGACCCCCACCTGTAGAAAAGAGCCTAGTTGAAGGGGAACATATTAATGTTTTTAGCCAATTTTTCGATATTTGTCGTATGAAAGATCGAACTTTAAAATGATACTGAACTTGGTGAAAACCGTCGTCTCTATTAAAGTTTAACGCAAACATGAAAACAGACATACATACATACATTTATATATTGGTAACTAAAAATTCCGACCCAAACGGATAAAAAAGCTTGCCCTATCTCTGAATACTCTTTATATAAAATTACAAATATCTAGACCAGAAATTGTCTGAGTAATTTGGGAGGGACCGCATAGGCCATTTTTTTTAATTGACCCCTATTATGACTCCTTATAATTTATTGTTTTGGGCTCAAATTAAGTTATTAAGTTAGATACATGTCCAAGGAACTTATATCTAAAATTTCAAGTGCGTAGACCCAAAATTGTCGGAGGAGTTTGGTAGAGTTCTCAACGT
>NC_136513.1:31282660-31290160 GCF_053919585.1 Euprymna scolopes
AAAATCAGCAAGTTCGTGGACACTGTTAACGAAGTCCGTCCACTAGGAACTACGCAAGACATTAAAGAATGTTACTGCTTTTCACGAATACGATATCATTTATAGTTGGCTGAAGGTTTCTAATATATGACGCTCCTAGAATTTTTTTTTTATTATTATTATTATTATTTTCATGTTGTATAATTTTTATTTTGTCAACGAGGACCTTTCTAAGATTAGAGGGAAGACAGTTATGATTTAGTTTTATCAAATTTTTATATATAGCACTAGTATTATTTAGATGCATCGTTATTTGCTTGGACAGTTTTGTTGTATGTGCAATGTATGTATTATTTTCGGAGTTACATTCTCCCATAGAGCATTTAAATTTGTACACTACATTGGTTCCTTCCAAAATTTGTACAACCGGTGTGGAGTTGTTTCGAACCACAAGGTTTTGGGTTCTAAATTTCTTGTAGTAGATAATAAATTTAATTTTAGAATTACTGTCGACAGGCGTCAAGTATCAACGTATGATATTTTTATTTGCGTTTTCTTCGACTCTGAATTTCGGTGTCATTTGGTTTTGATA
Source organism: Euprymna scolopes (assembly GCF_053919585.1). Lineage (NCBI taxonomy): Eukaryota > Metazoa > Mollusca > Cephalopoda > Sepiida > Sepiolidae > Euprymna > Euprymna scolopes. The sequence continues at coordinate 31,283,232 of NC_136513.1, forward strand.
AAATATATTAATGGGGTTTGTAGTATTCGTTTTATTTGCTCATCAACAATGTAATTAGGAAAATGGTTGTTGATGAGTATTTGTTTAATGTTTTTTATTTCAATTGATAATGTTTTTTGTGGATGATACCATTTTAGCGCGATTTAATAATTTTTTATTATATCTATTTTGTACCGTTGTGGACACTCACTTTTAAATTTCAGGAGGTTGGAGTTTACGCTCGGTGTTTTTTATATACATAAGTATTAAAAGTATTATTGAACGTGTCAATAAAGACATCAAGTAATGAAGTTTTATTATCATTATTATTATTATTATTATTATTATTATTATTATTATTTAACTCTACTGCGAATTTAAGAATAGTTTTCTTGATATAGGTACTGTAGTTGATATATCTTTTCATTATTTCCAGCTTAAATAAGGACATAATTATATATATATATATATGTGTGTGTGTGTGTGTGTGTGTGTGTGTGCGTGTGTTTATATATGTGTGCGTATATATATATATATATGTATATGTATATATATATATATATATATATATATATATATCGCGATCATGATTAGTAGACTTTTATAATTCATGATTAAAAACGTTTTAAAATTAAGTAAAAGGAACTAAGAATAAAAGAGAAGAAAAAAAAGATGGGAGGGTGGCAGCCGACCGGTTTCACCCTCGCTTTCCCAAAGCTGTATTATGGGGGGCTTTGTTTTGAAAAAAAAAACAAAGGGGAATCAAAAATATGCACAAATCCAAAACAAATCATATTGCGTTACCTTATGTGTGGGGGAAAAAGATAAAAAAATGGGGTAAGCGATTAAAATAAAAAACATTATATTACTCGAAGATCTTAGAGACTAATCACGCTCAAGCCATTTGGGGATACTAGGCACTGTATGTGCTCTCCGCTTATCTTGGCATTTGTTTCCAGTCGTCCTGTACATACACACTTCACTTGCCACTGGTATTTAACAATGTCGACTCAGGAGAGGTGTGGTTGGAGATTGCGAACTCCTGCCAAAAGCACCCCTACATGTCTATCCAAAATTAATTTAAAACAGTAACATAGAAAAACAATTAATTTAAAAAATGGTAAAATTTGTACAAACATTTACAATAGAAATGTACGGATGTCCGTCTGGGTAAAAAAAAAAGAAACCAAGCACCCCTCCTTTTTAATTACATGACGTCATTCTCAAACAGCTTTTCGACTGTCTCAGATTTTGGGCCTTTGTATATTCCGTATTTCCAAAAGCGCGGTTTGTTGTGCTTATGCGAACGGAAAAAACACCCGGCCGTGGGGCTAATTCAGCTATTTTTAACAGAAAATAGTGTTTTTCTATTATTTAATTCAATATATTTGCTAATTATCTTTGAAATAGACCCAGTAAACTAATATTTATCTCTGAAAGGATTTTTACAATGATTTTATTTAACTTCAAAATTTAGGTGAATTAGTAAGCTTGCAGTGAAAAGATTTTTCATAACTTTTTTTTTTCACGTGTACATATATTTTTTTCCTTTGTGAAATAAAGTTTAATCCTTAATATTTAAAATAACACGAAAAAGCTAAACAAATTATGATAAATCGGCTTTCAAAATTAGACCCCTCCCCCATATTCTTATTTGTTTATGTTTGCCCGTACCTGAAAAATATATACTCGCAGCAAATCGACCATTGTGGATCATATTTTTACTATTCAGAAAATTAAAAATTCAATTAGATTTCTATTTTAGTCACCTAAATTATTTAGTGTGAAATGAGTTTGGGAATTTATATCCAAACATAAATATTATTTTTACTTAAAAACCAAATAACATTAATACACTAAGTTAGGTAAAATTTGCATAGAATGCTCTACTTTACGGCTGTTGTAAAAATGGAACACGAATATAAATTTCGTTCCCTTTTAAATTCGGTTCATTTTTAAATTACGTCCAACTCATCGTTCACATTCGACATGTAAACTTTTATAGGTTTTCGGGTATGCTGACAAGGTTAGAGGTGTCTATTCCGAAAGCCGTTCTTAATATGGGTAGATTGGAGTGTTTATTCGTTGTAAATGTACCCAACAACATATGCATGTCGATATTTCCAATGTAAAAGGTAAGTTGGACTTATGTAAAAAATAACAAAAAGATATACCAAACTGACTTATTTCGTTTAAAAATGGAAGTATTTCCATTTCGTTAATAACTTTTTTGTGTTATTTTAAATATTTAGTGTTATATATATATATATATATATATATATATATATATATATATATATATAAGTACAATTGTTGACTGTTATTTTTTATTATATTCGTTTCGGGGCACAATAAAAACAAAGATTAAAACGGAGTGAAATTAAAGTTTCCGTTCTATTTTTACAACAACCGTAAAACAGCTCATACTCAGCAGGTTTTATCGTATGTTATAAAAATCTAGATCTACTTACATTATATTAGAAACCGAGTGACCCATAAAAATTTGGTAGATGAGTGTAAAATCAGCTTAAAATATTGAAAAAAAGGAAAAATAGAACCTCTCCCAAACATACTGGCAATAGTTTGGTTTCGTCCTTCCCTTGAGTGTGTCCAATAAGTAAGGAGGATTGATTTACTAAGATTTGTATTAGAAGCTGAGCACTTATTAAAATATTTAATTGTTAGTTTTCTTTTGCATTTTGGTTAAATTTGTCAGTTTGCAATCGCTGATAGCCCACTCAAAAATTGAACACAACACGAATTGAAAAAGAATGGTACTCATGCAGAATTTTACCCGACCCCGGATTCCAATCATGGTTGGGGTTCGATCGGCAATCACTGGGTTAAACTAAGCTTTGTTGAAATGTTGAAACACTAAATTAACATTTTATTCTATTTTATTTAATTTGCATAATTAATTTATTAATGGTGAGAGTATTTTTTCTGTTTGTTTTCTAAACATCTGTTGACAAGCCAATAATTTGTACATACATTTGAAAAAAAAAACAACTTTTCTTTATTTTCTCCTCACTATTTACAGTGTCCCTATAAAGTATTCATCTGCTCTTTTTTATAAAAAAATCCGTTTTCTAAAAGAAACGTTTGCTGCAAACTTTGTTCAAACAAAGTGCAAGTTTCCTGGAAAAAAAACATTCGCCTAACAATTTATGGTAAAAAAATAATTTTTTTTTTTTTTTGGGGGGGGAACAACATTTATTGATAAAAAAAATTGGGAAGAAAATAAAAGTAAATAAACATTGCAAAATGTATTTTTTTTCTTGGGGTAAATGTTCCACTTTAACAAACTGAGCCACAGCAACGCGTGACCGGGTACAGTTATATATATATATACATATATACTAGCTGTACCCTGCCACGCGTAGCTGTGGCTCAAATTGGCGCAATGGAAAAAGTTCCAAAATGAGAAAAAGCATGGTTCTTATAGGTTTAAATTTCCATTTTGCATGGGTACACAGTTTTTGTTGTTCCATTTTCTTAGCTGATATAGAGATTTTCCGGTTGGTGACTCTTGAATATGTAACATAAATTATCCATGTGAAAAAACAGTCACTGTGTAACGGTAAGACCCACAATTGTAAAGATTGTTCCCTGTGCTTTGTTGATGGTTATTGCAAATGACAATAAAATTGGAAAATGCAGTTTGCTAAAGTGTAATGATGTATCCGGTGGAATCATAGGAATGCATGGAATGAAGATGTATTCATCTGTGAAAGGTCCTGTTAAGATTGTTGTTTCTATGATATTGTTTGTTCATTTTTTTTTACTGCAAGCTATGTGCCATTGCAAAGCTTGGATTGGTTTATATTTCACAACATGATAATAATTACACAAATTTCATTTGCAATACATGCGGTGGCATCCCTGGCAAATATAACTGTTGGATAATTAACCACTTTATCTGCTTTAACAACAGTGTCGATGGATTTGTATTTGACTACCTCACTTGGAATTTTACATTTAATTATAGCGTTAAGTTCATGGGCATCTTTATATTGACCTGCAAGAATAGCTCATTCACTCAGTCAAATGGAATTCTTATAATTTGAATATCTGCAAAAGTTTTTGTGTGGATTAAACAATCTGCAACTGTACATGCATATTTTGAGTTAAGTTTAATGTCTTCACATGGAACAAAAAAGTAGAGTATTTGAGGCAAGCATTTATTTCATCTGCTGGTGTTGATTGAAGAATAACAGGTAACATTTGTCTGAAATCTCCTGCAAGCAATATTACTGCAAATCTTGCAAGGATCGACCAAGAGCCTCAAGTGATTTTTTTGCGTACAATTGTGCATTCATCCTAAACAATAAGTTTGCATTTTTGCAATATTTTTCCCCATATTGGATGTTTGGGAGATGTCGAACATGAGATTTTAGAAAAATTGAATGTTTTAAAGTAGAATAAATAATATTTCTACTTGGCAGCAAGTTCGCAGGTATTCTTCATGCAGCAAGGACTAAGGCTATGTTATTTTGTTACCAAATGGCTGCTAAAATCAATTTAATTAGAAAGGTTTTATGAGTTACTTCTGGTGCTGTTCGAGGTAGAAGTAATAACTTCTATTCTCACAGTCAGTAAATTAGGTTACTAAAATAGGATTTATCCATGTTTTGACAATGCCCTATTCACTGTAATTAATTTAGGAGACTAAAATAGGATGAGGGATTAGAGATGGACAGATAAAGAGGAAGATATATAGACAGAAAAGAGACAGTGTGAGGAAAATAGAGAAAGAGAAGGAGATAGAGAGATAAAGGGAGTGATAGATAAACAGAGAGAGGGGGAGAGTTAGAAACAGAGTGGGATGAAACAGAGGAAAGGAGAGAGAGAGAGAGGGAGTTAGAGAGAGAAAGGGGCTCAAAGAGAGATGGAAAGAGTGATATAGAGAGAAAGATAGATTGAGAGAGGGAAAGGGAGATATGGATAGAGAGAGATATTGAGAGAGGGGGAGAAACAGAAGGTGAACTACACTTCACCATTTTTTTCCTCGTTCAGTAGAGAAGAAATCTTTCGAGACTGAGGAAATTTTAATGTTTTGTTATTATCCAGAGTACCCCTTTTTTTGGGGGGGGTTTCCTCGCATTAGAAACCGACCGGGTTATCTGTACTTTCACTTAACAAATTAATAAAAGAAAAACATATTGTAAAATTTGAATTTAACAGGAAGCTACTATTTTAAAAATAGCACGGTAACATAAGTGCATAAGTGGCACTTTAGGTGCTCCTTGGGCGTTGAGTTCCATGGCGACCAGCATAATTATTTAATGGTCGCTCCCTTAGCCCCCCCCAGTCGAGGCTAATGCATGCGCACGTAACATTTTTTTATTTACTGACGTTGGCTTAGTAACTAAACGATTTATTGATAATTTCGTAACCGTTAAACTCATGGCGGAAGATTTAAATTGGTTCATTATTGTTGTAATGAAAAAAAAAAGTTTCATTCAACACAAAACTAAAAACACATATTAATGATACATGATTTATTATTCTATTCATTGAAATTTACTAATTTTTAAATAAAAAAGTAAAAAAAAAAGTTAATAAAAAATAGTTGCTTCTGTGCGCATAAACAACTTGTTTTTTTTTTAGATTAGGTCACCCTTATTATCACCCCCAACCTCCTCATCTTAAGAACAGCTTCCGGAATAAACACCACTTTTGGATGGGGGCTATTTGCAAAATTTAACTGATATTTGTTGTCAGCATACCCACTCGAAAATACTACTAAAAAAAGAAAAGGAGGGGTTCAGTGCCCGTGGCAGAGAAGTAGATTGATTTATCAATAAAACTTGCGCAGAAGTAAATTTATTTATCAATAAAAGTCGTCATTTAAAAAAGAAAATTGTGGCGGTGGACCTAAATGTTTTGTTTTCGAACTATTCAACAATTTGTTCATCCACGCATGTAAATTAAAACACATTTGTAAAAGTGAGAAGTTATCAGTAAATGATTTAGTTTTTATTTATTTATTTATGTATTCTTTTTTACATTAGGTCCACCTCCACAAATGTTAAGAACGGCTTTCATGGGGGGATTTAAAAAAAAAAGTCGATAAAAGTCGTCATTTAAAAAGAAATTTAAAATCAAATGTTTGTAAAAGTGAGAAATTATTAATAAATAAACATTTTTCGGTGCTAATGCAGAAAGTGACCCGCGCTATTTTTTAAATCGTGTTTTTTTTTTAATCAATTGCAAAGTTAAAGTACAGAATAGGTACAAAACACTCTCCCCTCCCCATGTTAAGAATGGCTTTTTAAATAATAACGTTATTATTTCAGCATGGATCACTCTCTGCATGAGTACCCATTTTTCATTTAATATTCATAAAAAGTAAAACCTTTTTCTAAATAAATAAATAAATAAATAAATAAATGTTTGTAAATGTGACAAATAATCGTTTAGTTACGGCAACGTCAGTAAATAAAATATGTTACGTGCGGGGTGAGGTGGGAGACAGGTTTGTATTACTGTACACATAGACTCGAAAAAGTTGTCAAAAAACAAATATATAACAAATAAATGTTATCAAAAGCAACATAAGTTACTTTTCTACCGAACTGGATATATTTTTCGTGTTTTTATTCAATGTAACATGTTTATTCAGATCGAAAAACATACAGTGTTTACCGATGTATTGGATAATTCAAGATGGCGCCTCACACCCTCTTTAACACCGTAACTTTGGAAAAAGCTGTTATAAATAAAAAAAACATACAAAATACTATTAAAAACCCGCCGAATATATGTCAACCTATGTCACGGTTACATATATTGAGCGAGTTTTTATCAGTATTTTATCCGTTTTTTTATTTATAACATCTTTTCCCACACTTACCGTGTTAAAGAGAGAATAAAACGCCATCTGGAATTTTCCAATACATCGGTAAACACTGTATGGTTTTCGATCTGAATAAACATGTTACATTGAA
>NC_136513.1:31295160-31315160 GCF_053919585.1 Euprymna scolopes
AATTCCGTTCGCAACCAAATTTCAAACAGGTTATATAGTTGGATAGAACACCTCATTAGCTACATTTTGAAAAAAAAAGAATTCGAAAATTGGTTCAGTAGAAAAAAGTTACAACAAAATATGTGGGTTCACAAACAGGGGAGTAAGTACATAAGTGACTAACGCTTTTTTTTATTTTGCATAACTTTTTTTTGTATATAAATATTTTTTACTGCGGGTTTGCCAATATGACATGTTAGCGTAACGGTTAGAGTACCGGGGTTGGTGGAAAGATTTCAGGTTCAATCCCGTGTATCGTTCTTTTTTATAATTAAAAAACCGAACTTTTTTTTAATAACTATTTTTGTTAACATGATTTTATAACAAAAAAAATGGTGAATTTATCGATTAAAAATATTAGTGAATTTTTCGTTATCACATTTGATGAAAAATGTAGTCCCATTTTGGCAATGCGTCTGACCAATGATGTTTTGAACCCGCGACCAGCACTGCGATGTCATCAGCAGCAGCCTGGGCATAAATATTCCTATTTTTAAACTCCTTTAACAGAGGATTCAGCATACAGTTCCAGAGTAAGGTGATAAAATCCCACTTTGGGGGTTTCATTTAACTATTTCCCTTTAAACAGTTGCCCTCAGTAGTTCTACCTGACCTGTTCTGTTCCTCACCATATACTCAATCCATCGGATGAGTACTGGTGGCACATTGAGTTCTCGTAGCGACTTGAACATACTACCGAAGGGTATGTTGTAAAAAGCTCCAACGATATATAAAAAGACGCCGAGTGCCATCTTCTTTTTTGTTTGTTTACACTCTATACAGATCACGAATTCATGAACTGCAGTCTCGGTAGAGACCCTGGCTCGGAACTACTGTGATTGAATGATAAATATTGCATAAACGTGTGTTTGAGAGCTAATTTTTTTTGACAATCATTAATAAATATTATAAATTTATATATTAATACAATAGCAATGACTGGAAAAATCATGGATTATATGGAAAAATGCGCGCATGAAAAGTAATATTCTTAAAATTTTATTAAACCTGAACAATTAAAGGACAAGAAATTCAACCTGGAAAAGTAAAGAACAAGATATTCTAGTAAAGTAAAAAATAAGAATTTTTTAGACTTAAAATATTGCAGCTAAAAATAAAATATTAATATTGATAAATATTTAATTTATTATTTGCATATGTTGTTGTTTATTGTTGAGTTAGAAAGAATTAAATGATCCTAATTATGATATAATAAAATTATTAATTTTTATGTAAATTATAAAATTATAAATTCCATCTACTTACTAACTAACTAATGAATTAATTTTATTCAAAAAATTTTCACTACATAAATATATGCACATAATAGGGGGAAAATAAGTTCAATCCAGCGACTGACCCCCTTTCTAATTCAACAATAAACAACACCATATGCAAATAATGAATAAAATATTTATCAATATTAAAATTTTATTTTTAGATGCAATATTTTAAGTCTAAAAAATTCTTAATTTTTACTTTACTAGCATATCCTGTTCTTTACTTTTCCAGGTTTAATAAAATCTTAAGAACATTACTTTTCATGCGCGCATTTTTCCATATAATATACTATATATAATATATACATATATATATATAATATATATATATTTATATATAAATATATAATATATATATAATATATATATAATATATAATATATATATATAATGTATATAATATATATAATATATATAATATATATATATATAATATATATAAAATATATATATAATATATATAATATATATAATATATATAGAATATATATATATATAATATAATATATATATATATATATTATATAATATATATATATAATATATAATATATATGATATATATATATATAATATATATGATATATATATATATATAAATAAATATATATATATATATATATATAAATAAATATATATATATATATATATATATATATATATATATATATATATATATATATATGGGGGGTCACCAAAAACGAGCACCAACTCTAATTAGGGCCCCGTTTCGTAGTGTTTTGTCCGAATGAAATGAAAATTTGGTCATAACTAGTTAATTATATTCAAAACGTCACATCTAAACACTAGGCTCTTAGACCTTTTTTCCGTTGACAGTAAAATGCTCGGAAAAAAAACAGTTTTAGGGGGTTACCCTGTATATATATATATATATATATATATATATATATATATATATATATATATATATATATATATATATATGCATAAATGTATATGTATATACAAATGTATATATATATAAATGTATATATATACAAATATATTTATATATATATACATATTTATATATATAAATGTATATATATAAATGTCTATATATAAATACATTTATATATATTATATATATATATTTTATATAAATATTTATATATATAAAAATGTATATATATATATTTATATATATATTTATATATATAAATTTATATATATATATAAATTTCAATCTATATATATGGATATATATATATGAATTTATATATATATATGAATTTATATATATATATATATATATATGAATTTATATATATATATATGAATTTATATATATATGAATTTATATATATATATATGAATTCATATATATATATGAATTTTTATATATACGAATTTATATATATATACATATATGAATTTACATATATATATATATATATATATACATAATATTCAAATGCACATATTTCGGTTTTTGTATTAATTAACATGTATTTATATGTATATTTTACGACCGGACAACGCCGGCTAGCCTGCTAGTATAACACACATCCACACACACACACACACACACACACACATATATATATATATATACATACATATATATATATGTATGTATGTATGTATATATGTATACCTATATCAGTTGAATACATCAAATACCATTAATAAAATTTTTAATATAAACACCTTCGTTCTCATTAACATCTTCAGTCTCACTCATTCGCGGGAACGATCTCGACGACAGGGAGAAGAGAATCAATTAATGGCTTCATCTCTTCCGTCTGTCAGCTAGTAGAAGCACAGCCCCAATGGACCTCGCAAAAGGCTCACGGGCACTTAGAATACTCGGCTTTCCAAACCAACCAGTCTGTTCGCCAGCTCCGTTGAGCCAATCGACAGTTGATCCCAATCAATTATTTAAGATCACGTGACCTTCTTGCACAGTATTAATATTATCTCGCTTGCTGAGAGCCGTTTTAGCGACGGCTATTCCCCTGACGGATACGACCATTTTCGTTCTGTTGAGAACGCGTTCACAGAACGATCATTTGAAGCTTGCCCATTTTTTTTTTATATGTTTTTCAAAAAGTTCTGCTTCCTTTAACCCAGATTTCTGTATTACACAGATTTTTACATTATTACAATTTAAGTTGCTCTATAGTCAGGAAGATTTCCGTTTTGGATTTTTCTTTAGTTTATGTATTTTTTCCATGTAATTTTATCCGTTCTCGTTTTTTTTTAAATTATTTATTTAATTATTTTGCCTTTCTTTCTTTAATTCTGGAAATAGAAAACGGTTCTTTCTCCTTCGTTTTCTTTTGTCCCTGTTTTTTTAGTTTCTATGTATTTTTTATTTTAGTCAATCTTTCTTCTACATTCTGAATTTCATTAATTTTTTTAACATATTTATTTATTAAATATTATTTATATATGTATATATATATATATATATATATATATATATATATATATATATATATATATATATATATTATACGGTTGGTAGAATCTTTTCAGTAACTCATAACAACAACACAATATGTCATTCCCAAGAGTGCTCAATGCATGAAACAGAGAAATATATTGATTGTTCGAGAGCTATTGGCTACACATTAGCAAACGTGTTTCAATGACCCCCTAGCAGGGAAAATCACCTCATCAGGTGCATGGTTTTTGGCCTGATGAGCTGATTTTCCCCTGCTAGGGGATCATTGAAATACGTTTGCTAATGTGTAGCCAATAGCTCTCCAACAATCAATCAATATATATATATATATATATATATATATATATTATATTTATTTATGTATATATTTATATATATTTATATATATATGTTTATATATATATATATATATATATATATATATATATATATATTTATATATTTATATTTATATATATGTACATTTATATATATATATATATATATTTACATATATATATATATATATTTATATATATATATTTATATATATATATTTATGTATATATATATTTATATATATGTGTATATATATATTTATATATATATTTATATATGTATATATATATATTTATATATATATATTTATATATATATATCTGTATATATATTTATATATATATATTTATATATATATTTATATATATGTATATATATGTATATATATATATATATTATATATATATATATACTGAAATACCGTAAGAAAAAGGATTGTATAATTCTGTAAAAATAATTTCTGAATAAATATATAAATTAATGTATATATATATATATATATATATATATATATATATATATAAAATAATATACTGAAATACCGCAAGAATACGACTTGTATAATAATAATAATAATAATAATAATAATAATAATAATAATAATCAAGTCTGAATAAATATTGTTAACTATAAGACGATTAAAAAAAGCATTAATAATTATTTGTACTTCTTAGTCAATGAATAAATTTTGTACTGCTTCTACATAATTTTACTCAGAATTTCTATATATATAGACACATGGATATATATATATATATACGTGTGTGTGTGTGTGTGTGTGTGAATGTGTGCTAGTGTATGTGTATGTATGTAAGTTATAGTTTCCCTGTTGGTAAATCTCCAAAACAGCTACATGTAGGCAGCTGGTTATCCCCCTTTTCCTATTTAACAATTTCAGTTAAGGTTTTCTTTTTTCATCCTGATATACTTGAATTCTATTTTATAATTGTAGACTTCGAAGTCGGATTATGAAAGTACTTCTATTTTATAAGTTTGGTTGAGTTATTTTTCGTGGTTGAATTCTCTTTTTTTTTTAATTGTAAACATTTTAGAAACGGATAACGCAATTGATTCGGTTTGTTATTTCCGGTAATTCAAATTACATTCTTTATTTTTATTTTTACATTTTGTTTTTACTCAAAGCTTCCTTAGACTATAAATAAGAAAGAAAGAAAGAAACAGTGGGGGAGAGGCGGGGCAAGACATTAGAAACAAAAACTGTACAGAAAGAAGGAAACCAGCATGAAGTCATGATTTCTGATTACCTTTCAGGCGTCCTCGTTTTTTTTTGTTTTTGTTTTTTTACAGTCACATTTTCTTTTTTATCATTTTTTACTCCTGCGTTTTGTTTCCTTATTATTTTTATGTTCGATTGAAAAACATTCTTACAGTCCTGTACCTCTTCTATACACATGAGCTTTTGTATTTCGCACTTAATTTTTCATTGATTTTGTTTTATTTACTTTCAGCCGTAGTTCTCATAAATTAAGGAACCTCCTTCTGGGGTTTGCACTTGATCTCTATATGAGATTCATAGATATTCGTATATTGCGTTAAAGTTCGCTTGTGCCCCTAAAGCATTAGGTTAGTAAAATAATTGAGAACATACATTTCCTATCGCTAATTGACAATGTAAATATGTTATAGTATATTTATCTTGTAATTGCTTGGTTTTATTAGATTCTACGACAAGAATTCATCAATCTGGTGGGGAATCCATATTTGTGATGTTACTTGATGAAACCTGGAGAAATTGGCACTAGTCCTTGTTAAAGCCAACGAGTGTTAGTCATACCGATGGAATCTTACTTGGGATGCAAATAATATGTACTCTATAATCTAAATCTCACCTGTCTGATTAATTGTATGTATGTATGTATGTATGTATGTATGTATGTATGTATGTCTCGCAGAAACTTTTGACATAGGTGACGGATTTTCACGACATCGTTATCATTTTTAAGGGACACGCTTCCGGCGACAAATGTCGAAAAATTGGCCAAAACCATTAATTCCATTACCCTCAACTGGGTTCTTTTCTAGAGGGAGGGTCGTTTTTTTCGCTGACATTTCTTGCAAGTCATTCAATCCTCGCGCCCACGATATCGGATAAAAGGCGTCATTTCGACAACACGTGACGTCTCAACCACGGTAGGCATATCGACAAGACAGTTTATTTTCGTTGGTTTGATTGTTTGTTTCTGTTTTCATCTCTTTTTCCCCTGGCGCCTTACGGGCTCGAGGCTGCTTACCAATTTTTTTTTTTTTTGCGCTTGGAATTTTCCCATTTTTTTTTTGCGCTTGGAATTTTCCCATATTTTTTTTTACGCTTGGAATTTTCCCATTTTTTTTTTTTTTGCGCATGGAATTTTCCCATATTTTTTTTTATTTTGCGCTCGGAATTTTCCCATTTTTTTTTTGCGCTTGGAATTTTCCCATTTTTTTTTGCGTTCGGAATTTTCCCATTTTTTTTTTTTTTTGCGCTTGGAATTTTCCCATTTTTTTTTTGCGCTTGAAATTTTCCCATTTTTTTTTTGCGCTTGGAATTTTCCCATTTTTTTTATTTTGCGCTCGGAATTTTCCCATTTTTTTGCGCTTGGAATTTTCCCTTTTTTTGCGTTTGGAATTTTCCAATTTTTTTTTTTTTGCGCTTGGAATTTTCCCATTTTTTTTTTGCGCTTGGAATTTTCCCATTTTTTTTGCGCTTGGAATTTCCCCATATTTTTTTTTCGCTTGGAATTTTCCCTTTTTTTGCGCTTGGAATTTTCCCATTTTTTTATTTTGCGCTCAGAATTTTCCCATTTTTTTGCGCTTGGAATTTTCCCATTTTTTTTATTTTGCGCTCGGAATTTTCCCATTTTTTTGCGCTTGGAATTTTCCCTTCTTTTTTTCGCTTGGAATTTTCCCATTTTTTTTTATTGTTTGTTTGTTTTTTCATCTCGTTTTCCCCTGGCGCCTTACGGGCTCGAGGCTGCTTACTGATTTTTTTTTTTGCGCTTGGAATTTTCCCATTTTTTTTTGCGCTTGGAATTTTCTCATTTTTTTTTTGCGCTTGGAATTTTCCCATTTTTTTTTTTGCGCTTGGAATTTTCCCATTTTTTTTTGCGCTTGTAATTTTCTCATTTTTTTGCGCTTGGAATTTTCCCATTTTTTTTTTGCGCTTGGAATTTTCCCATTTTTTTTATTTTGCGCTCGGAAATTCCCATTTTTTTTGCGCTTGGAATTTTCCCATTTTTTTTGCGCTTGGAATATTCCCATTTTTTTATTTTGCGCTCGGAATTTTCCCATTTTTTGCGCTTGGAATTTTCCCTTTTTTTTGCGTTTGGAATTTTCCCATTTTTTTTTTGCGCTTGGAATTTTCCCATTTTTTTTATTTTGCGTTCGGAATTTTCCCATTTTTTTGCGCTGTAAATATTCCCTTTTTTTTGCGCTTGGAATTTTCCTATTTTTTTTTTTGCGCTTGAAATATTCCCATTTCTTTTTTTTTGCGCTTGGAATTTTTCCATTTTTTTTTTTGCGCTTGGAATTTTCCCATTTTTTTTATTTTGCGCTCGGAATTTTCCCATTTTTTTGCGCTTGGAATTTTCCCTTTTTTTGCGCTTGGAATTTTCCCATTTTTTTTTTTTGCGCTTGGAATTTTCCCATTTTTTTGTTTTTGCGCTCGGAGTTTTTCTCATTTTTTTTGCGCTTGGAGTTTCCCAATATATTTTTCGCTTGGAATTTTCCCATTTTTTTTTTTGATTGTTTGTTTGTGTTTTCATCTCGTTTTCCCCTGACGCCTCACGGGCTCGAGGCTGCTTACTAATTTTTTTTTTTTGTTTGCGCTTGGAATTTTCCCATTTTTTTTTTGCGCTTGGAATTTTCACATTTTTTCTTTTTTGCTCTTGGAATTTTCCTTTTTTGCGTTTGGAATTTTCCCATTTTTTTTTGCGCTTGGAATTTTCCCATTTTTTTTATTTTGCGCTTGGAATTTTCCCATTTTTTTGTCGCTTGGAATTTTCCCTTTTTTTGCGCTTGGAATTTTCCCATTTTTTTTTGCGCTTGGAATTTTCCCATTTTTTTTTTTGCGCTTGTAATTTTCCCATTTTTTTTTGCGCTTGGAATTTCCCCATTTTTTTGCGCTTGGAATTTTCCCATTTTTTTTTGCGCTGGAAATTTTCCCATTTTTTTTTTTGCGCTTGGAATTTTCCCATTTTTTTTGCGCTTGGAATTTTCACATTTTTTCTTTTTTGCGCTTGGAAATTTCCTTTTTTTTGCGTTTGGAATTTTCCCATTTTTTTTTTTGCGCTTGGAATTTTCCATTTTTTTTATTTTGCGCTCGGAATTTTCCCATTTTTTTGTCGTTTGGAATTTTCCCTTTTTTTGCGCTTGGAATTTTCCCATTTTTTTTGCGCTTGGAATTTCCCCATTTTTTTTTTTGCGCTTTGAATTTTCCCATTTTTTCTTTTTTGCGCTTGGAATTTTCCCATTTTTTTTGCGCTTTGAATTTTCCAATTTTTTTTTTGCGCTTGAAATTTTCCCATTTTTTTTTTGCACTTGGAATTTTCCCATTTTTTTATTTTGCGCTCGGAATTTTCCCATTTTTTTGGCGCTTGGAATTTTCCCTTTTTTTGCGTTTGGAATTTTCCAATTTTTTTTTTTTTGCGCTTGGAATTTTCCCAATTTTTTTTGCGCTTGGAATTTTCCCATTTTTTTTTTTGCGCTAAGAATTTCCCCAATTTTTTTTTCGCTTGGAATTTTCCCTTTTTTTTGCGCTTGGAATTTTCCCATTTTTTCTTTTTAGCGCTTGGAATTTGCCCATTTTGGGGGGGGGCTTGGAATTTTCCCATTTTTTTTATTTTGCGCTTGGAATTTTCCCATATTTTTTTGCGCCTGGAATTTTCCCATTTTTTTTTTGCGCATGGAATTTTCCCATTTTTTTGTTTTTGCGCTTGGAATTTCCCCATTTTTTTTGTTCGCTTGGAATTTTTCAATTTTTTTTTTGCGCTTGGAATTTTCCAATTTTTTTTTTGCGCTTGGAATTTTCCAATTTTTTTTGCGCTTGGAATATTCCCATTTGTTTTTGCGCATGGAATTTTCCCATTTGTTTTATTTTGCGCTCGGAATTTTCCCATTTTTTGCGCTCGGAATTTTCCCTTTTTTTGCGCTAGGAATTTTCCCATTTTTTTTTGCGCTTGGAATTTTCCCATTTTTTTTTTTGCGCTTGGAATTTCCCCATTTTTTTTTCGCTAGGAATTTTCCCATTTTTTTATTGTTTGTTTGTGTTTTCATCTCTTTTTCCCCTGGCGCCTTACGGGCTCGAGGCTGCTTACTATTTTTTTTTTTTTTTTGCGCTTGGAATTTTCCCATTTTTTTTTTGCGCTTGGAATTTTCCCATTTTTTGTCTTTTTTGCGCTTGGAATTTTCCCATTTTTTTTGCGCTTGGAATTTTCCCATTTTTTTGCGCTTGGAATTTTCCCATTTTTTTTTGCGCTTGGAATTTTCCCATTTTTTTTGCGCTTGGAATTTTCCCATTTTTTTTGTTTTTGCGCTTGGAATTTTCCCATTTTTATTTTCGCTAGGAATTTTCCCATTTTTTATTGCGCTTGGAATTTTCCCATTTTTTTTTTTGCGCTTTGAATTTTCCCATTTTTTTTTTTTCGCTCGGAATTTTCCCATTCTTTTTTTTTGCGCTTGGAATTTTCCCAATTTTTTTTTTTTTTGCGCTTGGAATTTTCCCATTTTTTTTTTTTTTGCGCTTGAAATTTTCCCATTTGTTTTTATTTTTCGCTCGGAATTGACCCATTTGTTTTTTGCGCTTGGAATTTTCCCTTTTTTTGTTGCGCTTGAAATTTTCCCATTTTTTCTTTTTAGCGCTTGGAATTTGCCCATTTTTTTTTTTTGGCGCTTGGAATTTTCCCATTTTGTTTATTTTGCGCTTGGAATTTTCCCATTTTTTTTTTGCGCTTGGAATTTCCCCATATTTTTTGTCGCTGTGAATTTTCCCATTTTTTTATGCGCTTGGAATTTTCCCATTTTTTTTTTTGTGCTTGGAATTTTCCCATTTTTTTTTTTTTTTGCTCAACCAACACTTTTACACGCCCCACTACCACCACTTTATTTCCGCCCTCGCATCACGGGTTCGAGCCTGCCTCACATACTACAACTTTTTTTGCTCAACACACACCTCCAAACACCCGAGTAACCCCGAGCACACAGGCTTGTGTTTAATATTTAGGGTTTACGTGTAGGGGAAATTATCCTCATGCCAGGTTGTCCTGAGAAAGCATCGTGCAGAGATACTTAAGACATTCAAGGATAGTGTCGAATGGGCTTAGACACTCGAGGATGATGATTGTAAGAATTCGAATTGTTTCCTGTATAAATTCAAGTTCTCTACCGTAGGCATTCATGCATTGATAGACATGTTTTTTTTTTATTTGATGTTCTATTAATTTGTGTAAATTTCAATTCGGCACTTATGCATGTTTGTTAGCGTGGTGAAATAATAACGCCATTATTTTAGATAGCCTTCTAAACATGGCAGGGGAAGTTTTTTTTGTTTTGTTTTATTTCTGTAATTTCACCTGACAATTAAATTTGAAAAATTATTGTAAAATTTGATTTTTTTTAAATAACACGAGTACAAAAGTGCATAAGCATCTTTAATTCATATCTGTATTTTCAATTTTTTTCGGGTACGAAATATTTCTTTCATTTCTGTACTTCTATATTCATCAATCAATCGTTATATGTATAAATGTGAGAATGTGTGTGTATGTGATCGTAACTCAACCTATATACTCAATAAATTTTTGCGCTTTGAATTTGATTTATAGGGTATTCAGACGTGTGGAGAAGGTTTAAATCAGTTTTCATCAAGAAAACGTGCTGGAAAGTGGTCAACATTAAAAATTAGTACTTGGGAGTCATCGAATTTTAATCTGTTTGTAATCTTTTTCATGAATGCGCACGCCCGGCCGTGAAACACGACACCTGCTTTATGTTAAGATAGGTGGGTTTGAAAACACTTTTTAACCATCGTTTATAGCCGGTTTAATAGTTATTTGTGCTTGACTCACTGTTTTTAGGTTTTGGTTTCGATCTTAGCTCGAGTATTTTTGTTTTTTACTTACAAAAAGTGAACTGCTTAAAAAACATAATAATCGAATGCGTATCTTTCAGTTTCTTCATGAATAAAAATGTAAAATTCATGTGTATTTTTGGACCGGGCAACGCTATTCAGCCTGCTAGCCTTATATTAGACAGTGTGTTAGACAAGATATCTAATGATAGGCACATGGAAACATCAGCGCAACAGGTCGATACGTTGTGGCATGGGTCGCTTCTTTAGTCTTCATTGCGTCGTTACAGGCAACATTCCAACGTCGGCATTACTGGCTGGCGCCTTATACTGAAATTGAAGGCGTGTACAAAAATAGCTAGCAAATGCATTTTTATAAAAATATATAAGTTGTTTTACGTTTAACACTGGCGGAGCGTATTTTTATAGAGATCAGTTTAGACCAGACCCATGCAGTTAAACTGCTATGTCGCGTTCGTCGACTACAGAATGTAATTCTCAACTGTTTTTAAACAAACATATTTAATTCTCTCTTTCTTCTTTAAAAGAGCGCGAAAGGGAATGAAAGAGAGAGAGAGAGCGAGAAGGAAAGAGAGAGCGAAGAGCAGGAGAGAGAGGGAGATGTTTCATCGCCCTTTTTTTCAAATTATAATGCCAACATTTCTTAACTTTCTTTGTGCACTGGATTCTTAAACACCTGTCAATCTTCCTGTGCAAACAGTTTCAACCTTTTAAAATGTGTACTCATTGAAATGTATGCGTTTGCCTCTACACAAGTGCAGACCAAATTAGGCAGAAGATTAAATTATGTAGAACCCCCAACCCCTAAAAGTCGCTCTTTATTATGCCACAAACAGGTTGTGTTTCACGCTTATACAAACATAATTGTCGGAAGTGATAATACTTCTGATTGGCAGATCCGTACACAGTTAAGCAAAAACACTCTTGCTTTTGTTAACTAGGATCTTTCCTCCAGGCCAACGGTAATTAACACCTACATGGTACGAACTTAAATACATATTAATTCTACGTGTGCAGGCGTTCATAATCGACAGTCATGAAAGTCGTAAGCGGACAATAAATACAGTATTATTCAAAATTATGGAGCCCTGATGAAAAATTGAAATTATGATACAAACTTATATATTTTAAGTTTAAGAATAGTGGAGTGATCATGGAAACATCTATTCTAACGATAATCAGTATTTAGTATGTCCTCTTTCTGCCTTTATAACAGCGGTGTTTGCATTATATTGACAAAATTGTTGCAGGTGGTAGTATGTGTTTTTTTTCCATTCTTCAAGAAGTTTAGCCTCTTATACTTTTTTATGAGAACTTGTAAATTTTCATTCCTTCCATTAGATATGACTACAATAACTCAATGGGATTTAAATCTGGGGTGAAGGGGCCACATCATCACTCTATTTTTTTTTTCTCAAACCAATCCATTGGAAATTTGAGGTATGGCATGGTGCATTGTTTCTTGGGACCCGTAACCAGATTCAGTAGACAAAATTCAATGACATCAGCAGGTTTCATGTCTTGATTTTCTCAGTCTTTTTAATATTATTACAAAGGTTAAATGGTACCTCTCTGCTGTGGAGTGTTGTACATTTTTGTTTTAAAACATTTGCGTACCTTTTTTTTTTTTTTTAGATATGCCATGATGGATGATCATTCTTCAAAAATAATACTCTTTTATTGTGAAAGTCTTGTCCTGGAGAATAACAAATAAAACCATAGTCTATTTTAAATGCTAAATTGAGTCGTCCAGTTAAAATTCAAAGAATGAAATTAGATTGATTAAACTGACATTTCATAGGCTGCTAATTTGATATTTGCGCTTTTTATTTTAGCTATTATCCCCTCCTCCTTCTTCTAATTTTAACCTGTGTCTAATCATTTTAGAATGTTATTATTTAATATTTTAGTCAAAGAGTTTTGGTAAATCTGGTTCAGCATTTTCGTATAAACTGTGGAGTTCATTCTCTCCTCACACATATACAACATTCCAATATCTGAAGAAGCCATGCAGTTTCGAACTATTACGTTTTCTTCCTCCAAATTTTGCAGTTAAAACCAAATTATCAGGTTCAAATGCCTCACCTTCGCAACGACGGACATAAACTGATCCAGGGTCGCAAACATCTGCAGAAAAAAATTAGAATTTGTTAAAATTTTTGATTAAATGTTATGGATCTGTTTTCCCATAATAATTTCAGTTGTTATTTCGAAAGTTTAGGAAATAGAAGCTTTTAACTTACTCCAATGTTACTTCTTCAGACGACGCAATCATGGGCCAATCACCAGGTGTCCAGTTTTATTTATTTATTTATTACTAGCTGTACCCGGCCACGCGTTGCTGTGGCTCAGTTTGTTAAAATGGAACACATGTGAAAGTAAAGAAAAGTTTGATTCTTTTTTTTAAGAGAATGTACAAATTATTTATTTTTTTAACAGATGTTAAGAAAATAAACAGAAAAATACTTCCATCATTAATTATGCAAAAAAAAAATAAATAAAATATTGATTTAGTGTTTCAATATGCTTATAAATTATGATAAAACTTGCTGAGTATGCACTGTTTTTACGGTTGTTGTAAAAATAGAACGGAAACTTAAATTTCGCTTCATTTTAATCTTTCTTAATTTTTTAATTGTGCCCCCCAAACGAATATAATCAAAACAGTAACATTCAACAATTGTACCTTATGTATATAAAACACAAAATATTATTAAATTTTTTTTTTTTTTTTAAGTTAATAACGAAAGGGAAATAATTCCATTTTTAAACGAAAAAGTCAGTTTACCTAACTTACTGTATTAATGCTATTTTTTTAAGCAAGAAAAAAAAAGGTAAATATCCAGATACGCTACTACAGAACACCGACCACTCTAATTTGTTTTTGTATAGGTAATTGAGGTTGCTGACAACGAATCTGATAGTCAAACTTGGGGCAAATTTACCGTTTGCATGGTATTTACCCCTGAACCCACGAACTTCTTGCCACCATTTTGCAGCTACCGTTTATGCTACGCGCATGCACGCTGTAGCATAAACGACGGCTTCACCAAGCAAACTACGTTGGGGGGAGGGTTTTTTTTTTTCCAGGACATAGAATTTTCTAATTTTAAAAAATACATTATAGCGCTTTTTGGGTGGAAAATTTAAAATTAGCTGAAAAAGAAATAAAATAAGAAAAGGAAAACACACCAAGTTGGAGTAGGGGGGTAATTTATCTGTTTTTTTTATTTTTTACCTGGAGCATCAAATTTTCAAATTTTCCGTAAGTAACGCACCGACATTTACCAATTAGAACACCATTTAACATTTTCCGAAGATTTTACTTTGTACATTGGGGGGGGCGGATGTAATGTTGGGGCGCGCGCGCGCCCCAACATCACATTCCCCCCCCCAAACAAATTAGAGTGGTCGGTGGGGTTTGTATTACTGTACACATAGATTCGAAAAAGTTGTCAAAAAACAAATATATAACAAACAAATGTTATCAAAAGCAAGATAAGTTACTTTTCTACCAAACTGGATATATTTTTCGTGTTTTTATTCAATGTAACATATTTATTCAGATCGAAAAACATAGAGTGTTTACCGATGTACTGGAAAATTCAAGATGGCGTCTGATTCTCTCTTTAACACGGTAAGTTTGGGAAAAGCTGTTATAAATAAATACCCAGATAAAGTACTGTTAAAAATTCGCTCAATATATGTTAGCGTGACATAGGTTGACATATATTCGGCGGGTTTTTAATAGTATTTTGTATAGTTTTTTTTTTTTATTTATAACACCTTTTCCCAAACTTACCGTGTTAAAGAGAGAATCAGACGCAATCTTGAATTTTCCAAGTCATCGGTAAACACTGTATGTTTTTCGAGCTGAATAAATATGTTGGGTTTGTATTACTGCACACATAGATTCGAAGAAGTTGTCAAAAAACAAATATATAACAAATAAATGTTATCAAAGGCAAGATAAGTTACTTTTCTACCAAATTGGATATATTTTTCGTGTTTTTATTCAATGTAACATGTTTATTCAGCTCGAAAACCATACAGTGTTTACCGATGTATTGGAACATTCAAGATGGAGTCTGATTCTCTCTTTAACACAGTAAGTTTGGGAAAAGATGTTATAAATAAAAAAACCGGATAAAATAATGTTAAAAACTCGCTCAATACATGTTACTGTGATATAGGTTGACATATATTCGGGGGGGTTTTAATAGTATTTTGTATAGTTTTTTTATTTATAACACCTTTTTCCAAACTTACAGTGTTAAAGAGTGTGTGAGACGCCATCTTGAATTTTCGAATACATCGGTAAACACTGTATGTTTTTCGAGCTGAATAAATATGTTACATTGAATAAAAACACGAAAAATATATCCAGTTTGGCAGAAAAGTAACTTATCTTGCCTTTGATAACATTTATTTGTTATATATTTGTTTTTTGACAACTTTTTCGAATCTATGTGTACAGTAATACAAACCCGTATTTTGTATAGTTTTTTATTTATAACACCTTTTTCCAAACTTACGGTGTTAAAGAGGGTGTGAGACGCCATCTTGAATTTTCAAATACATCGGTAAACAGTGTATGTTTTTCGAGCTGAATAAATATGTTACATTGAATAAAAACACGAAAAATATATCCAGTTTGGCAGAAAAGTAACTTATCTTGCCTTTGATAACATTTATTTGTTATATATTTGTCCCCCCCCCCAAAAAAAAAAAAACAAATTAGAGTGGTCGGTGTTCTGTATAAGCGTATCTGGATATTTACCAAAAAAAAATATATTTAGGTTTGGCTATAAATTCCTAAACTTATTTCACCCTAAATAATTTAGGTGACTGAAATAGGAATCTATTAGTTAATTTAAATATCCAGTTTGGCAGAAAAGTAACTTATCTTGCCTTTGATAACATTTATTTGTTATATATTTGTTTTTTGACAACTTTTTCGAATCTATGTGTACAGTAATACAAACCTAAACTTCGGAGGTTGCAATCCCCCCCACCTAAAATGTACTTGGAAAAATCGATTTTATAGTTAGATTTAAGAATTGTTAGTCGAAAAAAAAGTTGAAAAAAAAAATAATTAATAAATAATTATTACCAAAGGCAATGAATGCTACTTTTTTTTACTTACATTGAATATTTTCAAGCGCTAATGCGGGTGTGTGGGTGCCAAATACCTCCAGATTTTCTAGAATTTCCCGCTAGATATTAACCAAAATCTCCAGATATAGCAGGAAAACCGCTAAATTGTAACACTGGTCACGTGACAAGAAGCGGTAATAAATAATTGTCCCTAAATAAAAAAATGACCTCTCGATAAAAAGAAATCCACCTTTTTATCATAGAAAAATAAAGTATAATGTTATAATTAAAAAGAAATATATAAAAAACACACATGGATATAGTAAACATATACCAAAACGTGGAAGCCATCCGTCCAGTGTTTTTTAGACAATTCATTCCGAACGAACCAACATTTACATTTTTATATATATAGATTGCAAATTTCAGTCGTTTTTCTTGTTGGCCTAAGGTAAGTATGGCTGCTTCCTTGCTTTGCCTTCTTTTAATCCCACTTCTCCTCATTGTTCGAGCTTATATGATTTTGCTTGCATCCTCCCTAATTGCAGCAACAAACTTTGAAAATTTTGTTTAAAGAACTGTCTTCTCTGTTTTCGAAAGATTTTGTTCCTATTGTACTTTTAGATTGTTGTTTGAACATCATTCCTGGAACATTTCGTTTTCCTTACAATTTCTAGCCTTCACAAGATAAAGCAATGTTGTGTGTGTATTAACTTTCTGAAAGCTGCTTCTTAGGAGGAATTTTCAATTAAACATAATATAATAGCACTAATAGAAATCAAATTTTACCTGAAAAATAAGAAACACACTTTAGTATGACAAGCGATCATTTTGAATATTGGAATGAATTTTAGTATGAAACCCAGCTAAAAGTGTGGCGAAAATAATGCAAAATGTGACTTACACAAGCGACGGCACCTCCGTTTGTCCTGTCAGGTGATGGAATCAGGAAAGAAAAGAGAAAGGAAACTTTCGTCTATATACGGTTCATAAATATACATAAGGCATCAATTTGCATATAAGGGAGACTATTGCTGTGAAAAACAAATAAAGAGAAAGCACAGAACAGTTTTTTTTTGTTTTTTTTTTACATCTGAGAGAAAAATGATGAGAACGGTCGGTAGAAGATTACTATTGAAGTATGGAGCTGGCAAGAAGAACTTTAGAGATATATTTATTACTTTATTTTTTTAATCACAGTTTTATATTACAAGTATATAAATACGATTAACTCTAATAAAAAAAAAACCGAGATGTAGAGATAGAGTAGGAAAGGAAAATAAACTACTAACTGAATACTAATAGGAAAGCTACCTGGAAAAAGAAAAGCGGTTCCTGTGATCAGTGATTAGATCCATAGTGTGTAGTTTGTGTGGAGTTTTGTATAGCTAGAATTAATGAAATTTAATGTTGACAGATTTAATTTTGAAATTAGATTGAATTAATCAGCGATATCCAAATAGTTACATCGTCGTAAGGTATTTTTCTCTGGATTCCTGTCTGTCTTCGTTTCCATCATTTAATTCAATCTTCTTTTATCAAACAAGCTACTAAACTATTCTAGCATGCAGAAATTTAAAAGTAACCTCAAAACAAAAGAACTTGCTAACCTACTTCCTTTCCAAGTGGGGACTAATACATCTGGTCACTATCTAAGTAACCCTCTACAATTTAGGTATACTTGTTTTGTTTGTCGCGACTGAAAGTAATGAAAAAAATATCAGAGATAATTAAATTATACATTCTTATTTCATTTTTTCTAATAATTACATGTTCTGCCTAAAGGTAATGAATTTCTAGAAGACTGTGTAGTCGCAAGTTGTCCAGATAAAACAACTTCACGACGGCATAAACTAACGCATTAATCTTTCTGGATATATTATTATGTCGAATACGAAAATATCATTGCTCTTGTTTAAGAGATAATAACAATTTATTCTTTCATTATCAGTTAAATCTTTTTTATATATTGGGAGGTATTTATTATCTATTATAAGCATAGTGGGAGCTCGGCAAAAAAAAAACGCTTAAATATGATATTTACATTTGCCTAGATTTTGTATATATTATTATAGAATCGTGGTTTCAAAAGTAAAAAACAAACAAACACTATTGTAGTGTCATCAATTAGAATCGAAACCAAAAGTAAAACAGTGACATTCAAAGCTGGTGACGTTACCTCTATACCAACACATATGAACTGATTCTAATCAGTCTATATGTGTGTCACGTTGGTATAGAAGTATTTAAAATAAACTAAGATTAATGTACAAAATATATACTGACTTTTGTAAAATTTTGATTTGAGACTCCTAGCCATGCTCTGCGACTTTTAGTTTTAGTTTCGGGAGAGATACAGTTTTAAAATATGGAGACAGACAGACATATAGACTTTTGTATATCAGATTTTGAAAACCAAAACGGTTGCCCGATTCATATAGAATTGCCTCCAAGCATTTTCTCCTCACATCTCATTAAAATAAAAGTACGTATATTTTATAATTGCCTCGAGATTTCAATTAATATTAAAGATGATCATTAACAATGAAAATATTTGAAGAGCATAAAGGCTTAGAAATAGCCCCAGTAGCTTTGTTGAATCAATGGTTTTGCAGAAAGTTGCTTGGAACCATGGGCAGTGTCACCACTAACGACGTTGAAAATCCTTATGTATAAAATATATAAAATCATGGTGTGCGTATATGTTTTGTAAGAAAGGAGTAACCCAGATGTCTTGAAGCTTCTCAACCTTTTAGTTTGTACTAGTCTCGGTGCTCGGCGTTGCCTAGGTGTTTGGAGGTGTGTGTTGAGCAAAAAAAAAATGGTAGTAGGTAGGCAGGCTCGAACACATGACGCAAAGGCGGAAAAGAAGAGAAAGAAAACAGACGTCTTAGCCAATGTCTCCATGACGCTACCCAAATCCTAAAAAGTTTAAATTTACCGAAGTCATTTCAACGGTGACAATGATTTGCTAAAATGTCGGCGAAAAAAACTACTCTTTCTTGTACAAAACAGGCGGGTTTAAGGTGAAAGGCGTAATGTTTTTAGCCAATTTTTTGATATGTGTTGTCCGCGACGTCGAGCTTCAAAATGATACCGATTTTATCAGAATCCGTCGCCTCTGCCGAAAGTGTATGTAGGTAGCTCCATGGAAAACTCTTGCTCCCATCTCAGCTGCTCGAAGGGTTCTAACGCAACCTTTACGCTCAGTTCTCTTTATAGATCTTCATATATCTCCACCTTGCATTGATGTTTTTTTTTCTATCCGCTCTCATAGGTACTGTCAATTAAATCAAAATATTTATTTTTCTTGACTAGAGAACACTGTCTGGCTGTTGCTCCTTTTCTATTATGATTTGTGGGTAATTACCTTTCAAATCAGGGAGATCTGTGGCGACTATCCAATCATCATTTATTCTAAGAATATTTTGATTATGTACTAGTAATAGGCCAGTTATACGTTTTGATCCGATCCACATTATTCTTTCCTCAAAAAACAGAAAAAAGCATATAAGGTTCTTTTGATGCGTCGCTCCTGTAAACCTGGAACTTGTTTTGTCACTTACGTCTGTATTGCCACTTTGAAATTGACGACCCTATTTTCTTACTACACTGACATCACCCGGTTTGGCTTCTTAAACGTTTATCAGGCGCGGTGACAGCTGATCGGTTCCATTGTATCTGCACGACGGGACTCAATGACGCATCTCTGCTTCTGAAGCAAGTTCATGACGGGTTGTTTTTCTTCGAGTCCCACACACTCATTATCGCCA
>NC_136513.1:31320160-31325160 GCF_053919585.1 Euprymna scolopes
CAATGAACTAGTAGAGCAAGGTTACTCCCCAATAGTAAATTGGAAAATTTTAAAGAAAGCGAAAACCTGTTCATCTTTAAACTCGCCTTGCTACCTATGTCTTTATGAGAAATTATTTATACTTACTTTTAGAGAAAGAGATAAATTATTAAATAAGAAGCACGAAAATTCAATTAATTGCAAACATTATAAAACCCATCTTTTAAGTAATTTAGTTTAGATATAAAATTTAAATAAATTAAAAATTGTCACTGATTTCTATAATTTATTAATATTCTATTAATATACTTTCTCCTCTCCTGATTTCATTCTTTACTTCTCCTATCTTATATACCTGTGTGTCTATGTGTATATGTATGTGTCTATGTATTTATTTTATGACCGTGTGTACTTAGATCTATATATTTCTATATTATTTGGTATACCCTCCCATGTTTATTCAATCCATTTGTATGTTTCTATGTGTGTATGCATCTATCTGTACCCTTGCCAAATTATTTGTATTCTTATGTATTTCTCTATATATAATTTATGTAAATTATACATATTTATGTGTGTATATATGTGTGTGTGCGTTGTTGTTTATTAGTATATGATTGTGTGCATATATTTGTGTATTTTTTCTATGTATGTGTATACATAAGATTATATATATATATGTATGTATATATATATATATATATATATATATATAATGTATATATATATATATATGTATATATGTGCTTATTAGTATGTCGGTTGGTTCTCTGTGAGTATATCCATATGTATCTTATTTTTAATTTGAGTACTATCTACCTGTGCGTCGCTATTTTTGAGTATTTCGTTGATTTAATTACTTCTTTTGCCTGAATATATTTATAGGTAAGTGTACTTGTATCTGTGTTATTAGTAATCTGGTATTGAATGTATTATTTTGGTATTTAATATGACTTTATATCTATACTTAAATAGCTTAAACTTCCAACTTAATAGTATAGTTACACCTTTACTTATGTGCATGTATATGTATATGTATATATATATATATGTATATATATATATATGTGTGTGTATATTTGGGTATATATATGTGTGTGTGTATATATATATATTTGTATTGTATTCTTTTTTTATATACATAAATATTAGTAGTTTTTTATTTATAATTATTGGACCTATTTAATTTATTTAATCCCCTCTTATGGCTAAATATGTTATATTAAAAAGATAATAAATATTAATTTTATTCTGTTTTTATTATTATTATTATTATTATTATTATTATTATTATTATTATTATCACTATTATGTTTATTGTTATTAATAATAATTTTAATATTGTTTTATCAGTATCTTCTTCTTTTATTCATATATTTATCTAATAAAAACGCGAAAACTTTAAACTTATATCATTTAGCATAAAGGGCCTAATGAATGGTAGACGTATGTTTGAATTGCGTTGATTTTACTCGTGGACGTATGTAAGAGGATAAATATGCTAGCCGAATACATTCACTGCCTTTTTTGACACGTTCATTTCTGACGCTTGGATTGTATCTTCTGTTTGTATTTGTAATAATATGTTTCATTACTGAATTGTATAATTGTTCATAAATTGGTTGACACGCAGTTTTTTTTCTTTTTCTTTTTCTTTTTCTATACACTGTCAAATTCTTACTTTCTCTCTTTCCCTATTTAACTAGATCTCATTATTCTTTCCTTTTCCTTCTAGTTCTTATTCTCTTTATTATAACCATTTATTTATTTTTTCTTTTCTTCTCCATATCATATATATATATGTATGTGTATATGTATGTATATGTATATATGTGTATATATATATATATGTATATGTATGTGTGTATATATGTATATATATATTTTTTTCTCTCTTCTTTTTCTCTCTATTTTGTTTTCTCTATATTTTCTTTCTCTATTTCTGTCTCTATTCCTTTTTTCTCTTCTCAATCACTCTCTCCCCATTGTAATTTTTTAACTTTATTTAAATTGCCTCTCCCTTTTTACTTTTTTATTTAATTAAAGTCCTGTGTTTCAATTTTTTTTAACTCCAACCTCTAAAGAGTTCCTACCTAAAATAAAAATCCATTATTCATTGAACTTTTGAATAGTCAAGTCGCTGCCTGATGATATCTGTTGTTTGATTGAAACAAGTGGCTATTTGTAGCAGCGGGATGTGAGCATGTTTATATAACAATAAACAAGTATATATATATATATATATATATATATATATATATATATATATATATATATATATATATATGTATATAGTGTAATCCGGATATAAGCGGTCTGATTAAAAGAAAACGGATATAAAAGATATTTTTTGGTCTCACATTAGAGCCTGCCTTCACGTACAGTGTAACTTTAATATAAGAACCCCGGATATAAGAGTAAGCCAGATATAAGAATATTGGCAGGTAGGAGAGAAAGGTTCTTATATCCGGGTTACACTATATATATATATATATATATATATATATATATATATATATATATATATATATATATATCCTAAAGATCTGGGCTTGATGAATGGAGTGACAAAAATGCTGCTTGGGTTTCAAATTATCTGAAATAATAGCAAAGGAAGACTTGATCCCAAATATTTCTCATGTGTTAAATTTTCCCTCTTTTGGAAATAGGGAACGATTTTGAATTTCTCCAGTATAAAATAATCTTTATACACTGTGAAATTTACTTTATCTATGAAAATAAAGACAGGAAATATAACTTATGACAAATATTTGGAATCAAGTCTTCCTTTTGTTGTGATTTCGGAGAATTTAAAACAATAGACTCAAGGTTAAGACTCCCTTATATCAAGCCCAGAGGTTTTACGTGAAATAAATATTTTATGATACATATGTAAATCTATGAAAAAAATAAGTATGTTTGAAACATTTTATGGTTGTAAAAAAGGACCTCCAATTGGCTTTGGCTGATACATGAACTACTTCATGTGCGATCTTAAGGGGAAATGTAAGATAACCTACTATACAAGTCAGACCATTAGCCCCCCCCCAGCTTTATTTGTTAAATTCTGATCAATAGTCGCTGAACTTGAGAATTATTCAATTGCCAAAATGGTTATATATATATATATATATATATATATATATATATATATATATATATATATATACATATATATAATTTAAAGACTACCGTGTTTGATTATATGGTTCACTGCCAGTTTTGCTCGTTTAGAACTTCTTTAAAACTTCACCGCTCACTTATTTTTCGATCAAATTTCAAATAATATTACAGTTTCTAGATCACCTTCTCAGCTATATTGTTAAAAAAAATTGCATATTCGTTTAGTAAAACAAAAGTCATGATTAATTTTCTGGTGTTCAAAATCGTAAGAAGGTGAGCAACGCTTTTTATGCCTGGTTTCCAGAGCAACTACGTCGCTTAAACGACTACTGTTTCTACTAATTCACAGCTGACGCTAAAAGAGGAGTAACAAGTGAAACAGAGAAAATGAAAGCATGAAAGGGGAATAATTGGAAGGATTTTATTGAAACCAGATGGATGCCGTACATTGTAATTTTATATGTGTTTATGGAGCAGAAAAAAAGTAAGACTGAAGTTTACGAAGAACAATTCAATTTATTTGAAGCATAAAAAAAATCATGGATTACACAAGAAACATGCGAGCATCCAAACATAATATGGTTAAGCATAAACATAGAAAACTAAAAGACAGTTTGTTAGAATTGGAAAAGAAAATGACAAGATATTCAAGTGAAAAATAAAATAAATTAAAAACTTAAAATTATGCATCATTATGGAGTCTTTTTAAATTTAATTTACAAGATTATATAATAAATTGTTAATGCTGCAATATTTAAATTATAAATTTATGATAATTTTACTAGAATATCTTGTAATTTTCTTTTTCAGTTTTAACAACTAATCCTCTATTTTTCTATGTTTAAGCTAACAATATTACTTTTCATGCCCGCATTTTCTATTGTAATATGTATATATATATATATATATATATATATATATATATATATATATATATATATATATATATATTCATCGATATATGCATACTCCTTGCCAAATTGAACATTGCTATACGCATACCTTTGGTTCTATGGGACGAATCTACATGAAAATTGGCAGACTTTTGAAGATTATTATTCTATGGTTTAAATGTTATTACAAACTAATATATTATGCCTAAATTTGTCTACATTTATATATATATATATATATATATATATATAAATATATATATATATATATAATATTACATAATATAATATAATATAAAGCTGTGTGTGTGTCTGGTCCACGAATAGGCTCCTATATGGCTGACTATTTTGAAAAACTGATTACATAAAATGATAGATGTATCGAGGA
Source organism: Euprymna scolopes (assembly GCF_053919585.1). Lineage (NCBI taxonomy): Eukaryota > Metazoa > Mollusca > Cephalopoda > Sepiida > Sepiolidae > Euprymna > Euprymna scolopes. The sequence goes on from NC_136513.1 coordinate 31,324,544, forward strand.
ACAGGAATGGGTGTTTGATCTGGTTTATTTATAGATGTTGGGAAGGAGTTTGGGGTGGTGTATATGGGGATTTAGTGCTGTAGTTATTGTTCTAAGCTGGGGTATTTTTTAACATATATATATATATATAAATATATATATATATATATATATATATATATATATACTGCGTATCAAATTATTTACGAGTGTACATGTTTTTAATTATTTTAGGAACGAGTGAATACAAATCCATGGAACATTGAGAAAAGGCTTACAATACTAATCCGCTACTCCAATCAGAAAATAAAAATATTTCAATGAGCATTAGCTAAACTATGGCAGAAGATAGGAATATCTTTTATTTCAGTGTGTTAAGTTATTAACGAGATTGAGAAAAAAAAACAATATACCCATAACTTGTTTATTGACATTATTTTAAAACATTAAATGGACTAGGAAAACATCCTTAGAACACAATAACTACATTGCAATTTCAACATTGAAATAATTAGTAAGGGACATGCGATCCTTTTTTATGAATGACTTGTAAAAGCCGTTGTTCCACAGAATTAGTCAAATTTGTGATTTCGGCAATAGCTATTCCTCGCGGTACCACTTGGCGAGCATGCCACAAC
>NC_136513.1:31330160-31512660 GCF_053919585.1 Euprymna scolopes
AACAGAGGAAGAGAAACACAATGACTACGACGAAGCACTATAACTGTCTGCTGTACGTGATCTTGTAAGTGTCTATCGCGTCGCAGAATTGAAGCTTGTGATTGTTCCCATATTCTAGTGTGTAGACAAGCATAATTAATGCTATAAAAAATTTACTTACATATTTCGTCGCCTGTTGATTCGCAAACATTTGGATTTTGATCAAAATGAAAATTCTGTTTTGACTTCGGTACAAGAAGGAGGCAATTATTTACATGATTCTGATTTTTTTAATAGGAAAATTGATTTTTTTTAAATTCAATTTTAACCCCAAACAAGGCAAAGTGGAACTTCGACGTATGGGATATTATCGAGGACATAAGTGGCAGAGAGATTATGAAGGGAGATAAGGAGCAAGATGTCTGTTCACATTGCACTTCTGCATGTCAGTATAGTTGAGAAAGCAGAATCCCGGAAAGGAGTTCCAAATTCTAGCAGTTCTGGGGAGAAACTATTGGAATAGAAGGATTTCTTACACCTAGGGATCTCTACTGTGTAGGGGTGAGCTTTAGCTGCTTATCGAGTTTGTCGGAGTTATTTCCATCGGAGGGGGGTACAATGCTTGTAGTTCGTCAGAGCATTCATTATCAAAATACTTGTTGGTACAGGCAGAGGGATGCAACATTTTGTCGATTGGTTACAGGCTGACGCTTAGATGACATCAGATTGGCGACTCTCTTTTGAACCCTAGCCAGAATGAAGAGACTAATAGAAGATACACCAGCCCAAATGTGACAACAATACTCCATACATTGGCGAATGGTGGCCCTATATAGGGTACTTTCAGGCGTAAGTAGCTTTCTAGCATGGTAGGGAGATCCCACCTTCTTCGAAGCGGCCTTACCAATGCCTTCAATGTATATGTTCCAACTCATGTTCCCTGTGAACGTTAGGCCGAGGTGATTATTCGTATTATTTGGAGTCTTCGGACTACTGTTCTCATCTTGAGTGTTATTAGTCATAACATTCGGTGGATGCAACTTCTGACTTCCTTCGGGTGTATCTTGCTAAACTCGGAACATTTCTGTCTAACTCGATAATATGCACGGTTCGAACGGAACGCTCTATTTAATCCATGGGTAGTAGGATACTCTTGTTAGGTCAGTCCTGACTTGGAAGAACTCCCAAGTGAATCACAATTGCATTGCAGGTGTCCTGCAGATTCCAAAGTTCGACAAAGAGATTCACGGGTTCGACAAAGAGATTCACGATTTGAAAAGGTCGGAGTATACATCGACCGAAAACGTTGTGAAAATTACACTCAAGCCTGAAACAGTAGTCCGAAGAATCTAAGTAATGCAACTTATTTACAAATGTTATTTTTTTTTTAAAAACAACCGCTGTGTTAAATTAATTTGTAAAATAAATCACACATTACGAATCGGGAATTTATTTACTGATTGAATTTGTTACGATTTTTTTTTAGAAAAGAAATAACCCTTTAACAATAGAGATTCATAGGATTAGTTGGTTGGTTGTTTTTGTTTTACGGCATATCAACCCGTTTCGGGTTATTTAATGCCGAAGCCAGTGATTTGAATATATTTTTAAATAGAATATATTCTTTTTTAGGCTATTTTCTATTTAACCCATAGTTGGGACCCTAACAAGTACTACCACTCCGGGTCAGAGTGAACCTGAGAGCAATGGCAATTAAAGGTAGGCTCCACACTCCTCAAAGCCCGCAAGCTGGGGCCTCACCATCAGATAGAGTTTAAGGTCATATCCAGGACCCTGATTCATAGTATTAATAAACAAATATATTTACAAATATAACGTTGGTGACGACATGAAATACATTTAAATGCTAAATTGCTATTATATTCCCATCCAGAATCAGGAAACGGTTCAATTAATTCTTGTAAATTAGGTTTAGAAATCCTATCTATTTCAAGCATATTATAATCTGTCTGTCTGTCTGTCTGTCTGTATGTATGTATGTATGTCTGTCTGTATGTCTCTCTCTCTTTCTCTCTCTCTCTCTCTCTCGCTCTCGCTCTCTGGCGGAATGGTCATTACTAGAGATATGACAACAGCATATGTTTATCATTGTTTTGACTCTCGAGTATATATTCGACACAGACACAGTTAATCAACCGAGAAGCACTCCACTCCATATAAAAGCATATAAGATATCAACGGATACACACTCGAGAGTCCAAACAATGAAAACATATGCTGTTGTCATAGACATAATCATTACTGATTAGCCGTGACACTCTTCGTTTCTGCGCCGTTCTGAGCAACTCAGCCATGCTAATGTTCGGGATGTCTTTCACGCTGTCTGATGTTCTTGTTTTTGGTCTTCCACGTTCTTTTTTTCCCAGGGGTCGTACCAAAGGACATATTTTTTGTTAGGCCGCCTGCTCTGGCCACATCTTCCAAAAATCGTATTTTCCTGTAATTGGTGTTGTCCAGAAGTCATCGTCATGGTCACATTTTCTCCAGAACCCATTCGTCTGTACGTTTCTCCACCCAGCTTACACAAAGAAGTCTACAGAAGCAACACAATTCAAAAGCAGCAATTTTCGTCTTGTCGACTTTCTTCAAGACCCAACATTCTGTTCTGTATGTTGCTATCGAGAATACCAAAGCTTGCAGGAGTCGTTTCTTTGTGAAGTGGATATGACTTTCAAAATATTGGTTAGCGAAATCATTGCTGTCTTTGCTATTGCAATACGTCTTCTTATTCTTTTGTGCCATCTGTTTGTGAAAACTGCACTCAGATTTTCAACATTCTTATTGTCCTCAATTAAGTTATCTTTTATTATTTGGTGTCTGTGTTAATTTCTTTACCTTTGGTTTGCTGGCGTTGGAGATGAGGCTTGCTTATTATTATACTATATGCTAAAAATTGCATTCATAATTATTACAAGTTATATAAAATAATATAAGGTACAAAAATGAAATACAAGCTATACCTGTATTTATACTATAACTGTTCATGTTTCCTGTATATGTGATCTAGTTTATAATGTTAGCGTATGGGTTTAGTGAAGAATATTCAAGAAAAAAAGATTTGTAAATTTATTTCCAAATCAATAATTGCTTGAATTTTAGTATATCTAAGCGTTGCTTCATGAATGTTGTTCGTATTATTTGGCATCTTCGGACTACTGTTCTCATCTTAAGTGTGATTTTCATAACGTTTCAGTCAGTGTAAGCTCCGACTATATTCAGGTTAATTTTATCAGACTCGGGAATGTGTCCGTCGAACTCGGGGATTTAAACGGATTTCGAACGAGATCTTTATTTACTTCATGGGGGTATGCTCTCGTTCCAACAGCCATGACTGGATAGAGAGCCTAAGTAATTCGTAATTGTATTAGATTGTCCACAATGAGAATTGAAATTCCAACCTTCAGGAGAATATCACTGATACAATTGAATGTTCTAAGAAAACAATGCATGACGTGAAGTAAATAAAAGGTTCCGCTCGAAATTCCGTCCAAATTCCCGAGTTCGAGAGAAACATTCTAGAGTTCGACAAGATACACTTGGGAAAGGTCGGAGGACATATCCACTAAAATGTAATGAAAATAACACTCAAGATTAAAGCAGTAGTCCGAATATTCTAAATAATACAAATAACCAATCCTTATCTCAAATATTAAAAAAATGCAATGTTATTTTATTTTATAAACACGTATTCAATCAAGTGGTTATTTTCCGGTCGTTTTAGCGACACTCACCATATCTTATTTTTAAATTGTAAGCCAACCGCTTCCTGTTGAGAGAATCAAATTATAGACGGCAAACGGCTTTCTTATAAATAAATGTTTTAAAAACATTTTTTTTTAAATTTTCAATATTAATTTCAAACAGACAAAAGTTTTTGCACCGACCTAATATATATATATATATATATATATATATATATATATATATATATATATATATATATATATATATATTATGCGTATCATATAATGATTAGATCACTCTGACAGATATTAAACATCAGTTAAGGAATAACTGTTTACAATTTGATAGCATTTCTTGCAGTTAACGGTATACGAATGGATTAGGTCCTTGCTAATGATACCAGGGATTCTTGAATCTCCGGGATCGAATCTATCAACTGGTGTTTATCCTGACACACTGGACTGATGATTCCCGAAAGGATTAAACTCTTGTGTCTACAGGTATTTAACAATTATTATAGTAAATAATTATAATATATGTGTGTGTGTGTGCGTGTGTGTGCGTGTGTGCGCGCGTGTGTATGTGTGTGTACGAGAGAGAGAGAGAGAGAGAGAGAGAGAAATTTAAGATGTATTCATTCACTTGTTTTTAACTTGTCTTCATTTTTAAAATTTTCTAATAATTCTTCAATGGGTCCATACGTTTTAATTGAAATGTTCTGGATTGGAACATTTATCTAAGGTTTGTTCGCTATATAAAATATTTAGATATTCATTTGTTCATAGATTTATTTGAAGCGAGAAAACAAACAGGATTGCTGATCCTCAGTGCCGTAGATTGTATTTCGATTGGAGACGGGAATGGCAGAAAAATTCAGCAGAGTTGGAAAGGCGAGTGGGTTGGTTAGAATCGGAAATAAAAATTGAATATGAAAATGAGTCTTGAAATGATGGCCGGTAGCGAAAGTTGTCGGAATACGATCAAAATGACAGTTTTTTAGCCTCGAGATATTAAGGAGTCGAAATAATGAGTAATAAAAATGGAGATGAGCGGTGCCGATGGAATCATAAAAAAGAAAAAAAATGAAGACGAAGAAAATAAAGTAAATGATAAAAAGGGGAAAAATAATAAAGAGAAAATTTAAAAGAACTTAAAGAAAATTAAGAGAATAGGAAAAATATAAAAAGAATAAAGTTTAGAGGAAAAAGAAGATAAATTAAGAATAAAAAGAAAAACAAGGATAAACGGATAAAGATGCGTGGAAATAGAACCAGATGAAAAAAAAAATGAAAATAAGAGAAAAAAGTTTAAAAGAATAAAAAATAAAGCGAGAGAAGAATATGCAAAATAAAAAGAAGATGAAACGGAAAAGATTTAAGAAAAAGGAATAAAAAGGATACGAACGAAAAATAAAAATCAAGAATACAAAGAGGATAGACAAATAAGGATACGTAGAAAGAGTAAAAGATGAAATGAATGAAAATTAGAGACACAAAGTTTAAAAGAATAAGAAAGAAAACGAGAAAAGAATATACAAAATAAGGAGAGGACGAAACGAAAATGATAAAAAAAAGAATAAAAAGGAGACGTTCGATAGATAGAAAATGTAAAACAAAGAAAAAGGAATAAAAAGAAAAAAAGAAAAAGGGAAGAAAAACAAGAAGAAAAAAAAAGCTAAAAAAAAGGAAAAAAATGTCCAAAAATCAAAGGAAGAAGAAAAAAAGATGAATGAATAAAGAGACGAAGAAAACGAAGCTACCAAAATAAATAGCAGACAAAACAGAAGAGGAAAGTAATCTTTATACTATACAAGTGAATATTTCTGTGAGTCTGTGTGCGTACATTTTCCTATCAAACTACTTTGTCAAGTTTCAGTCTATACACTCAAGATTCAGCATAAGCACATTCAGATTTTAGAAAATTTTTAAATTTGTTTTCGGCTAGACATTTGGCTGTCAAGGGGTCAAAGTTCAACGATTTGACCCGTGAGAACTCTACCAAACACCTCAGCCAATTTAATGTCTAAACACTTGGAATTTAAGATTTTACTTGGACAGGGATCTAACTTTTTAATTTGATTTGAGTCCAAAACAGTAAATGTCAAGGGGTCGAAATTAGAGTCAAAGTTTACAAAATGCCCGCTGCGATCTCTTCCAAACCACTCAGCCAATTTTTGGTAAAAACATTGGAAATTTTAAATAAACTGTATTCAGACATAAGGCAAGCTTTTTAATTGGATTCTGGGCCGAAATTTTGGCTGCTAAGAGGTCAACGTTAAAAATATTTTATCTTTGTGGTCTTTAGCAAACTATTCAGTTAATTTTCGGTTAAACATTTGAAAATTTACATAAAGGGTATTCAGACATGGAACAATCTTTTAAATCAGGTTTGTGTCCAAAATTTGGCTGGCAAGAGGTCAAAGTTGAGAGAGTTGAACTTTGCAGACTCTATCAAACTCCTCCGCCAATTTTGGGTCTAAACATCTTAAATTTTATATGAAGGTTACCTGAACATGGGTGAGACGTTTTAATATATATTTACATATGCAACTAAAGTTATGAACAGTACACAGAGCCCAAGCTAAGCCAGGCTGAACTGCTAGTATATATCTTGAGAGAAGTGGGAAAGAAGTTAAAAATAATACTTGAGGAAATCTAACCGTAAAACAGAATCAAGTAAAGAGAAAATAGAATATAAGAAAAAGAATAAAGGATAAACCTTGTAACAACAATGCTTATTAAAAAGAACGAAGTCTAAATTGGAGAGCAAAACAATGAGAAATTAAGAAGGAGAAATTAAAAACAATAAATAAAACGAAGGAAATTTAAGAGAAAGAATAACAGAAAAAAGAATTAAGGAAAATGAAAACCGGAGAGGAATACGAAGGTAAAGTTTTAACTCAAGCAGTATATGAATAAAGAAGAATAGATTGTACAAACACACCAATAAAGTGAAAGAAAATGCAATAATAAGGAAGAGAATAAAGTCTGAAGTGGAGACATAATAATGAAGGCAAAAAATAAATTATAAAATATAAACAAGAATGAAAGTGAAACTTTATATTATGATATATAAAAGGTTAAAACTCAAAATAGACGGAGCAGAGTAGAATATGATGGAGAAAATGTGGTAGAAATAAGAAGAAACTTTTAAATTTGGGGGCGGCTCCATGTTTTGACAAGCTTCTGGGCTTGACTTTTACTCCAGATCTGAAATGGGACGCAGACATCAAATCCGTTGCCAAGGCCGCTGGAAAAATGGTAGGATCTTGCTACTGCTCAAGCAGATATCTCACTCCTGTTGAAATTCTCTACCTTTATAAAAGCCAGGTGCGGCCAACTATGGAGCACTGTTTCCACATCTGAGCAGGAGCTGCTAGAAGCATCTTATTCTGTCTTCAACTTCTTTCCCACAGAAGAGACGTTGCGAGCCTGTCTTTGCTTTATCGTTATTTTCATAGCAAGTGCTCGTCTGAGGTTCAATCCATAATCGCCTTTCGCTAAACTACCACAAAAAACACTTGTTTAGTCAAAACCACTATCAATAATTTCCTAGCCTTTTTATCTATATCTAAACATTAACGTAGATTCCATGAACAAAGCTTCTTCCTTAGAACTGCACGCCTTTGGAACTCTCCTCCGATTGCCTGCTTTCTAGTAACTACAATTTGATTGTCTTCAAGTCCAACGTAAACAAGTTCTTGATGAACCGTCCCCCTAAGTAATCCAATTTACAAAATTCCAACTACTTATGAATTCTACACTATAATTCCATTAAGTAATGTGTACCAATTTAACCCTTATCATCGAGTGACCTCCGCGCCTGGATAAGTGGTGACTTCTTTTGTAAAAAAGAAAAAAATGTAGAAAATATTGTTGTTGCGGCTGCTATCACTGACGTTGTTGATGTTGTTGTAGTTGTTGTTGTTGTTGCGTTGCTAGTAGTGTGTAAGTTATAGGCATCTAAGTGATAGACCCTCGAAAACCTGTCAAGCAACAAAATCACACCTTCTCACTGTTGAGGTTCCTAAATGCCAGAAAACTCTCTACTGGTATAGGTTCTTCCCTCGAAGAGTTAAACTTTGGAACTCCATTCCTGCTCCCTGCTTCCATGACTGTACTGACATGCAAAAGTTTAAAAATAACGTAAGCCAATATCTTGCTCACCCCCTAAACATGTTCCTAAATAGTAGCCCTTTAAGACAAAGTGGTTATATGCTTTGTTTAGAGTAAACGTGAGCAAACAACAAAAAACACAGAAAAACAAAATAAAAATCATAATGCGCTATATATACACTAAATGAGTGTGTAATACTAGACAGTAATATCTTATGGCAGCTTAACAAACATACAACATTCAACATCTGAACTTATCGTTGGAAGACGGTGGACTTGTTTTAAATAGTATCGTAAACTACATTGAAACCTAAAACTAGTACATTAGTACATTAATAGGAATAATAACATAGTTTTGGCTTCATATAAATATTTACATCGTCTAAATTAATAATAGTTTTACTTTGGTACGATTAATAAAAGTAATAATATAGTTTCGGTGTCAGTCAAACGCATACGGAATATCTATTACTAATACACGTACAATACAGACTGGGTTATTAAATGTAGACACATTGCATGCCGGGAACAATTTTTTTGCTTAAAAAGATGTATTACTTTGTGTACAGATTGTGAATAGATTGGTGTAATGAGATGAATAGATCAGAAACATGGGATTAATCAACCAGCAACGTATAGTCCAAGAGCATGTGCCCATTTGTGTGTTTACCAACGTGCATGCGTGCAAATATTGCGCTTTCGCCAAATAATGCCCGAGGCGTTAAATGATGGTAACTGTGAATTATTTTCACATTTTTCTTCTTTTTTTTAAAGAAAAAATATGTCAGACACATTATCTTGCACTGCCGTCGTCCTTATTAGTCAAAGAGTAAAAATAAATCAATATACAACGGAAGATCCAATTCACGTGCGCCATTTTGAATTCGTCGTTGAGAATTCAAATCGGGGTTTTTATCCCATGTTAGGGGCGGCGGTGCGGTTTCGCCAGGGCCCGTTCTTGTGGTCTGCATTTTATCACCGCTGTTGTTACCACTAATAGCGTTCCGAACGCGAACGTCCATGACTATTATGAACGGCTACCAGGCATTCCAGCCTCTCCTCCCTACCTTTGGAGCTGAAAATGTATCTATTCCCAGGTCTCTCCTGCCTTCCCTCTTTCCGTTCGGCCGGGCCTGATTTGAATATACATATTTCTCTCTCCTAATTTGGATTGGAGATGAAATTAGGCTTCATAAAAGGTGTCATGAGGTTTGGATCTCGAGGTGAAATATGTGTGGAAAGACCAGACCGCTTTAAGGCAAAATCAAAACGATGAAGCTACGGGATGGATGCGAACGGGGTGTCGGGGAAGAATTTGTTAGGAATAAATATATAAGAAGATGGCTATGAATGTAAGAAGATAAAGATTGCAAAAACGAATAGAAGGTGATAAGTCTAAAGAAGGAAGAAATTAATAAATTAACAGAAAGAAAAAAAATAAACAAAAAGACAAATACGAAACAGTGGAAGGAGTATGGGAAAGAAGAGATTTTTGTTATGAATTCGGAAGCAAATATTAATGAAATCAGTAAGAGTTAGAACAGGAAAACAGGATAGAAAGAGAGAAAAGATGAAGAATTAAGTGCAATTTATAAACAACGATAATAAAAAAGATAGAAATAAAATCGTGATGAATTCTAAATGATGGGAAAATCAACACGAATGGGAGAATTTATCAGGGATAAGGATTAATGAATGTAGGATGGTAGCTTAGTAATCGGTAATGGTGTGCATGGGGTAAAATTTTGATTGTATAAGGGCATAACACAAGAACTTGTTTTTATTGGACTTAAAGGCTGCCATATTGTAATAACCCAGGCGGAAGCCAATTGAATAGAGTTTTATTTGGTGTTATTGAAAGTATATCGAAGTCATATGCATATATACATATATGTGTGTTTGTTTAAACGGCATAAACATAATATACGCATTTATTTCCATAATTGAAAATGAGAAACGGAAAAAGAATGACAATAACAAAGAATAATAAATTAACGAATAGATAGCACTATAAACAAAACAGCGAAAATGAAAATATTAATGCATCAGTAAACTTAAGAATATATGAAAGTAACAGAAGTACTCGACGTTGGCCGGTCATAAACTATTATATTTTAATTAATACGGAAACTAGGATATGTGAATGTGAGTATGATGTTTATTTATAAACCGTTCACTTCTTGTAAGTAAAACAAAATACTCGAGCTGAAGACGAAACCAAACCCTAAAGACACTGGATCAAGTCCGATAACATTTAGACCAGCTTGACACGTTCTTTGAAATGGGTTTTCAAACTACTTGTTAATAAAAAAGTAATCAATAATGTGAACTAATCACGCATGGGAATTCGTAGAACAATTAGCAAAGAGACAAAGATACGATCATTCTCACGTATCATTTTTTAAATTTTTGTCCACTCAGCAGCTCTTTTTTCTGGAGGAAACGGTTTAAAGGTTTTCTGCATATCTGAATATCGTAATACCGAATTTAAAGTCTGTAGATAAAAAAATATTAAAGTATTCAGGTGGAGAAGTATCCTCACATAGCTGTATTATATCAGTTGTATAGATAATGTTAAAGAAAAGGAAAAAATAGGACGACAATAGGAATGGATGAAGGAAGGAAAACATTTTACTAAATAAAGGCAAAAGAGGAAGAAAAAAGATAGTAAAAATTGAAAATATTTTAAAGTATATATATATATATATATATATATATAATTTAAAGGGGGCTAGAACAGTAGTCTAAAGAGCAGAGTGTAATTAATGTGATAGTAAAATTACTAGTTTAATTAAAATACAAGAAAAGGACAGTGCTCGTTGTAATGCATATATATATAAAAAGCTCGATAGGCAAATATCCTAGAGCAACTTTTATATTTAATAATACTGTGATTGATAATTTAAAATTAAAATTAAAAATAAATAAATGCATTTACAACATCCAAATGAATGCTTTGACGATGATTAGGGTTTTCAAAAGGCGAAAAATTAAATTAAAAGATACAGCTGCCTTACTTAAAAATGCTAGGTTTATTTATGGTGTCTTTTATATATATAAAAAAAAAACCCAATACTTTTGATGAGGAGGAGACTTTGTTTAAAAAAAAACTATATGTCACAATTATTGTCCATGACCTTATATCTATCACAATAAAAAACATCGTTTTCGAAACGACCGTACAAATTATTGACTTTGTTGTGTTCCTTCTTATGAAAAAGATTTTTAATTTTTAATTTGAATTTTAAATTAACAATCACATTACTAAATATATATATGCATACACACACACACACACACACATATATATATATATATATATATATATATATATATATATATATATATATATATATATGGAAGTGTTTGAAAATGTGGTTAAGGGGCAGATGAACTCTTTTAGAACTAATTTAAAGCTTAAACTTTCACCCATCGTTTTACCAAATTATAAACAATTATTACAGTTTATATTGTCATTTTTTTTTACTAAATTATAAACAATTATTACAGTTTATATTGTCATTTTTTCTTTCAATTTTCCTTCAGTAAAACAAAATTTGTAATGAATTTAGTGGTGTTATAATCGTAAAAAAATATAAGGTGTTGAGCGACGTTTTTTTGTGTGTGTGACTGGTTTCCGTAGTAACCACCTCGATTCAGTGACTAGTGTTGCAGCTAATTCACTACTGTTGGGAAAAGAGAAGTAACGAATGAAACAGACTGAAAGAATGAAATGGAGATAATTGGGGGGATTTTACTGAAGTAGACGAGTGCCATACATTGTTACTACATATGTTTATTGTATGTTTTGGGGGCAAGCAAACAAACTAAAATGAAGCAAAGAACTAGTGAATATAGTGGAAGCCTGGAAAAATCATGTACCACAAAAGAAAAATGCGAGACTGAAAAGTAATATAGATTAAGCTAAAATATGGAAAAGTAACGAACTAGTTGTTAAAACTGGAACAGAAAAAAAACAAGATATTCTAGTAAAAAATAAATGTTTAACTAAATATATTGCACAATTATTTTTGTAATATTCACTTTAACATTATATAATCAATTCTTTATGCTGCAATATTTTAAATTATAAATTTATTATATTTTTATTAGAATATATTGTCCTTTTCTTTTCCAGTTTAAACAACTACTCCTTTACTTTTGCATGTTTAAGCTTGACCATATTACTTTTCATGCTCACATGTTTCTAGTGTATAATATATATATATATATATGTATATATACACACACACATATATATATATATATATATATATATATATATATATATATTACAATAGAATGTATGTATCTTTGTATGTCTATATGTATGAGAGAGTGCGTATGTATATGTGTATCGGGTTGTGCAGTTTTTAAATGATATCGATTACTTCTAATTAACGTAATAAAAATGTCTTCATAAATAAACCAGTTAAAGCACTGTAAGATGACAGTCAAAACTTGTAGCTATGTTTGAAGACCTATAATACATGCACAAATGTGGGTATCTTCTTTCGCATTGCAATATGATACCGCAATACATATGCATAAAATACACACTTAGCATGGGAAATAAAATCCAGTTAAAAAAAGCAGATATACGGATGTCGTGTACTGCAGATCACTTTACCATATTCGTTAGAAACCAATAATTTTATTCTTTCAAAAGATTTTTGGAAAGTATATAGACCAGAATGTCTGTTTTTCAGGATATTAAATGATTTAGATAAGTTTTAAAGCGTTTTTTTAACGTGATGCGCAAATATAAAAGCTTATGTCCAATGAACAAAAATATTTTTTTTTAAATCCCCGAAAGAGTGTTTCATGGTAAACTACGGATGACCCCTTAAATTAACATTGGTACTATAGTGAATTCGAGAGAGCAAGTTGATGCATTAATTGCAGTTATTAAATGACAAACTGACTAAATAGTTTTCTAACGAATGATAAAAAATATAAAAATTGAATGAGTACCGGGAAGTGCTGAAGAGTACGGTGACTCCCTGGTGCAATCAGGTGGCCGCCGACAAACCCTGAGTGTAGCAGCATGATATGGTGCCGGCCCACAAGTGCAAATAAACAAGGCTTGTCTCCAGAAGGATTGCTACGACTTCGTACTCTTCTATCACTTCCCATTCCCTTCTACCTGTACCCGCTGGGCGAGTTCATTTGGTCATACGTCACAAAAAATAATCAACGCGACAATATAACGTACTGTGTTACTGTGTAAGTTTTCAGCATCCCAATTTTTTTTAATGTTTTTCGCGTTTAAATTATCCAAATAAACAATTGTTAATGCTTTCTTTATTTTTTTACATCGTTCATTTCCTTATTGCGTTTAAGTTATTTTAACACACTTCTCTTATAAATGAATCAACCTGAACCCATTCACAACCATAAGAGCATTTTACGCCGGCGATTTACCCACCACCTTTCTTTTTTTTTCTTAATTTATTCTCCATTTTATAATACATCTTTCTAAAACACATTCATACATTTTCTTCTACACCACCAACATAAATAAATAACCCCGAAAATATGTTTTTCTAATTTGCTTTTCAAATAAATAATCAACGCGACAATAGAACGTATTGTTTTATTGTGTGTGTTTAGCGTCCCCAGTGTGTTTTTTTTTTTTTGTTCAGGTTTAAATTAAAAGATATATCAGCATTTGAATTTAACTTTAGGTACAATGTATCTGATCGGTGCACATTTGCCTATAATATATATACATACATATATATATATATATATATATATATATATATATATACACACATAATTATATATATATATACATAATTATATATATATATATATATATATATATATATATATATATATATATATATATTGAGAAAATAGAAAAACCGAATGAAATTATTAAAATAATCAACGTTTCGTCCTTATTTCAGAGGACATCTTCAGGATAAAAAATGCAAGAAAAGAAAAAGTCATAGATCATACGAAAAAGAGATTAGTTTTTTTAATCCTACCCATGTCGGGAAGGACACATGTGTGCGTATGAGAAAGTTAGGTTGTTCAATGTCTATATATACACTTTTAAAAATGCGTTAAGTAAATATGTACATTTTTTTTTGTAAACTTATTCATTTTGTTGAAATATTAAAGGATAAACGGTTAGCCAGGATTTGTTTTGATATTTTGTTCTTTGATTATTATTCTCCCTATGCTAGGGGTTAAATGATAGAAGCATTTTCTTTGCGTAATAGTATTAGTATTTAATATTAGTGCTGATTCTAAAAGTCTTCTTTTAGCTCTATCTATCACGTATTTAATAATTTTCGCATGATCTTAATTAAACGAGGGATCGTGTTCTGCACAATGGCAAAAGAGTGCATTTAGGGTGTTACCATTCTTTATATCTCTTCTGTGCTCGTAAAGTCTTAATTTCAAATTTCGCTGTGTTTCACCTATGTAGGCTTGTTGACAGTTGTTACATGGTATGGAATATATACCGGCGTCGGATGTGAGGGTTTTGGGAGAGTGTTCGGTAGTTTTTAATGTCTGTTTTATTGTTAACCGTTTTCCCTTATATATTTCAACAAAATGAATAAGTTTACAAAAAAAAAAAATGTACATATTTACTTAACGCATTTTTAAACAACCTAACCTTCCCATACGCACACATGTGTCCTTCCCAACATGGGTAGGATTCAAAACTATTCGCTTTTTCGTATGATCTATGACTTTTTTTTTCTTGCATTTTTTATCCTGAAGATGTCCTCTGAAATAAGGACGAAACGTTGATTATTTAATTAATTTCATTCGGTTTTTCTATTTTTCTCAAAACATAACGTAAACCTCCGCTGGTATTTTTTTTTAATATGTTTTATACACACACACACACACACACACACACACACATATATATATATATATATATATATATATATATATATATATATATACGTGGGAACCATATTTTCCGTAAATATCTCATCCGTTACATAGAACGTACAGCGACGTTGCTGGGGTTTTTTTTTTTCTTTTTTGGTTCCGTATGGAATTGGAGAAATTTGAGAAGACTTTTATCAATCCATTCTTTTTACATCCGAAACCAGAAAGCGGAAGTAATGTGGCTGTAGACGGATTTATAACTTCCGCTTTCGAATCAGGCAACAGTTTGATAATAGTCACAAAACCATGGCGCCCGAATTATTGCATTTCACTAACCGTCATGATCAGCTTGACTGCTTCACGATTACCCATCGCTTACTTCTTATTAGACTTCTTAAAGTAATAGGTTACTTATTCTGGTATATATATATATATATATATATATATATATATATATATATATATATATATATATATACGAGAATGAATAAATATCTTATGTAAAACAAATATTCATATTGTACCTATTTACTATGCCTCTCCACGTGACAGAGTTAGACACCAGGGTCGTTTTTTAACGTGGAGAAAAGGTACAAAAATAAAAAATTATCTCAGTCGTGAAGGACTGATCCTCCACTGAAAAAGAACAAGAAATGGAAGTGCAGCATCTGAAGAACAGATGGTATTTATTTGCTCCCCCACTGAGCAAATTAGGCACAATGCCGTTTTTAATGTGAGGTAAAAACCAGCTCCCCTAAAAGTAGGCAAAAAGGGGGCACTCTGGTTACCAAAAATAATAATTGTCCCAGTATAGAGGGTTTCCCCTCCATTGACTGGTACAAATTATCTTAAGTGCAGCATCTGAAGAACAGATACTACACTTTGATCATGACCAAAAGGCCACAGTTCACAAATATACAAGATCAAGAGATCCTATAATAAACGATAAGAATAATTATACAATAAGTAACCTGTATTTTATCCGAAAACACCTTTTAGATGTAATTTTTAGGGTACTGAATTATTACTTACATGTTCATTGCATCCTAATGGTGGTAAAATGAGAATTAGCGAAATTGTGATAGTCTACGATATAGTCACATAAGAATAACATGTGCTACCGGAACAGTAGCAGAAAATCGCAAAGAATCAAGCTATACATAGAAGATATTTTTGTTTGGGAGAAACAGCCTACCTTGCAGTAATGTATATATTAAAGTTTACCAGATGTTTTAAATTTTGTGATCTTTCATTCCGGTCTCTAGATAATGTCCGGTAATCAGGCGAGCTTAATTCTCCCTGTAAACACGTATATGATAAAATTTATCATTTCTTTGTTTTGTGGCGTAATCCGTTTCGTTATACAGATAATTCAAGTTCGTCAGGAGAGAATACGCACCGTTTCGCTGCCTACCTTTCAGATATATTAAGCCGCACTGATGAACTGTGAAACAGCGGAACAGTACTGTATGTGGTTGACTAAAATGCTCCCTATTTTAGATTGAGCATATTGGGAAGTGGTATACAAACTGCCATTAGCGTATTAAGCGACGCTCTTTGTTTAAACAAATCGAGAGGAGGCATTTTGACGATGTCAATGTCAACCATTTCAATAATGATGGAGCAGCCGAACTCATGAAGAGGAATTTCAAAACTTACCAGGTTAATATTCCTGGTGATCACATTGTAAGAAAACTAGAAAACGATGAACAATTGCACTTAAAAAAAGATCTTTAGAATCTTAAAAGAGGTCTCCCGGTCGGAATGAATTAGATAGTAGGTGAATATCTGGCATCTTATAGGAAGAACTATTTCTAGCTACTTTGTGTGGTTATACGTCGAGAATATCACCAACATGACCTCCCACAACATCAAAGCTAGCCTGATCGCCGCGATTCGCTGAGTATTTGCCAAGCTCCCGCTGGCGGTTATGTAAAAAGTATGCTTCCAATTCAGCGGTGATTGAGGCTTAAGCTCTACTACATAATCAAATTACTTGAATTGATTTTTTTCAATAAAATATTTAAATGAAGGTGTAGTGTCTTCTTTAGGGCGACACTTTTATCGTTCCACCCTGTATAAACACCATTTTTGTTATTGATATCTGTTTTTACTAAGTGTGATTTGAGCATAATTTGTTTCTTCTATGGAGTTTTTCGTATATACTTTTATTATCAGGGAGACAGAAATATTTTACTTGGATGGAATTTGAATGAAAAAATATTCCACCCACTCATCCTAGTCATGAAAATTGGTTAAAACGTCCATTTTAAATCAAATCGATTGAGTGTCCGCTCTAGTTATCGACCCCTCCCGCAGTGTACAGGGAAAAGGCTTCACATGCCTCCCACGGTGAGTTAGTTCACAATACATTGTAGTCTACATTGCACTGTAGACCATCTATTGTTTCTTTATAAAAGTATTTGTAAATAATGGATAAACTTCCGTTTTAAATGCAAATAGTTAGGTAGCATGGTTCAGTTGTGCTCTAAACAGAACATTAATTTCGAACGTGACTGCATGCGCAAATTGTTCATATGACAGCTTCCTTATGTTAAGAATAAATAGGCTTAAAACACTTTTTTTTAACACGTTGCAAGCTGATCTAATTGTTATAGTACTTAACTTACTGTTTTGTTTAGTCGTTTTGTTTTTCGGCATATCAACAACTTTCTGATTTGACGTTTCTGAATTTTCTAGATGAGGATTGGTTATTTTTATTATAATTCATCGCAATACTGTTCTCATCTTGAGTGTGATTTTACTAAATTTTCGGTCGATATAACATCCGACCTGCTTCAGGTGTATCTTATCGAACTCGGGAATGTTTCTGTCGAACTCGGAAATTTGGATGATATTTCAAGCGGGGTAGAGTGCTCTTGTTCCTTCATCCACTAGAATTGTCCGCAAGGACCCGTGGTGCGGTGATTAGAGTACTGGGAAAAATCAATTGTAAAAATGGTATTCTTCTGAAGGTTGAAGGTTCAATCCTCAGTGTGGGCGACCGAAGTATATATTTAAAAAAATACTTAGGACATCTATCCAGTCATGACTTACGGAACAAGAGCACGTTACCCCCGTGAAGTAAATAAAGGGTTCCGCTCTAAATTCCGTCCAATTTCCCGAGTTCGACAAGATACACCTTAAGAAGGTCGGAGGTTATATCGACCGAAACGTTGTGAAAATCACACTCAAAATGAGATCAGTAGTCCGATGAATAATAATACAACTTTCTAATTGTTAAATGTGGAAGCTAAAAACCTAGAATAATGCTACAAGTTATTTATATTTTCAAATATTTATCCATAGAGTTTGACTTACGTATTTTATTTTATGGGTAATCAACACTTTCGAGATATTAATGCTGAACCCATTAATTTCGGAAAAAAATAGTTGTTATGCTTGAAGTATTTTGTCACTTAAAATAGTTATTCATGGTAATTGATTTGGTTGTTTTGAAGAGGAAATTGCTTTGCTGTTTTTAACATTAAATAACAAACTTTCAGGAAAAACACGCGTCTACCTGAAATCACTATCAATAATTTCCCCCACTCTTTATCTGTGCCTAAAACTTAACTTAGATTCCATGAACAACATTTTTTTATAGAACTGCACGCCCATGGAACACTTTTTCGTTTGCCTGCTTTCCAGTTGACTAAAATATGGTCGCCAAGTCCTATGTGAAGTTCTTGATGAGCCGTTCCTTTAAGTAATCCAACTTACGCAATTCCCACTGCGAAGGTGTTTTACGATGTTGTCATATTGGCTACTGTACACTCATTAACCCTTATCAAAATGCAAAAAAAAAAAAGAAAATAAATAAAAAATAAGTAATAAAACTAATATTTGCTACATTTTAGGCCAGAGATGTCTTAACATAGACAAATACGAGATCCCCATGCGTACAAAATGTGTAAGATACATGAAATTCTCTTACAATGTTATTGGTATTGTTATTACACGTGCTATGGATGAACTGCTGTCGTATTATATAGATCATTCAAAGTATGACGACATTAAAGGTCATATCAATTTACAGATATAAATACGGGAAAGCGCGGGTCGTATTCAGTCTTGTTAAACACCGGGTTTCAACTGGTGACTTCATAAGCTGTCGCTGTAGTTGGCCGATATATCATCGATCGTTAATTACCGTTCTCCGTCTCGCGTGCATGCCGAAGTAGACAATCTAACCTGTTATTAAGCTTAGCTTATTTTAGGGAATTTTTGGCTGCTCGACACATCTAATAGCAAACTCACTACAACCGCAGGTTATTTATATGCCTGACTACGACGAACAAATCGAGAAAAATGGACGGAGACAAATCGGGTACAATGCCACACAACTTCTTGACAATGTGAAAATGAGACAGATGTTGATCAAGAAAGTGACCACACACAGTAGACTGTGATTACTGCTATTATAATTACTAGTAAACATAGGACTAGTACTAGCAGTACTAGTAGCAGTGAGTTTCTGTTCAGTATCGATCAGGTTGTATGAAGATAACGGCTTCTTGTCATTAATCCCTTGTTTCTCTTATTTTGTCTTATAGTCCTCATAAAAAATGTTTCTAACCACGCGGGGAGATATGTTTTTTAATGAGTAGGACCGAGACCACCGAGAGAATGAAGAAGGCCTTTTAACTGAAACGCACCTGCAGACAATGTAGGTAAAATATGTTAGATTGTCAGATTGTCAGTATTATATGAGGACCATTTGAAAAAAGGCAGTAAAACAGTTTTAAAAATAAAAAGGAACACAGGTCGATTAATACTGAAACTGAATGTATTCAATATAAAATATAAATATTATCTATGTAAAATTAAGCAAATGTTTAGTAATATACAATTTTATACTGATAAAACTGAATTATGAATTTAGGAAACAAAACATTAAAATTCATATTAAACACAGACAATGAATAATTTTAAAAGTGGAAAAAAACGATTAATAATTTTAAAAGTGGAAAAAACGATAAATAATTTTAAGAATGGATACAAACGATAAAATACAAAAAAATAAATCAAACAAATAATTCAAATACAAACAAACAATAATATAGTGATAAAAATGAATTATGAATTTAGGAAACAAAGAATTAAAAAACATATATTAAACGCAAACGATGAATAATTTTAAAACTGAAAACAAACGATAAATAATGTTTAGAATGAAAGCAAACGATAAAATACAAAAAAAAATGAAATCAATCTAATAATTTAAATACCAACAAATAATAAAAGTTACTAGCGCAGAAATATTTTTAAAATTTAATTTAGAGAAAATCACCTGGGTTGAATGTTATTTTTTTAACTTTGGAGATGAGAATTGATAATATAAACATTTATCTATGTAAAATTAAGTAATTTTAAAGCAATATACAATTTAATATTGATAAAATTGACTTATGAATTTAGGAAACAAAGAAATTTTAAAAAAAATATTAAACGCAAACGATGAATAATTTTAAAGGTGAAAACAAACGATAAGAATGAATACAAGCGACAAAATACAAATAATTGAAATCAAACAAATAATAAAAGTTACTAGGGCAGAAATATTTTTTTTATTTAATTTACAGAAACATCACATGGGTTGAATGCTATTTTTTGGAACTTTATAGTTGAGGAAAATTTAAATGCGATATTTGTTTTCATTTTAATATAATTGACACCACTTTTGTTTTCAAGTAAAGAAAAATGTAATGCATAACGTTCACAGCTAATTTTATTAATAACCACGTGGTGTTTAATTTAATTTAATTTTCAACCAGACTTCTCTTTAAAAAATCTATAGAACTTTAAAATATTTAAAAATACTCAATGAAAGGTTTTATTTATTATTAAGTGGCCATTTTGAAAAAAATATTCTCGTGAAAAATTATTACTTTAGAATTAAAAAAAAACTAAAACAAAATTAAATTTATTTTTAAAACTTTCTGATCGACATTTGTGCCTTATAAGAAAATAACAGTTAAAATTATCAACATAACATTTGCTGTATTAGCAATTAACAGCATTTTTTCTTTAATAGCATTATCAAATGTTAAGAAAGTACATGAAAATAGTTATAATTAAATACGCGTTTAATTATTAAAATAAAACATTACTTACTTCACCATATTTGGTTGAAATAACATTTTCCCTATTAGTGGCACGTACCCAAATTGAGACTTGTTCTTCCTCTTAACGAAAAGAAAATATATGTACTTTTTTTTTTGTTTTTTTTTATTTTGATAATTTCCCCGGCAATTTGGAACAAGCCAAGAATAAACCCTGTTGGACAGCAAAATGAAACTGTGTAGACGAAACTATTACTGAAATGGACCGTTTAGCCTTGACCATACACCTACATGTTGATCTGGTAATGACGTCACGCTGGCTTATTCGTTGGCCTGTACTTACTCTCGGGAGCCTTGGTGGGACTCTATCAGTTTAACATCACTGGCTTGTTTTTTTTTTTAAATAGTATTTTTAATATATAGCTTGCTTCAGCAAGTAGCGTCATGATTTGTCCGGGGCTATTTTCATAATAACATTTTGTTATTTCATTTAAATACATATATATTTTTTTCTATAAAATACAAAAACAAGAACACGTTTCCCTCTACAACTTAGTAATTCGCAAGATCCATAGGCGCAATCGTTTAAAGTGCTTGAAACAAATTGTAAAAGCCATATACTCCTGAAGATTGAAGGTTCAATTCCCAGTGTGGGAGAATGAAAAATACAATTGCGTATTACTTACGATTTCTATTAAGTCACAACTGACGGAACACGAGAATGCTACACCCGTGAAATAAATACAAGGTTTCGTTCGACATTACGTCCAGATTCTCAAGTTAGTAAAAGAACTATCCCCGACTTCGACAGGATACACTTTAAAAAGGTCAGAAGTTACGAAACGTTGTGAAAATTACAGTCCAGATGAGAACTGTAGTCCGAAGAATCCAATTAATACGCATAACCAATCCTCATCGAAAGAATTCAGAAAAGATAATGTCTAGGTATTGAATATTTTATTTTTATTTTTCACAGATGCCAGTAAAAAAAAAAAAAAAACAAACAAAAAAAAACAACAACAAAGGAAGTCTCTCCAAGACTTGGTGCCGCCATATTTGATCACGGTTGAGAAAACAACAAATCAAAATGAAACCGACTCTTTATTCGAAGATTAAACAATTGTCGTTATCGGATCCATCCACATATTTTTTTTACTTATTTATTCACAGAAAAAAATGGAGGTTGACTGAAGATATCAATTCTCAAATACAAGACATATTTTCGTATCAGCAAATTTAAAAGTACAACAAGTCGGTGTTTTTTTTTTCTTCGTATTCTCTATTTCTTCCCCTTTCGCCTCTAATTATACTTTTCTCATTTACTCTTTCCTCAACCCCTTTCACACTCTTCTACTTTATCATCATTTTCCTCATTATACCATCATTAGAAATAAGGAGGTCGGATACGTGGGTACAGAAAATAAACAAAGTTAAAATTAAATAATATAAACAATAACATTAAAGCATTAAAAAGTGTCTTTAATAAAGGGGATAAATAATGGTTCTTACCGGAGATGGCTTAAAACGGTGAAGGATAATAGGAGATAAAAAAAAAAACTGAGTCATGTGAGGCTAGAATGAGCTGAGAAAAATTAGGGAACAAAACGCCGGGCAACCTGCCGGTGTCGAGTCAGGGGAAACTCTAGAAGAAAAATGTCCGGCCAAAGGAGATAACTGTATAAGAGACAAAACTAAGAGACATAATACTCCTCGCCTAACATCTAAGATGCCATAAGTTTTCTAGTTCTCGGTACAAAGAAGGGCAGTCTCTGTAATGGTCTTTAACTCTCATTGTTTTTTTACGCCATTATTGCAGCTGTTTCTCTCTCTTTCTTACTTTTTAGTATTGTTATTCATTGGACTACTGTTCTAATCTTGAGCGTGATTTTCACAACGTTTCGGTTAATGTAACCTCCGACCTTCTTAAGGTGTATATTGTCGAACTTGGGAATGTTTCTGCTGAACTTGGGAATTTAGACGGAATTTCGACAAGATACATCTGAAGAATACTAATTTAATATTCGTAGTATGTTATCACCATGTATCCTTTTTTATTTGTGTATGAGATATATATCCATATCGTCAATTTAACAGCCAGAAAACGGATGTAAGAGTTTGATTATGGGATTTGAATAAAGGTGATGTACTGGTAGTTATATTTGAACTATACCGCGAGGCCTGGTATAATTACAACAGTGAAGGTTTTTATACCGATATATTAAGTGAGTTTCAGTTGTTATCATTCATTTATTTTGGTTGTGTATCTTTTCCTCGATAGTAACGTATAACTATATTTTATAGGTTTATATGCTTCGTTATAGAGAAAGTTCTCTAAACCTTATACATGCAAACATGTACATAATAGCATATATTTTTTTTTATTGGTGGAGTATTCGGTTACCATAGCCTTCTAGTTGGAGTACTTAAATATCGTTTAGGATCTATCATGTGGTTAGTTTTCTTATGTGACATACGTTCATACTTCTCCTAGGTATTACCGTTGAATTTACTTCAGACATCGCGGTAGAGTGAAAGATATGTATCCCAGTATACCCCCTTTATCATATAAATACGCTTTTGTCCATGGTGAAATAAATCTTATAAATAAACAAACAAGAAAATAATTTGAAGACTAGAAACAAATGAACAGATAAAAAAGCAAGGAATTAAAGAAATAGTCAGAGCATATCAATAAAATAGATTGATAATGAAATGACCACGAAAAAATAAAAACAAACATAAAAACTTTAAATATAGAAGTAGCACTGATGAGGGTATAATATTACTTCATATTAAAGCGAACATTTAGGCAAATAAACAACCATCAGGTTAAAAAAAAAGTAATAAGTCCCCGCTGCTAAAGCTTGACCGCATGTCATTGTGATGTAGCGACTCGCCACAAACAAGAGAAGTGGCTGGACAAGGAGCGTTCCAGTTGCGAGCTAATCTGTTATATACAACGACGCAGATTTTGCGCGCACAAAAACTAAAATTCTGTCTTTCGCACCGACCTAGTTGAAAGCAGCCCACGTGACAGAGGACCCGGCAAGAAGCTAAATCACACCCCTATCCCTATACAGCAGAGATCCCTAAATGGAAGAAAGTCTTCTACTCAAATAGTTTCTTTCCCAAACCGCAAGACTTGGAACTCCCTTCCGGGTTTCTGCTTTCCCAACTGTACTGACATGCAGAAGTTCAACTGTAATGTGAACAGACATCTTGTTACTCATCTGCCTTAATAATATCCCCGCAGCATATGTTTCCGATAGAAGCCCCTATGTCAGAGTGCCACTGTGCCTTGTTTGGGGTGAAAATTAGAATTAAACGCACACACACACACACACACACACACACACACACACATATATATATATATATATATATATATATATATATATATATATATATATATATATATATAGTCCTGATGAAGGCTTTGTAATGAACTGAAAATTTGTACCTTTAAATAAATATTTGTTTATTAACAAAAAAAATGCGTACATGGTCGTTCTTTCTAACCTCATCTTTTGAAGTTCATTTTTTCCGTGCTTCTAAAAATTAGATTATTTTCTTTGCTACATGATAGCGAAGGAACGACCGCTTCTACACTTGATAGAACAATACACACTTCACATCTTCGACAAATAAACTGTGCCAAACTACACCATGGAAAGTAAGAAAAAAGGAAAAAAATGTATTGTTTTTAATAATATTACTGATAAAGGCTTTGCTATAAGCCGGTAATTTAAATTTAAAAAAAAATCCACACGTGGTCGTTCTTTCTGACCTAATGATTTGTACTTTTATTTACTTCATGCTTCTAAAAGGCACATAAGTGCAAGAACGGGTGCTTCTTCACTGCACTGGAGAACGCACATCCAACATCTTCGACGGATGAACTGTACCAAACTACACCATGGTAAGTAAGAAAAAAAAATGTTTTTAAAAATATTCCTAATGAAGACTTTGTTATAAACCGAAAAAGAAAACTTAAAATAAATATTTGTTTATTAAGAAAAAAAAAAAATCCGCCCGTGATCGTTCTTTCTAACTTCATGCTTTTAATTTCATTTTCTCCGTGCTTCTAAAACGTGGATTACTTCTCTTTGCTACACATAAGCGCAGGAACGGGCGCTTCTACACTGGACTGCACAATACACATTCAACATATTCAACAAATAAACTGTGTCAAACTACACCATGGCAAATAAGAATAATGTATTGTTTTAAAACATCCAGGATGAAGGGTGTGTTATACGCCAAAAATTTGAAACGTTAAATAAATATTTGTTTATTTTTTTTTTAAATCCGCACGTGGTCGTTCTTTCTAATCCCATGTTTTGAATTTAATTTCCTGCATGCTTCTGAAAAGTGGATTACTTCTCTCTGTTTATATATATATATATATATATATATATATATATATATATATATATATATATATATATATATTGTAGCAGGCTCCTTCAGTCTTGGGCAGACTATGGATACCCGCGAAGGGTTGCTGCGCGTGAAATGTTTGTGGCATGAGGTGAACAATCTCCAACCTCACGTCTCCTGAGACGACATTGTTTATTACCAGTGGCAAATGGAGTACTAGACGACTGGAAACAAATGCCGAGATAAGTGAAGAGCACATACACCGCCTAGAATTCCAAAATGGTCACCCATCTGATACGAACCAGGCTCAACGTTGCTAAACTTCGGTGATCTGACGAGAACCGGTGTGTCAACGCGATTATGCCGCATATATATATATATATATATATATATATATATATATATATATATATATATAAAATAAAAATTACAATTGACTTTACCAAAGTGATCTAAGATGGTAAAATTAAACTAAATTATAAATATTAAAGAAGAATATTTATAAAATTATCTCAGCCAGATCTCTTTCTGTAAACATAAGTCCAAATTTAATTATGGCAATTTTGAAATTACATAGTTATTACTTTTACCCTTTATAGAGATATAAAGATTTTTCTTTAACTTTATCATTTTTCGACATACTTCTTAATACTTTATAATTTAATAATTCTTTATTTTAATTCTGTATCTTTTCTTTGTATGGCCGGTTTTTTATTTGCATTTTTTTATTTTATTCTTTAAACTTTCTTATCTATCTAATACATCAATCTACCCACACTTTCATATCTTGTATGTATATTTACTTAAATTTTACTATACGAATGTACTTACTATTTTTTCTCCTGAATTTGCAGATACCGGTCATCCTCACCCCTTAAATAATTTTTATTTTTTATTTTTATCCTTATTTTATTTTGTTTTATATTTTATTTTTTATTATATATTATTTTTTATTATATTTTTTTTTTATTTATTTATTCTTTATTTTCTATTTATTTATTATTTATTTATTTATTTTTATTTTCCTTTTAGTGTCGCTTAACAACTCTTGCTGACATTTTTTAAGTGATGCCCTGTACATTTCAGCTGACCTATATTATTTTGCCCTATATATTTTTTCGCGCTTTAACATTTCCTGTCTGTGTCATTTTGACTTTTGTTTCCCATTATTTTATATTTTATATTTAACTTTATCATCATTTTTTCTTTCTCTTCCCAGATCTTTCTTATTTATATTTATGTCTCGGAAGTAGAGTGAAAAGCACATATAATTTTTCTTTTATTAATATTATTGGAATCTTTTCTTTTTTCCTTGTACACATGTTTGTGAATTATTCCATGGATTTCTGCCTTTGGATTATTATGGACCATCGTCTTTCAATTACGGGATTTTCTTGGATTTTACTTGTACAAATGGAAATTCTTTGAACTTTCTTGATGTTTTACATTCGGATTTTACCGTCACTGGATTTTTTATCTTCCACCAGACTATCCATTCGTGTGTAATCACCTTTTTCTTTACCATATTCCCTCTGCTTAACTTTTTTTTGTTTTCAAGTAAGATCATTGACTTACTTGTTGTTTCATCAAATACTTCTGCATGCAAAATCCGATCCCGCATTTTGCTAATTCCTACCCTCTGATGAGAAGGAAAGTATTTCTTCGAAACTTCGCGTATTTAGGACTATCCATTTATCTAGTGTTTCCTTTTCAGATTAAATATGTTTTTAACTCATTTCAAAGAGTTTTTTTTAACATATTTTATTAACTGTTTGCTCATATATATATATATATATATATATATATATATATATATATATATATATATATATATATATATATATACCCTGGGGTGCCCGGAGTTGCCCGGGTGTTTGAAGGTGTATGCTGAGCAAAAAAAAAAAAGGTCAATTTTTTAAAAACTTTGACCTCTATTATGACCTCTTAAAATGTATTGTTTTGGGCTCAAATAAGGTTATAAATTTAGATCCATGTCCAAGAAACCTTTATCTAAAATTCAAGTGTTTAGACCAAAAATTGTCGGAGGAGTTTGGTAGAGTTCTCAAAGATCAAATCGTTGAACTTTGACCCCTTAACAGCCAAATTTCTGGTCGTAAACCGATCACATAGATGTTTGCAACTCCCAGTACACTGTATATCAAATTTCGAGTCTGTAGACTTAAAATTGTCAGAGTTATTTCGTAGGGAAATGTACACAGACACACAAACACATGCACACACAGACGGACACGTTCAATTATATATATATATATATATATATATATATATATATATATATATATATATATATAAATGATATATAAATAACAAATAATACAGATATATATATTTGTGATATATATAGAGAGAGAGGGAGGAGGAGGAGGAATAATGCGTGTTCACTTAGTAATAAGAAAAGGAGTACATTTGTTTATCGAGACAATGTCTATAAAAAAATGAAATAATGTCTGTACGCGCTTGAAGCACTTTTTGCGTTTAACCAGCGATTGTGAACTCCGTGTTATTCGGAAGACAATGAATGAAAAATTTTGTTCTGATGTTGTTCTTTCTAAGAATTCATTTACGTCATCATAATCTCGCGAGATTTGATTAGAAAAATGATATTCGCCTTTCGCCCAATGTTATTGCTGGCCGCGTTTTCTAGCAACAACGTTCTACGTCCGAGGATAAGAAGGTCTCTAACGGTTTGTTGGCCGAGAGCAAAAGTTTATCAACTCTTTAGTTTAGGAGGCACAGAAAGCAAGAGATGAGAAGGAGAAGGGCGAGATACAGAGAAAGAGAGAGGGAGAGAGACAGAGTGTGTGTGTGAAAGTGGAAATCGAATAAAGAATAAGAAAAAATGAGAATGAGATGAAATTTGAGAGAAAAGAGTTAGGGCGAGATATTGAAAGAATTAAATTAGAGAAAAGAGAGAATATTAAGCAGATCATTATGGTAAAAGGAAGCATTAATGTTGTATGGATAATGGATAAATTAGTGAAAAGAAAGGAGATTAGAAAGAACTTAGAATTGAAGAAATATAGAAGAAGCGTTAAAAAGCTGGATAGTTTAGCACTCCCTGTTGTCTTAAATGATGAAAAGTAAGGAGCTGAACACACAAAGAAAGGAGGATGAACGAAATGGCAACCAGGAAAAAAGTCCAAATCTAATTTATAAACTTACTATGTCTGTTAGTCTGTCTGCCTGTCTCCATATTTTAAAAACCCTATTTCTCTGACACAAAAAGACAGTAGCGGCTCTAGGGAGCCTAAAATTATGGGATTTTTATGGACCGTTCATTTATGGGTCTTTAGACAGCTAAAATAATTTTAAGGGGCCAAAAATGCTCAAAATTGAAAAAAACATCGTAGTACATTTTGTACAATTATCTTAGTTTAGTTTTGTCAGTTTATATGCATGTCAGCTTGTAAAGTGGTAACGTCACCAGCTTTGAATGCTACGGTTTTGCTTCCGGCTCCGATTCTTGCTCATGACACCTAAATACTTTTTTTAATATTGGAAATCACGATTTTATTATAATATATACGAAATCTGGAAAAGTTAAATATATTTAAGCGTATTCAATGACCGAGCCATGCCTGACGCCCCCCCCCCGCTCGTTAGTAGTTTACACATGTAAGCGAAAAAAGAAGAAAAAAATTGTTATGAATTTTTATAACGCAATATGCCTGACGACGATGGAAGTATTTCTCGCGAAAGCGCTCGCCAAAGAAACTTATGGATACTACTTAAACTATTCCGAGAAAACGCAAAAAAAGAAAAAAAAATTCGGAAATCGGAGAAAGTAAAAAAGAAAATAGTGAAAAAAATCCGCGCTTTTTAATAATACGTGTCTCAATGAGAATATGCTTCCTAAATATACCCAAT
Organism: Euprymna scolopes; assembly: GCF_053919585.1. Classification (NCBI taxonomy): domain Eukaryota; kingdom Metazoa; phylum Mollusca; class Cephalopoda; order Sepiida; family Sepiolidae; genus Euprymna; species Euprymna scolopes. The sequence continues at coordinate 31,359,154 of NC_136513.1, forward strand.
ATATAAATATAGTGAATAAATGACAAAAAACTATGTTCCAAATTTCACGATGTTTACTATCTCATTATTTGTTCCTTTAATTCAGTGGTTGACATTTACAATTCTTGACCTTATCTGTTTCTAAACGCAAAATCAATAACTTAATTAGTATATTAATTAGTGAATCTATTATGCCCTTGACTTGTCAGAAGAAAATAAAGTCTAAATTGTAAATGTCAACTGAATTAAAGGAATAAATTATAAGATGGTCAACATCATGAATTTTGGAATATAGTTTATTCTCATTTATTCACTGTATTGCGCTCTAATTATGCATATATATATATATATATATATATATATATATATATATATACATGTACATATATTTCTGATGAGTGTGTGTATTCAGAGTGTATATACGATGGTTAGTTGTTTTTGTTTTACGTCATACAAACCTTTTTCAGGTTATTTAATGCCGAATCCAGTGATATTGAAGACATTTACTTGAAATAAAATATATATCTTTTTATTTTTCAAGTCAGTTTCTATTTAACCCATAGTTGGGACCCTAATAGGTATTACCACTCCGGGTCAGAGTGGACCTGAGAGCAATTACAATTAAAGGGTGGCTCTACACTCTCCAAAGCCCGAAAGTTGGGGCCTCGCCATCGGATAAAGTTTAAGTTCATATCCAGGAGCGAGTATTTTGACTTCGACGTTTTTATGGTTTTGAATAAAAAAAATAAAAGGCTTTTCTTCTGAAACGACTCTCGTTTAACATTTGTAAAATAAAAAAAAACAAGAGAATAATAAGAGAAACAAATAATCATTAAAAAATAAAGTCTCGTGTATTGAAGGATGATGTTTACGGTAATTCGGACAAAATAAACATTTTCTGTTAGGTTGTTGCAGAAATTCCCGCCGTTTTCTTTTTAATCAAAGAATTTGGACAGCAAAATTTAGTTTGTGTGTGACCAAAGCTCCAAGTTTTTGTGTTAATCCAAAGGTGGCGTGAAATTGTCGCAAAATCACACTTCACTTTTTCACTCAATTTTCTGCACCTCTGATGACCATTTTCCATACAAAGGAACCCTGAGTTGGTCTTCGTCTATCTTGATTAAACTTCCTGACCGAGGAGCGTCATTAGGGTAAAAAATTACCGTGCTTCAATCTGGTAAACTAACTGTGAACAGTTCTCTCAGTGATAGCGTTTTATACATATACTGCACAAATATCCTTGGTCACTTAACCCGTTTTTGACCTTGATTAAAGGAGAAAAGTAGAAGCTGTCGAAAATGTTATTTTTTTAGCCACTTGACAATCTATTTAACGGTTCTGAAAATCGAGAAAAAAATTGTATGAGCAAAAGACGATTAATATTTTCTTGTAGAACAGAATACGTGCTTTCTAATGATATATAAAACTTTGTCAAATATCAAAACATATTTTAAAACAATTTTTTAATGAGACGGCGTGAACTTAGGACACAATGTAAGAGTTAAACATTTCGAGATTCGTGAAGAATTGGAATCCATAAATGTAATGAAATCGTCTACTCATTAAAAAGAACTCAAGGTCTTAGATATTGGTATTCTGCACAATTTGGTAGAGATTAGATTTAGCTAATGTGAATTGTGGTTAGGGTCACATTAGTACATGGCAGCAGTAGGTGGCTTGATTTATGCGGGTGTCAAAGGTCACGCTTCCTAACAAGATAGATGTAAAACACAATGACACAAAAATATGTCACGAGTTTTAAGGTAAAAGTATGGTTAAATAAGCGAAAGCGACGCAAGAAATTGCGTGTCCGTTGGACATCTGCAAGTCGAGGTGAAGACCCTGGTAGTTGAGAAAAATAGGTCTCCTTATAACTAGACCAGGCCTACATTCGGAGAGCTAACTCAAGCTTCAACCATATAGCCACATAAGACGTTGTAATGCACTAGGTTAGATGAAAAACGCTATTTTTCGTAAGACAGAAGGTTGTCATCCCTCTTCCTTTCTCTCTAAATAGTGTAAATAACCATTTTCTTTTGTTTTTTTTATGACAGAATAGTAATTTGTCTCAAGTAAACAGAAGATCGTAAACAACTAGACAATGTGGTCACTTAGAAAAGGCGGTGCCTATGAAAGAAAAGACGATGAAGAAAGCGACAACGAAAGAAGCGACGATGTAGAGACTATATATGCGCAAGAAGACTTTATTTTATCTGGGACTTGATCGCTCACGAGCGAGGAGGTGCATCTGCAAATACTAACACTGCTAAGTTTTGTTTAAGGTAAACTGTTAAAGAGGGAAATAAAGAAGGGGTAAAAAAGGGGAGTATAACAAATGAAAGCAATAATGGCCATTTAGTAGGTAAATAATAATAATAATAATAATAATAATAATAATAATAATAGTAGACACAAAAAAGGCAAAAGAAGGGGAAAAGCAACGTGTGTTACGTCTTAATAGTGACGCACGTAGATGAAAAACAATCAATGAGTATAAATGAAAAGGAGAATAACAATAGGAAATTCTCAAAAAAGAATTGGCATGCTTATACGAGGGGTCTTCTAGTAGTAATGTTTAATTCCACCCGAATGGACCAGAGAGATGACAAATTGCATTGTTCTGATAACTGAACGTACACATATATAACCCGATGTTTCCCCTCTATGTTACAGATTTCGACGTTGTTAGACTCTTAGAAAGAACCGCTGTCATGGACGTGCATCAGTAGTGAGGAGGTGCCATCGAATTCTTTCATGCAAAAAAAAAAAATTGAACATACTAAAATTTATCTACTGGACGTTTATGAATACGATGCAGTTGATGCCGGTATAGTTAGGAGAGGTGGTTCTTCGATTTCAGAGTGACGGCAGAAATATGAGTGACAAAGCGCGTCTCGCACTTTTACGAGCGATGCATCAAAATTGAGAATGGCGGTGACTATGTAGAAAAAATAAATTCTGGAGCACAAAAATCGGGGTAGCTTTTCAGCCCTTTAGTTTTTGTGTTTCAAAATTAGGAGGCGTTACTTTTGGAACGGTCCTCGTTATACTACTACTACTACTACTACTACTACTACTACTACTACTAATAATAATAATAATAATAATAATAATAATAATAATAATAATAATAATAATAATATGAAGAAGAAGATAATGAAAAGGATGAATAAAGTTTCGGATCAGTTTAGGAGCAGTTCCGAAAATTACGGTAAAAACTCTGTCGAAACTGAAATAAAAAAATAACATTAAGACAACTGAGAAATGAGAAGCAATAGTAGAAAAATAATTTATGGAGCCCAAAGTCTCTCCCGTTTTTATGGTACCGCTCCCATCTTCGGCGTATTCGACGTTTTTCGGTTTCGAATAAAAAAAATAGGATACTTTACTGTTCAAACGACTCTCGTATAACATCTGTAAAATTCAAACAAAAAAGAACTAAAAGAAAAGCAAAACAAATAAGTATAAAAATAGAAAGTGTCGTGCATTTAAGGGAGTAAAAGAAAAGCAAAAAGAAATGTCACGCGCCGGTCACTTCTTTTAACAATTTGCACATTGTGTTTTATGGGCGCTATTATATCCATCACACCTGACGCGGATCGACGAATCTTCAATCCTGTCGCTTAATCTAATATATTCAGAAAAAGACCCGGATGTTACCGAGTCGATTTACTTCAACATCCGGTCGCCGGAATAGAGCAACGAAATTCTTTTATCTTGCAAACTATCGCTAGCAGAAATAAAAGGGGCCATTCGAGCGGCTTTGAACCATAGTATCTGACATCCGTTGGCTTCGTGGGTTGCCGAAGGTTCTAATTTCAACCCGTGTTACACCCTATTGGTCTGGAAACATTCCGTAGTTTGAAGATTACGAGACTATATCTGCCCCCTTGGGTCACGAATACTTTTTTTTTTGTTGGAATCTGGTTCGATTGTAAAACTAAAAACGGTAATCTATATAATTGTAAACATCTGTGAAACTTGCTTGCATCTTGTATTCGACTATCGGGCGAGCTGATCTTTAAAAAAAGAGATGCCAGGTTAACACACAAACAGACACACACACAAACCTCTCCTCCCCCCATATGTATATATATATATATATATATATATATATTATATCTATATTATATATATAGATATTATATATATATATATAATATATATATATTTATAATATATATATTTATATATATATATATATATATATATATATATATATATATATATATATATATATATATATATATATATAAGCGTGGCTTAGAGGATACATAAAGGTAGAGGGTTGTAATGTTTATTTTCGATTCTAGCTAATGGAATCCAAGTCACTAACACACACACACACACACACACACACACACACACACACACACACACACACACACACATATATATATATATATATATATATATATATATATATATATATATATATATGAATATAATGGAAATTTTGTTCCGAAGATGTATAGAGATTAAAAGGAACAAACCGAAATATAGCCGGAAAGTTGATGACCACATTACCCTGTTTGCTGCTTTATATATATATATATATATATATATATATATATATATATATATATATATATATATATATATATGTATATATATATTAGTAGATCGAACCACTATATATAACATATATTATCATTTATATATATATATATTATATATTATATATATATTTATATATATATATATATATTAGTAGATCGAACCACTATATATAACATATATTATCATTTATATATATATATATATTATATGTATTTATATATATATTATATATATATATATATTTATATATATATATATATATTTATATATATGCCTATATATATAGTTATTTACTATAATAATTATTAAATACCTACAGACACTAGTGTTTCATCCCTTCGGAATCTTCAGTGCAGGTTGTCAGGATTGGCACAGGTCGATAGATTCTAATCCGGCAACAGAAGTCATCTCTGGCTTTATTAGGAAGGACCTAATCTATTTGGTTACCGTTAACCGCGAGAAATACTGTTGGAAAATTCCTTAAGTAAAATTTTAGCGATATTATTTCTTTTTCTTTTTCCCTTCGGTTCGTTTCACATTGATAAATAAATGCGGTGTATTTTGAAATTTGTCTAGTAATACTGTTCTAGAATCCTTGTTCTTTCTGCCTTCTTAAGTTTTGATAAATATATATATATATATATATATATATATATATATATATATATATATATATATTTATAAATATATATATATATGTTTAGAAAAAGCATAATATTCGCGTTCATATGTTTCAGTTTCTGTATGAATTAAAATATAATATTTATGCGTATTTTACGATCAAACAGCGCCGAGCAACCTGCTAGTATATAGATTAAAGTAATTAAACGTGCCCCTAGCGTATTTATATAATCACTAGGGCTATGACAACAACATATTATTTTCATTGTTTTAACTCTCGAGTATATATCCAATACAGTTGATATTATTAATCAACCGAGAACCCGATCACTCTACATAACAAAAACATATAAGATATCAATGGATATATACCTTAGAGTCAAAACAAGGAAAAGAATGTGCTGTTATCATAGCCGTAATCATCACGTATGCGATTTTTTTTTTTCATATGCAAAAGGCGGAGGTGATACGGATAATAGCTGATAATAAAAAAGAAATGAAAAGAAAAAACACGTATGGAACTTTTTATTTTTATCGGATAAGAAGGGAGACGTAATATTAATATGGTTTCAGTTACTTGATTGATATTTCCATAAAGTGAAAATGTTTTATTTTTTCTTTATTAATTATATGATATCTACTGTTAAACGATTTTATATCATTTTTCCTCCTTTTCTTATCGATTAGTCTTGTCTTGTCCATTATGTCGTCATTTTCTCATCGATTACTTTTGTTTTAATGATTTAAAGTAGTGGCTAGAAATTAGATACATATTGGTGTATATTTTAAAAGTTTTATTTAGGAATAAATGAATGCAGCCTCAAAAGAGACTATCACTTAGAAGGTACGTTATGCTTGGATTTGACATAGCAATTTAGTATTTGATACGAGTCACATTTGTGTAGAGGCCCCGGTTGCTACGTCGATGTGCACGATTTTATTGGATAGTGGTCCTAAGTACGACCTGTAGCGCAGTGGTTAAAGTACTTGGAGAAAAAATGACAATTGAAAAAGTGATATTCTCCTGAAGTTTTAACGTTCAATTCTCAGTGTGGGCGCCCGAAAAATACAATTACGAATAACGTAGTACACCCATCCGGTCATGGCTACCGAAACGATAGCATGTTATCTCCGTGAAGTAAATAAAGGGTTTTCTTTGAAAGTCCATGCAAGTTCCCGAGTTCAACAAAAACATTCCCGAGTTCGACAAGATACACCTGAAAAAGGTCGGAGGTTATATCGACAGAAACGATGTGAATATGACGCTCAAGAGGAATACAGTAGTCCGAAGAATAAAAATGATATGAACATTAAAACCAGTTCAAGAACAGAGTAATCAGAAAGGGAGATCCCCATATGCGAAGCAGCGTACTGGAACTGAATTTTAGCACCGACTATTGTACTTAACTGTTAATTACGAATGTTGAACTACGGCTGGAAGAGAAACCGACGAACAGAGTCCTTAAGACGGATATGTCGTCGCCTTTAAAGAAAACAAGGCTGATAGCCATAAGCCGCGTGTTCTCGTAGAATGAATGAATGCGTGAATGTAGGATTGACATTAAATTCTTAAAGATAAACTAAAATGACCAAAAAATGGGCTGAAATGACTTAAATGAAAAGTAAATGACTTAGGATGAATTGAATGACATTAAGAATGATTTGAATGCTTAAAAACCAACTGAAATCCTTCAAAAACAACTTGAATGATCTGGAGAATTGCTTAATGGCTTGTGACTGACTGGTTATAAAGAGGTGATCATTTTACATTAAATTAATACAGAAAATTGATCCCCCACTTTATATCACGAAGTTACAAACATAAGTACAACATGTAGTAAGAAAATATACTACACTTTGATCTTGGCCAAAAGGCCAAGAAAAGCTGTATTTATTTGCTTCCCTACCAAGAAAATTAGGCACAAAGCCGATTCTTAATGTGAGGAGTGAAGGGGAAAGGGAGACCAACTCCCCGGGGAGTAGGGGAGCTGGATAGTGAAAATTGGTATGAAGGGTGGTATTTATTTGCTCTCCCACAGAGCAAATTAGGCACAAGGCCGATTTTTAATGTGAGGAGTGAAAGAGAAATGGGGGCCAACTCCCCGGGGAGTAGGGGAGCTGGATATTGACAATTGGTATGAAGGGTTGCCCCTACATTGACCAAGGTCTTATATGTGAGGTCGCCCCCACATATGGTCTTTGCTTGCAGAATCTGCCAGACCAGATACTACACGTTGATCTTGGCCAAGAAAAGCTTAAAAAGCTAAGAACAGCATCTATTAACAACAGACCTTTGATCTTACCCAAAAAGGCCAAGCACAAAAGTTTTACGGACCGACCGACCGACGGAGTGACTTATAGGGTCGCTTGCGTGCGACTAAAAAAAAATAACAAAGAATGATCTCATTTGCAAGAGACGCTAGTTTTCATAAGACCTGAGAGGGAGGGGCGAAGAGAAAATCTCGAGAATCATATTCAAAGCAGGCGCTTTCTCGGTTGTTATACAATGCCTAGCGAAACGTCGCCTCCGAATTAAACACCTCATTAAACAATGAGAGAATTGTATTTGTTTATTTATTCGTTTCTTTCAGAGAACAACAACGCGAAAAGGGATGTCCTTTCATCTTGTGCCGTTTAAACGACAATACACTTTAGTGTAAACGAGAGGAGAACGACAAACGGATAAACTCTTTATAACAAATCGCCTAATGGCTGTAAAATTATACTTGTTCCTTATGGCTTTTTTTTTTCACAGCACAAGGATAAACGTTCGCTTTGCGTACACCGATCAAATGAATGCTTTTCTTGGTTACGAGTGAACTTTTAATTGTTATATTTTACGTATCTTACGGCAAACCATTGGCAATCCAAAAAAATTTAGCTCGCATCTCAGATCTCTAAATCGTAATAATCAAACAACGTTTAAGCCGCACTGACCAGTTGTGAAACAACGAAACAGTACTGTATGTGAATGACTATTAAGGTCCCCTCTTTGGGTTGAGCGCTTTGTAAATACATTTTAACTCGACGCGCATTTAACCGATCAAGCGAAGCCCAGTATTTGTAAGCAAACTGATAGTTTGAGCACGGCAAATGTTAATTTAATAGACATTTGAGGAGAAATATTTACGAGCACTGATGTGTTCCGATGGTTAGAGCTGTCAAAACAGCGGTTGTAGGTTCGATCCACGACTGAGAAAAGAGGTGGTCTAGCCGCACTGGTAAGATGTGATACAACGAAACAGTAATGTGGATGACTGTATATATACTAGCTGACCGTCCGGTGTTGCCCGGTCGTACTATACGTTAAAACTTGATATAGATTCTGTTTATGAAAGGAAGAAAGCGCGTGTGGGTGTGTGAGGAGAGGGAGATAGAAAGACAGTGTTTGCGCGTATGTGTGTGTGTATTTGTGTCTGTGTGTGTGTGCGTGTGTATGTGTATGTTTAGCAGGGCATGTTTGGGAAAAACTCTGAAAAAATAAAGGTCCTGTTTAAACGACTACATAACCCCATATAAACAAAGGTTCAATAAATAACGGCAATAAATAAATAAATAAATATATAAATACACAATAAAATACTATAGATATAAAGAATGAATATGCTTTATGCCTTTGAAATCTGTATATATATAGTGTTGACATAAATATTGCACCTTCAGCTCTGACATCCACGGTCGAGCACTTTATTGGTTTTTTTATCGTTTCATGGCACACACTATATATATATATATATATATATATATATATATATATATATATATATGAAAAGGGACTAATAAGTCTGAAATATATTGAGATTTATAACACCATTGGATACAACAGAAAAAAAAATTACTGTTGTTTAGAGTTTTACTCTATATAAAAAAAAAAATCTCGCATTGTTCTTGGCTTTAATTTTACCTTATAATTTTCTTCAAAAATGCTTCATGCAAACGACAACCTACTTATATCCCTCAGTCTCGTCCAGACAGAGTTTGCACTCATGAAGAATACTCTTAAACTGTCTTCTCTTGAAAAAGGACTAATAAGTCTGTAATATATTTAGATTTATAACACCATTGGATACAACAGAAAACAAAAATTACTGTTGTTTAGAGTTTTACTCTATATAAAAAAAAATCTCGCATTGTTCTTGGCTTTAATTTTACCTTATAATTTTCTTCAACAATGCTTCAATCAAACGACAATCTACTTATATATATATATATATATATATATATATATATATATATATATATATATATATATAATAAAAATGGAAATTCAATTAACTTTCTTGAAGTTATATATTTGGATTTTAGCGTCACTGAATTATTTATCTTCCACCAGACTATCCATTCATGTGTAATCACCTTTTTCTTCACCATATTCCCTCTGCTTCACTTTCTTTGTTTTCAAGTAAGATCTTTGACTTACTTGTTGTTTCACCAATTACTTTTTCATGCGAAATCCGATCCCGCATTTTGCTAATTCGTACCCTCTGATGAGAAGGAAAGTATTTCTTCGAAACTCCGCGGATTAAGAACTATCCACTTATCTAGCGTTTCCTTTTCAGATTAAATATGTTTTTAACTCATTTCAGAGTGTTTTTAACATGTTTTATTAACTGTTTGCTCGTATATATATATATATATATATATATATATATATATATATATATATATATATATATATATATAGCGAGAGAGAGAGAGGGAGAGAGTGTGAGAGAGAAGATAGATAGATAGATAGATAGATAGATAGATTACTATGAAGTTTACTAATGTTAAAATTTGATTAACGGCAGCAACCTCAATATTAAATTGCCGAAAATTTAAACGATTCTCGTGGGATGAGAAATTATACGACTTCCAATAAAAGTGTCAATAGGAACAAGTCTAGAAACTTATTGACGGCACCTCTTATATAATATAGATTTATATAATATAGATTAATTTATTCAATTATTCAGAGTTTGAAAGAAGAAGTACTCTTAAACTATTATAAAAGCATAGAATATGAAGTAAACCACAGAGAAATGGTGTCGCTATATGTCGAGAAAAGCAAGTGCTTAAAATGCGTCCAGGCAAGAAAGTTTTCTTTCAAATGAACTTCAATCAATTTCTTAATAAATTGCTTAGCAATCACATTTCGAGCACCAGCCCTGAACGTCGTGGTTTTAAAGGGTTATATAAAATTTTATGAGCAAACAACAGTGCTTTACCTATGTAGGAATTGAATTGAATGTTCATCTGCAGGCAGGACGATGATAATCTGATTATCATGTAGAAATGATTGATGCGCTTAATTGTGCAACAAGGGTTGTGAAATCTCTAACCTTTCCTCTCCTGCGTTGGTAATGGTTGATTTTAATTACAAGCAGGAAACCAAAAGGCTTGAAAACCGTGCCGACATAAGCGGTGAGAACATTTGGTATTTCCACATGGCCATTCTTTTTAGTACTTACTATGCTCAGCTTAGGTTGATCTAAGAGCACCGAGACGCCGACGTGAGTATGCCGAATTTGAGGATAATCATTTAATTTTCCTTCACCACAAACAAGGTATATTGCAACTTTATCGTAAAGGGCTACCAATTGGGACTAAGCCCAAGAAAGATTAACAAGAGAGTTTAAAATTAAAACTTCTGCATATCAGTACAGTCAATGAACCAGGTAGTAGGAAGGACGTTTCACAGTGTAGCTCTTCGAGGGAAGAACCTTATAGAGTACCTATTTACTATGCCTCCCCACGGGACAGAGTTAGACACCAGGGTCGTTTTTTAACGTGGAGAAAAGTTACAAAAATAAAAATTGTCTCAGTCGTGAAGGATTTCTCCTCCACCGAAAGAGAACAAGAAAATGAAGTGCAGCATCTGAAGAACTAATATTTAGGGACTTCAGCAGTGAAAAGGTTTGATTTTTTTGCTAAGATGGTTTGTCGGGGATATATACGCCGAAAGGCCACAAGTGCAGCGAGTTCATCAGAGCACATTTTATAAAAAAAATACTTGTATATCAGGCACAGGGACTCAACATTTCGGCGATAGGACAGATGGTGGAGTTTAGTTGACAAACGAGATCTATCAGATTGGAGATCCATTTTGGACTCTATCTAAGATAGAAAGAGTCGTGATAAATGCAAAAACCCAGATGCGGCAACAATACGCCATGTATGGGTGAATGGTGGCGTTCTTGGCGTACAAGATGCTCTTAGGTGTGAATAGTTTTCTAGCCCGGTAGAGGGAACCTGCTTTCCTTGCAGCAACGTTCGCAATGTCATTATTTATCGTGAACAGAGAAAAAGGGTGAAAAGCGGGGATTTTATTGACGATTTTAGTCATATCTGTTTTAGTAAAATATAGGTAATATGGGCTATGGTTACTTATATCAATCGGTTTATACACATTAAGTTATTAACATGTCGACAGGCTTGTCAGTGCGAGCTGTCTATCAATTCGACGTAAAAGATTATATCCCAATTCTTTAGAGACTGATTATGCTTGAATGATAGCACTTTATTCTATTTTTGTTTTGTTTTGCGTTGGGGTGATTTCTTCTGCTTGACTGAATCGATCCCACCGACTGAATCGTAGAAAAAAGGGGCCATGGAAAACACAGGGTGGGGCATAGCGTTGACGGCGCCGTTGCTTTTACTGCCGGATCCCTGTGGCCGGAATCAGTAACCTATCCACTATCTAGACAGGATATGGCTGATAAGTGACATTTGGGCGGACAATTAATTCGGGGGGGGGGGGGATGCCTACGGCTGACTTCACATCGCAAATGACGTACAAATAAGTTTTCACGCTCTGACGGATAACCATTTCTGATCCGAACTATCATCGCTTCCTCCTTGTGTTCATTCGGCTGCTTCAGCTTGTCGGTCCGTCCATTTTGTTGCTTCAAGACCTTTTTTTTTCCTTTTTTTTGTTTGTTTAGCGATATTTTCTTTATTTTATACGATAATTATTTATCTATTTATTTTTGTTTCTGGTTCTTTTTATTATTATTATTTCAGTTATTTATATTTTTTGCTGTATACTGCTCTTAACGTGTCTCCTTTTATTTATTTTCACGCCGTATTATTTAGAATGTTCTGACCACACTTCTCATCCTGTGTGTTATTCGGAGAAATGCTCGGCGTATCTTGTCAAACTCGGGAATCCTTCTATCGTATACGGGATTTCTAACATAACTTTTTCTATAATCCATGGATATCCGTTTGTTGAATTGGATTCTAACAATTAAATTTTCAAATTAAATTTTATCACGGAGAAAAAAATGTGTTACTAATTAACTTTACACATGCCCACACGCACATCTGGACATAGACATTTACAACAACAGTGTTCCAGAAGATCTCAAAACCTTATTTTTCTAAGTAACAGTATTGCACGAGAGAATAAAAAGAAAAAAAATACTGAATATATATGTGTATATATATATATATATGTATATATATATATATATATATATATATATATATATATATACGCACGCAGCTATATATATATATATATATATATATACATATATATATATATATATATATATATATATATATATATAAAGGGGATAACATTTTTATATAAAAGAATTCCAACCAAAAAAATTGCTTGATATACGACTATTTAAAAAAATATATATATATATATATATATATATATATATATATATAGATAGATAGATAGATAGATAGATAGATAGATAGATATAGATAGATAGATAGATAGATGGATAGATAGATATGTTTAGGGGTACATAAATATGTGTGTGGAAATTAGATTAATAGTAAGTAGTAAACCCATCAATCAATTAGTAATCTTCTGGAAATTCTACAAAACCCTAGTAAATAATGCCCAATCAACAATTCCCCCACTAACCAACAACCCTGAGGTTGTTTGCTCTGCAACCGAGAAGGCTAACATGCTTGCCAGTCTGTTTGTCTCCAACTCCACACTGGACCCTGCTAACCACCCCCTCACTGACTTTCCTTTCCGGACAAACGACAAACTAGACGATTTTAAAATTACCCCTGCTCAGGTGCATGCTATTATAAGAAATCCTGAAACTGAAAAAGCATGTGGACCTGATCTCATCCCGGCTGTGCTACTAAAAAAGTGCTCCGCCGAAATAGCTCCAGTACTCTCCAAACTTTACATCAAACGCCTTAATGAATCTTGCTTTCCTGCCTGCTGGAAAACTGATTCTGTAGTACCAGTTTTCAAGAATTCTGGCGATAGATCTGACCCAGTAAATTGTCGCCCCATTAGCCCCCTCCTACTTTTCGCCAAAATATTGGAGACCATAATTAACCAAGCTCTAGTCCATCACCTTACAAATGCTAAACTTCTAACTGATCAATAATATGGATTTAAGCAAGTCCGTTCTACAGCAAACATCCTAACTGTAAGTTCTGACCGTATATACCATTCACTGGACAAAGGTGGAGAGAGTAGAGCGGTAGCTCTAATTATGTCTAAGGCTTAACGTTCACAAGAAAACATGAGTTGGATCAATTACATTGCCTGTACCGCTGTGAAGAAGGCAGGTTTTCTCTACCGTGCTAGAAAGCTACTTACGACGGAAAGTATCCTGTACCTCTATAAGGCCACCATGTATGGAATATTGTTGTCATATTTTGGCTGGTGCAACTGCTACTAGTGTCTCGCTTCTAGACAAGGTCCAAAAGAGAGTCGCCAATCTGATAGGTCCTGAACTATCATCTAAGCTTCAGCCTCTGTCCTGTCGACGAAATGTTGCATCCCTCTGCCAGTTCTACAAGTACTTTAACGGCGAATGCTCTGACGAACTGCAAGCAATTGTACCCACTAGACATAAATACACCCGACAAACCCGACAAGCATTTAAACCCCACCCCTTCACAGTATAGATCCCTAGATATAAGAGAGGGCTCTACTCCTGTAGTTTCTTCCCCAGAACCGAGAGACTTTGGAATTCCCTTCCGGACCATTGCTTCCCCAACTCTACTGACCAGCAGATGTTCAAGTGTAACGTTAACCGATATCTTGTTGCCCAACTCCCTACATAGAACCCCTGCAGTTTATGTCCCTGATAGTATTCCCCAACATCAAAGTGGCAACGTGCCTAGTTCGGGGTGAAAATGTAATTAAAAAAAGATACAGAAACTATAATCTTCAGGGTTGAAACCGGAAATTAGAGTGATAATATATCATATATCAGTGATATATATATATATATATATATATATATATATATATATATATATATATATATATATATATATATATATATTATATTATATTTTTATTATTATATTTTCACCCCAAATAAGCCACATTGCCACTTTGTTGTAGAGGGCTATTATCAGGGACATAAGCATCTGGGATAATGTGGTGGGAGTTGGGCAGCAAGATGTCGCTTAATGTTACACTTGAACTTCTGCATGTCAGTACAGTTAGGCAAGCAGGGACCCCGAATGGAATTACAAGTCTTGCTCTTGTGGGGGAGAAATTACTGGAGTAGAGGCCTCTTTTACATCTAGGGATGTCTACTGTGAAGGGGTGGGATTTAGCTTCTTGTCGGGTTTATCAGAATTATTTACGGCAAGGAGGCACAAGTGCTCGCAGTTCGTCAGAGGATTCGCCGTTACATGTACATGTAGAAGAGGCAGAGAGATGCAACATTTCGTCGATGGGACAGAGGCTGGAGTTTAGATTACAGTTTAGGACCTATCAGATTGGCGACTCTCTTTTGAACCTTGTCTAGGAGTGAGAGACTAGTAGCAGATTCACCAACCCAAATATGACAACAATACTCCATATATTGGCGAATGGTGTCCTCATAGAAGTAGAGGATACTTTCCGGAATTCCTTTTTTCGCAGCGGTCCTGGCAGTACTGTCAATATAATTGTTCCAACTCGTGCTTCCATTGAGCGTTAGGCCGAGGAGTTTAAAACATGTACTTTCAGATAAGGAGTCATTGGCTATTGGTATTGGTGGTAAAGATGGTTTCTTGTATTTATTGAAGGAACCAAGTTTAGTCTTGGAAGCATTGAATGTGACCATCCATTTTTGTCCCCATTCCACTACAGACCGGAGGTCATCCTCTAGTGTTTCTGCCATTTCTTTAGATATGTGTTCATTTGTTTTCCTTTCGTTATAGAACGTGGTCTCGTCAGCATATATACCCATCTCACAGACACTTTTTGCAGGGAGGCTATTTATGAATAACAGAGATCGAAGGATAGACCCCTGAGGCAGTCCCGCATTTATATCATATTGTTTAGATGTACGATCGTTGGAGGCTATCCGACTGGCAAACATGTTAGCCTTCTCAGCTGCAGAGCAAAAATCCTCATGATTGTGGATAGTGGGGGAATTGTTGATTGCCCATTATTTACTACACTGTTGTAGATTTTCCAGAAGTCACGGGTTTCTAATTTCTGTGCTTCGATGTGTTTTTTGGTTGTTTCAGTAAATTCTCTCTTAGCCGTCGCTATTTCTTTCTTGCAGTTACTTCTGGCTTTTATATATTTCTGTCTGTTTGATCTCGACTAATGCATAAATAATAGCGCAATGAAAGCAATATATATATATATATATATATATATATATATATATATATATACAGCTTCCAGACTTTTTCTATACGGCATTACTAAATTCCTACAGACATAAACAGGAATATTAAACCATTCTTCCTTGGGGATATCGTCTAATTCCCTCAGGTTTCTTGGTTTCCTTCTTTTCACGTTCGCCTTCACCATAGACAACAATTTTTCCATTGGATTCAAGTCCGAGCTTTGATTGGCTACTTCACGACGTTTATTTCATTATCCAAAAGCAACTTATTCACCGATTTCGCCGTTTGTTTTGGATAATTGTCCTGTTGGAAGACCCAGTTGGTTCCAAGACTAAGGGTTCTGCAGAAGGTTTAACATTTTCAGTCAATATTTTAATGTATTTAATGGCCATACTTAGAAAATAAATTAACTCTGGTATATGTGCTGCAGACAGACACTATTCATTGCGTCAAAAAATTTTTTCAGTGTTGTCCTATGAGTAGATATACTTACATATTTGAAAATATGTGAGGGGTATACTCACTTTTGTGATACACTATATATATATATATATATATATATATATATATATGTATATACATACACATATATATATGTATATATACATATATACACACACATATATATGTATGTATATATATACATATATAAATATATACACACACACATATATATGTATATATATATACATAATTACATATATACACACACACACATATATGTATATATATATATGAATATATTAGAATCGTTGCCTGTTAAAATCGAACACGTGGTTACTCTATGCAAAACTGATGATTTCATATGGTTAAATGTATTCTCATTTTTGCATTAAATACTAATCCCAGTTAATTCATTTCAATAACTTACTTTTCATCGAATGGGTACGATAATATTTAGTTTGTTGGACCTTGTAATAAAAGGATACGTACAAAACTTCAGACTAATCGACCTCGTAGGTTCCGATCAAAATTCTTACAGTAAATGTGGATCAACCTTACTAATCATCATTAATCATTATCAATACCAAAGTTTGCATCGAACATATACACTAGAGCTTAATTCGCTGTCACTGCGAAATTCCAGTTAATCTGCCGGATAATTTTTGAGAAAGTACGAGCACAGAAAGACAGACTATAAGAAATATGTATGCATACATATCTATGTTGATTAATGCAAATTTAGTATTTATTATTATACTAGCAGGGGTGCCCGGCGTTGCTCGGGTGTTTGGAGGTGTATGCTGTGCAAAAAAAGCAAAAAAAAACAAAAAAAAGGGCTTAATTTTTTAAAACTTTGACCCCTATTATGACCCCTTAAAATTTATTGTTTCGGGCTCAAATCACTTTATTAACTTAGATCCAGGTTCAAGGAACCTATATCTTAAATTTCAAGTGTCTAGACCGAAAATTGTCGGAGAAGTTTGGTAGAGTTCTTAAAGGTCAAATCGTTGAAATTTGACCCCTTACCAGCCAAATTTCTGGCTGACACCCGTCACATCGATTTTCCCAAATCTCAGTACCCGGTATTTAAAATTTCGAGTCTATAGACTAAAAATTGACAGAGTTATTGCGTAGGGAAATGTACACAGACAGACAGACACACAGACACACAAACACACAGACAGACAGACACATTCACTTTTATAGATATATAGATTATATGGAACACAATATATAATAATGATTTAAAATGTTTTTATTTTAAAAATGATGAAACAAAAATATTTAGCTTACGATTTACTTTGACTGTAATACCTGAGAAAAGATATGTTTGCTGCAAGGCTAAAAATTCAAACATGGCAAATAGTCATTACGTAACACATGCAAATTCGTAATGCTGCCGTTCGACCTTCCCTGACCAATTCCATTTTTGTTTATTTTCACACTTTTGCACCGATATTCCATTGTTAAAACCCAAATATAAATTTTCGCGCGTGTACGAATAGTGTATATATTAAGTTTTATGTATGTAAACAAAAAACTGACAGAAGTGTTTTGTGGCAAATTTTAAAAAACAGATATATATATATATATATATATATATATATATATATATATATATATATATATATATACACACATAAATTAATATCTATAGAAGAGGTCTGTTTTTTGATGAACTTTTTACGCAAATATTACGCAATTATAACTCATGTAGAATATCTGCATGAATATACTTACACGTTATAGTAAACTAAAGATTATCATCCCATAAAAAAACGACAAAAATAATAAGGAATTAATAAAAATGAATGTTTTAAAGTACATGAAACATAGCCAGATCTTTTGCAAAATAATGTAATTCCACTACACATATGTAACAAAGTTATATTTTCTTTTAAAATAAATAGAAAAAAAAAAGGCTCGCCATTTTTTTTTTTTTTGCTGTTTCAGGAATGCGCATGTGTGAATCGTTCAGGTGACAGATTCATTATATTAAGGGTACGTAGGTTTGAAAACACTTCTTAAAGATCGTGTCAAGCTGGCCGAATGGATACTGTACTTGACTCACTGTCGCTAGGTTTTGGGTTCTGCTCTCAGCTCGAATATATATTTTTTACGGATAGGAAATGAACTCTTATTTATAAAACCATAATACTAACATGGACATGTCTCGGCCTCTGTATGCATTAAAATGTAATATTTGTGCGCATTTTACACTGGGCAACGCCGGCTGACCGGCCTGCTAGTATATCTATAAAAGTAGGAATTTGTGTGTGTGTGCGTGGGTGTGTGTGTGTGTGTGTGTGTGTGTGTGTGGGTGTGTGTGTGTGTGAGAGAGAGAGAGAGTGTGTACACTTGTCAACCTATATAGTTAACGATTTTTGATCTAGATACTTTAAATTTAGTATATAGGATATTCCGACAGGTGGAAAAATTTCAATCAGTTTTCATCCAAAAAAGCAAGCGGCTAACGGATCAATGTTGAAAAATTGCTACGCGGGAGTCGTCTGATTTTTATCTGTTTTCTGTTTCAGAAATGCGCACGCATGAATATCTCACGTGACAGATTCATTATGAAAACAATCAGTGAGTTAGAAAACGCTTTTTAAAGATCGTACTCGGCTCACTCTCTTTAGCATTTGGTTTAGATCCCAGCTCTTTTTTTTTATTACTTACTAGAAGTGAACTGTTAAGAAAACCATAATAGTCGGATGCACGTGTCTCAGTTTCTGTATGGATCAAAATATATTTAAGCGCATTTTACGACCGGCCAACGCCGAACGCCTTGCTAGTTAATATGTAATCTATAACAACGTTTTTAGATCTACACTATATCCGTATACTCAGTTTGGTATAAATCCAACCGCTATTTGCCAGGCTTTAGCGCGCGACGAACACAACCGAAAGGCACGCAATACTATTATGCACAGATATTGCTTATTATTAGATTGTCTTTCTATTTCATTTACGTATTTATTCATGTATTCACTAGTTTGCACAGCCTATCTTATATATATTACCGTATTTTCTCCCAGTCTTACAAGTGAGTGTAATTGGTCACAAGATGCGTCAATATGCGTTTATAGGCCGATTATCGAAGGTTATTTTCTCGACCAAAGTAGACACCGCGAAGACATAAACGCCCGCGAACGTGGGGAAATATTGCGGTTTAATATTAGCTCGTTCGCTTATTTCTCCGTGGAATGATCGCGATCTTTGAGGTCAAGTTGGCACCAGCGAATTTCGCTTCTTCGTTTCATATCGAGTACGAATCATTCTTGTAAGATTCCTCCTCCTCGGGATTTTACGTTTTTCTTCTTTTGTTGTTGTTGTGGTTCGTTTGTTTCTTTTTGTCTTCTTTTCTTTTCTTTTTTTATGCGTGTTTTTACTTTTGACACCGGCCATTTTACGTCCGACCATTTATAGCTCGCCCGTTTCGCGAAACAGTTTCAATATCTATAATCACTATCAGGTTGAATATCACTTTTTCTAAACCTTGTCCCGTCTGTCTTTCTGGTTCCTTTGCATATATATATATATATATATATATATATATATATATAGAGAGAGAGAGAGAGAGAGAGAGAGAAAGAGAGAGAGAGAGAGAGAGAGAGGAGGTACATTCATAGATTCATATTTATGTATACATATAGATATACATATATGTACAGATACACACAGAGAAACACACACACACAGGCACACACACACAGGCACACACACACACACACACACATATATATGGGGGGAAGCACGCATATTCCACGATATAACGCGGTGTATTTCAATTACTTTCCATATTAAATCGATCAAACTACTATATCCATTTTTACAATTCTTTCAACAATTCCCATGCCACATAAACTGGCATAAGTGTATACATGTTGCAGTCAAGTCTGTCACAAAAGGAAGTCAGTACCCCCTACAAGGTTAGAAAACCTAGCACAGTTTTTAGTATGCTATATCTATTTTTAGTATGCTATATCTATTTAGTATGCTATATCTATTTTTAGTATGCTATATCTATTTAGTATGCTATATCTATTTGAAGCAACTATTGACCTATGCTTGATGCATTATTTTATCATCAAGGTTCGTCTACAAACCACAAGAATCCTTTCCTATTTAAACGAAGAATTTGTCACGTATAAATTTTTGCACTGACTCTCTAGCATTGATGCAAATTCGTTCATCCTTCGTCAATAACTAGGGCTATGACAACAGCATATTATTTTCATAGCTTTGACTCTCGAATATATATCCTACACATTTAGACATGGTTAATCAATCGAGAACCACATCACTCTATATAAAAGCATATAAGATAAGAACGGACACCTACTCGAGAGTCAAAACCATGAAAAAATATGCTGTTGTCCTAGCCCTAGGAATTACTGGGACTTTGCTTCCAATTACTGTACATGTACCGCTTAAACAATAATACCCCCAACCACCCAACTAGAATAATTTTGTAACCCTATACGTAGAGGTATCTAGCAAGCTAAATATATTCTGCTGTTATAACTTTTTCTATCGACAGATTGCTTTAGAATTTCCTTTCTGCTTAGTGTTTCTCAACCCTTTAAAATGTGCAAAATGTTAAATGTAATGTAAACAACTATGTTTTACATATTATTCAACATATGGCATCTTCCTTTAAATCTTGTTGTCTACTATGATACTTGATTACTATTCTCTTAAAATAAGCATTGTTTTGTATAAACAAAATTAAAAGAAATATCACAGGATGGCATCATGACTTGAATGTAAGCCAGTGCTTTTTTTTACACAGTGATCACCACTTATCAAGGCCCGGAAGCCACTCAGGGATAAGGGTTATTGCAAGTACATTACGTTAGTGTGGAGATTTGATGAAGTGTTTACTTAAGGGGGCGGTTCATTAGGAATTTGTTAACATTGGACTTGAAGACATCCAAGTTGTAGTCCGGTGGGAAGCAGGCAGACGGAACAGAGTTCCACAGGCGTGCAGTTCTAAGAAAGAAGTTTTGTTCATGGAATCCGCGTTTAGATTTAGGCACAGATATAGTGTGGGGGAAATATTTCACAGTGGATCCAGCTAGACGGGTGTTTTTCGTGAAAGATTGGCGAGGGGGGACCAGAGATTGGAGTTCAGACGAGCACCTGCCATGGAAATAACGATAAAACAAGGATAGGCTCGCAAAGTCTCTTCTGTGGGAGAGAGGTTGCAGGGTAGAGAAAAGGGCATTCCCCACTAAGCCACGAAGTCTATTTTCTACTCTGTCAAGGCAGGATAGGCTGTTTTTAGCAGCTCCTGCCCAGATATGACAACAGTATTCCATCCTTGGACGTACTTGGCTTTTATTTTTAACCAGGTTCCACTATTACAATCCAGTGGTTCCGTAATTTTTAAATTAGAACAAAGAATAAATATGCAGAAGGCTTACTTCAAATTTTAAAATCTACTTTAGTATTATACTAGCCCGGATGCCCGGCGTTTCCCGGCGTTGCCCGGCGTTGCCCGGCGTTGCCCGTGTGTTTGAAGGTGTGGGTTAAGTAACAAAAAAAAAGAAGAAAATAGTGGAAGTACACTGAAGAAGCAACAGAACGTGACAAAATAAAAAAACGTGACGTCTTTGCTGTTCTTCCCATTGCCAAACCGGAAGTGGCGAATGTTTAACTTAAGGCTAGTTAATGGAGAAAGGGGGATAGCTTTTGAAAATATCGGCGAAAAAAGCGATCCCCTCCCTGTAGAAAAGCGGCCAGTTCAGGGTGAAGGAATTAATGATTTTTTTTATCAATTTCTCGATATTTTTCGTCCGAAGAGTTTAGCCTCAAAATGAAACCAATCGCGTGAAAATCCCTTTCATCTGTCGAAAGTTTTAGGCAGACATACAAACATACATTCATACATACATTTAAACAGATGAGTGAGATTTATAATATAAATTAAAACAGCACAAGATACAAATAAGTCGAATCTTAAATTCAAAATTTAAAATATATTTTATTATTATATTCATATTTGTTTTAATATTGTTTAAAAATTTAATTCGATACATTTGATAGTCCTGGATATGACCTTAAACTATATCCGATGGTGAGGGTCCAGCTTGTGGGCTTTGGCGAGTGTGGAGTCACCAATTAAATGAATTGCTCCTAGCTCCACTCTGACTCGGGGTGGTAGTACCTGTTAGGATCCCAACTATAGGTTAAATAGAAAGCGACTCGAAAAAAATATATATTCTATGTAAAAAATATTTCTTACAAAATCACAGGCGTCGGCATTAAATAACCTGAAAAGTGTTGATATGCTTTAAAACAAATACGACCAACCAAATCGATATATTTGAAAAATGTATTTTGCTTGTCACGATTTGGTTTGCTTTTTTATACAGTCAACATCATTGGTTTGCTTATTATACAGTCAACATCATTTGTTTGCTTATTATACAGTCAACATCATTTGTTTGCTTATTATACAGTCAACATCAAAAGAATTGCACTGAAATTCATTTGACTCTGTTTATTTTATTTTAATTTTTAATTGCTGTATTTTGCATAAACAACTAACTTATTGCATATAGGTTCCGCGAGCCAGTGGAATGTTTCCATGGGTTTCTCCTTCAGCAAAAAGTTTGGGAACCAGTGACGTAACCAGTTGACTAGACATTATAGTCTTGTAAAAAAAAAATCCTCAGACTATTTTAAAACATAATGTCACTGTTTGACTAAAACAATGGAGTTATCTTGTGAGTTATAGAGAAATATGACCTTATTTATCTTGCTTTAAAGCTATCCTCCCTTAAAGCTATCGTGACTTGTATCTATCTTTCCTTGAAGCTATCTTGTCTTAAAGATATCTTGCCTTGTACCTATCTTTTCTTAAAGCTATCTTGCCTTTTATATATCTTGCCTTAAAGCTATCCTCCCTTAAAGCTATCTTGCCTTGTATCTATTTTGCCTTAAAGCTATCCTCCCTTAAAGCTATGTTGCCATGTATCTATCTTGCCTTAAAGCTATCTTGTCACTTTATTATCCTAACTTAGTATGTAATACTTAACAAAAGCAAACTGTTTTCTCTAAGCAGTTCAACTAAAACTATACAGTATTATATAAGATCATATTATTACATGGAAAAACGTAACGTCTTTTTATTGAATTCTCTCCGGGTAGGACATACAGTAAATATAAGGAGCTAACCAGTATGAAATGTGATTAATACAAAAAGTAGAAATACTTATCGAAACAGGGAATATAATAGCGGAACTGGATTAGTAAAAGACGGGATTAACGATGCAATTTGATTGTTATTTGTTGGTTATTTTTGTTTTACTGCATATCAACCCATTTCGAGTTATTTAATGCCGAATCCAAAGATTTTGAAGAAAATTTTTTTTAATGGAATATATTTGATGTTTTCAAGTCGGTTTCTATTTAACCCATAGTTGGGACCCTAACAGGTACTACCACTCCGGGTCAGAGTGGACCTTGGAGCAATGGTACTTAAAGGGTGGATCCACACTCCCGAAAGCCCACAAGTTGGGGCCTCACCACTGGATATAGTTTAAGGTCATATCCAGGACCCCCATTGAGGGACTTTTACCCTCTGCAGGGGGGGGGCGCAGTCGGCCTGTTAAAATTAATGTCCTACCGACAGGGCCGATGCAATTTGATAATGAATTGAACGGAAATTCTGTTCTTAAATTATGTATTTTTTCATATCGCTCGCACGTTGTGGAGTGCAACGTTTACACATCAAAACTGCGACATAGCTTGTCTTATGAAAACAAAACAGTATACAAAACAGGAAGGATTACTATGCTTGCCAGTCAGGAGATTCGAACACAGCCGCGAATCAGCTTTGATTCCACTATAAGGTTGTTCGCATATCCAAGATTAAGTATATTAAGAAGATCATTTTCTTTATTTTTAAATAGACGATTAAGCTTTTATATCAATGTGTAATCCCGACAAAATCTCACGTTTATATATATATATATATATATATATATATATATATATATATATATATATATATATATATATATACTAGCAGACCACCTAGCATAGCCCAGTTGTGAAATAGCTTAAATATTATATTTTGAATAATGCGGATTTTGTTTCATAAGTATAATATATTTGACCGAATATGTAGTAATGATTTAAAAAGTTAAAAGGAAGGACTCGTGCGGTACTACCGAGCATCGAAACCAGACCGTTTAGCTTACGATTACTTTTTAATTTGACGTTAAGGCTTAAGCTATGAAGTCATGTTTGCGATGAACTAGAAATTAAAAAACGAACCAATAACTATCACTCTTGCGCATGCATGCTCATAATGCCATCGTCCGACCCACACCTGGCAAATCCCCCTTTTTTTTACACATTTGCACCGATTTTCCGCGGCTAAAACCAGAATACAATGTTAAGCATTGGTTCTAATACCGTATACATTAATTTACATTCCTGTAGACCCAAAACATATAGAGGAGTTTGGTAGGCAAAATATTTTAAACAAATGTATATACGCATACATAAATATATATAAAAAAAGAGGTGTGTGTTTATTTTAACGTTTTTACGCAAGTATTACGCAAGTATTACGCAAGTATAAATCATGTAGAATACTTGCATGAATACAATTGCAACTAATAGTACACTAACGAGAAGAAAAGCGAAAATGTCTTAAGAAATTAATTAATATGAAGGTTTAAAAGAATACGCAAAATAGCTAGATCTTTTGCTGATTAATTCAAATCCCCGACACTTATATAAAAAATGTTGTATTTTCTTTTAAAATAAAAAGAAAAAAAGTGTTTTCATATGAATATAATTGTAAAAAAAAAAAACACATTTTTAGAAGTATACACACACCCACAGACACACACACGCGCGCACAAACATATATATATATATATATATATATATATATATTTATATATATATATATATATATATATATATATATATATATATATATAAATAAGCAACGTTGAGCCTGGCTAGTACTTGATGGGTGACCATTTGGGAATTCTAGGCGCTGTATGCGCTTTCCGCTTATCTCGGCATTGTTTCCAGTCGGCCTGAACCTCCACTTGCCACTGGTATTCAACAATGTCGATTCAGGAGCGGTGTGGTTGGAGATTGCGCAACTCTTGCCACAAAAATTTCACGTGCAGGCACCCTTACCCTGGGTATCCATAGTCTGTCAAGGCTGAAGGAAGCCTTTATATATATATGTATATATATATATATATATATATATATATATATATATATATGAGTTTAAGGAATAGATTCTTTATATATGGAGTTATCAATTTGTATGGTGCTTAGCATATTAGAGTTCAGCATATCATGAAATATAATTTTAGTCATATAAAATAAATATTGGTTTATATGCTTGTATTTTTTTAGTTCAATAAACCATTAAAAACCATTAAACAAAATTAAAACACACATATGAGAAGCATTAAGGTTCGAAATGCCAAGGTATAAAGTAGATAAAGTTTGTTTTCTGTACATGTGTGTACATGTGAGGTGATAAATGTATAAAAATCTATAAAAATGATCGACCGTAAGTAATGTGCAAACTAATATTTATTTTATATCAAAATACTATAAGTTCTTCTGTCCGTTGTAGATAATTCGCTTTAGTCTCTCTGGTTATCCGAGAATTCGGAAAAAAAACTGGTGAATGAACAAAAAGGCTGCTTAAAATACATCGTGTATTTGTTATAAGCTTACAAGTTTATAGATAAAATGATGAAAAAAAACTAACAGTTACCTAATGGGAGGTTCAGTTTCTAAATAACTGAAATGTTGTTCCAATTTGCTTGCTTCCCCGCGAGAGCAGAGTTAGAAACAAGGTCAGTTTTTAATCTCGGGAAAATCAAGCTCACCAAAAAGGGTCAGTCTCGATAGGAATAAAAAACTCATAATAAAAAGAACTTATCAGTTTAGAAGAATGTCTCCTCCACAGAACAGATACTACATTTTGTTCCTAACCCAAAGATCAAAATTGAATGTAGGTAGCATACAGACTGACATACACTTTTCTTTCTTATATATAGATTCTCTTTATTTTTGTATTGCTTTTTTTATTTGATTTCCTTCTTTTTATTAATAAGCTGCGCGTTTTCCCTCTTTCCCCGCATGCTTGCCCCTCTCATTTTTTAAAGATACTTTTGTATCATTTCCCCTATCAGTTATCTTTGTCTGCCTATCTCACTCAACATGAATCGCTTACATCAATTCGTGTAAAAGACGCAGAAGAGGGCCGCTTATAGAAAAATGAAGAAAAGCAAAGCGTCTCCATTTTCGAACACTCATTTCCGACGTGTGATCTCTAGCGACCCCGACATTTTCCTAGCTCCTATACATGGATAACGAGTTGATAACAAGAAGTTTACAAGTAAATCTAAACGCTACACAGTCGAGTATTTATACGGCGATGGGCGTCCGTAATAACATTCTTCAGGCGAACGCGTTCTGAACAAACTCGATCGACAGGGCAAGTCGATCACATGAAAGCAAGGGGGGAAGGAAGTGATTACCCTGTAGAGAGGATGATGTTCGTGGAAATCTATGCCAGAAGAGAATTGAGGACGGAGATTTTGATTGTCTTGGAGGTGAGCGGACCAACGAAATAATATCTTCCTTTCTCTTTCTTTTATTTTACTTGGCGCAAAAGTGGCGAGTGGCTAATAGGAAATAGCAGCCCTCTTTCGTTCAAATCGGATTTGCAGATGACGTGGAGGGAGATAAATAATTGCAGGAAACGGTGAGAGGGAAGTAAGGAAATGATAGCTTATTAAAATCTTGCCCAAAATAAGATCTCCAGGAGCTCGTTTCTACTGAAGTGCGCATTAGAAACTATAGACCAAAACAAATTTGGGATATGGCGAAGCGATTTAAGAGCGGTTTAAACTATCGGACGAAAGAGATTATAAAATATAGATGTTAGATAATATAAGTTTTTGATCTTTCATCCGAAGATACCTTATCAAAAGTAGATCTAAGATAAAACAGACAATAACAATATGGTTCGTAACAGTTGTGTTTCTACATAGTAGTCATCTTTTATTTAGGTCTGAAAGACACTCGAGGATAAGGATGTGAGCAAAGGACGCAGACTGAACTACGCTATAGTCAAAATATGATGCTGGCGATGTTTTCAAAAACAGACGTTGATCGCAAGCAATGTCTTTATAGCCCGGTACATCAGTTGAGAAAGCATTGCAGTGTTTTGTATGCATGAATCAAACAGAATACCAAAGATTAGAATTCCTGTTGGAGACGAGGTGTATGCAACAAAACGAGAAAATATATCAAAAAGCGCATGTGAGAGAGAAATAGAGGTAGAGGGAGAGCGATTGAGAGAGTTGAGTGAAGGAAGGCGCACATGCGAGAACAGTTCAAGATTCTTCTGTCCATATCAGGATAATGTTAATTTTAAGTATTTCTGTTTAAAACACTTATTTTGACTTTTGTAATTACGTTTTATTTTAAAATTGACAAGTAAAATGAATATAGATGACAGATAAAGAGAGAAGAAATCATAAAAAACGAAAAACTTGATAAACGTAAAGAGACATTCTCCCTCCTTTTCTCTGATTGGAAATAGTTTTTTTTCTCTTCGATTACTCTGTCCCAAAGAACTGCAAACTGATGTAGATCTATTCCTGCTAAGCAATTTTCTTTTAAAATTTACCTTGGCCTATTTGAACATTAAGGTCAATAGACGTCTTCGATCTTTACAATACTCATCCGTGGTTCTTGTTTGCTCATAACATTAAATGGTTTCACATTTAGTCTGCAGCGTTTTTAATGCAAAAGATGAAACCCATAATAATTCGCGTTGAATACGAATTACTTTAAGTGAATTTGCTTGCTCTCTTCTTTTGTCTGTTTAACGCTTTTTCATAAGCTGATGGAACGATCTCCGTCCAGCATGCCAGCATCCAGGCAGCAAGTTTTTCTCACCAATTAGGACGGTACCTGTAGTTCTAGTTGTCTCCATCAATTCGCTGTTGTAATACAGCTTCCTATTTCAGTAGCTTGAAGAAACGAAAAGTTTTTTTTTTAATCCTGCGCCCCCAAATCCTCAAAGATTATACCATTCCTACCCCTGTTGATTTTGCTGTGGGTGTAAAAGTTCTGTGCAGTTCTATGATG
Source organism: Euprymna scolopes (assembly GCF_053919585.1). Lineage (NCBI taxonomy): Eukaryota > Metazoa > Mollusca > Cephalopoda > Sepiida > Sepiolidae > Euprymna > Euprymna scolopes. The sequence continues at coordinate 31,387,471 of NC_136513.1, forward strand.
GTCACCCTCCCAGGTTTTGCCTTCTCTCCTTTAGAAGGGGTAAGTTTATTGCTAATCGCCTGAGGCGCCGCCACCGGTAAATGCCGATGGGGCTGCGCAGGCACTTTTTGCAGGTCAGAGTGTTCCTCCGCTGGGGGCGCTGTCTTCTCAATCTTTCTTTCTGACTCTGGTGTCACAGTTTTTGCAGTTGCTTCCTGTTGACTATTTTGATCTTTTCAAGATTAAAATTAAGAGGCACATCTTGTCTGTGCGGTGATCCTTTTTTGCTCTTGTCAGTTCCTTACATCAACTGGCTTCACTGTTTTTTTCTGCAACGATTCTCATAGCAAAAGTGTTCATGTTTTCCCAAAAAAAGTAAAGTAGGTCTTAGGCTAAGTACTAAAAAAATAATTTTATAAATTTATAAAATCTATAACACACATTAAAACGAAAGTGTATGCGTACATCTATACTAATCACTTGACGAAAAGACATCTGCAGGATCAATGCTTTCCTAATACACTGTGTTTTATTAGATTTTTTATTTATTTAAACAATATATTTTTGTTTTGTCTAATGTTTGTGTCATCTCATTCTTTACTCGAGATTCGGAACCCCATATCAGTAGGGGTAGACTATAGAAACAACATTTTTCAAATAAATCCCAAAAGTGGCTTATTACCTTCATTTATATGTAAATAGATGGGAACAAGTGATTTTTTTCAAAACGGGTCAAAATTGGAGGGTCGCTGGCCCCAAACGTGATTTGACCGCGTCAACGCGTGAAAATGGCCCAAATTTCGCCCCCCGAACACACTTAATCATTTATTGAAAGCCACAGGGTGCATTTTTTTTTACTATAAATGCATTTGTATCATTAAATCTAACATTCCCATTGGCTATCCCACAAGTATAGGGCTTTTTAGAGTATCTCAGTCAATAAGTGATTAAGTGTGTTCGGGGGCAAAATTGGGGCCATTTTTACGCGTTGTCGCGGTCAAATAACGTTTGGGGCCAGCGACCCTCCAATTTTGACCCGTTTTGGAACAAAATCACTTGTTCACATCTATTTACATATAAATGAAGGTAATAAGCCACTTTTGGCATTTATTTGAAAAATTTTGTTTCTATAGCCTACCCCTAATATCAGTCGCAGATAAAATGTCTCGGTGATTACTCACAGAAAGAGCGACAGTTGGCTTTCATCTAATTTACACAGTTATTTCGAACACGCCTTAAACCCGTATTTTCTTCTCATATATTTAACTCCACAGGCTTTACATTCTCTCATGTTGAAATATACTAGCAGGTAAGCCCGGCTTTGTTCGGGCCTATGTACTGTTCAAAAGTTTATGTGCATATGTATATCTATATTAGAAATATTGACGCGTGTTTCCAGTAACCTACATCTAAAATTTCAAGTGTTTAGACCGAAAATTAGCGGTGGAGTTTGGTAGAGTCTGCAATGGCAAACCCTCTCAAGTTTGACCTCTTGGCAGCCAAATTTCCTCCTAAAAATTACTTAAAAAGCTTGCTTGAATGTCTAAATACCCTTTATGTAAAATTTAGACACAATATTGGTTTAATAATTTGCTGCAGACCGCAAAAGTAAAATCTTTTAACCTTTGACCGCTTGGCAGCCAAATTGGCAGAAAAAAAAAACGATTAAAATCTTTTCCTATGTTTTAATACGCGTTATTTAAAATTCCCAATGTTTAGACCAAAAGTTGGCTGAGTATGCAATTTTTTAAAACTTTGATTTCAATTTTGACCTCGTAACCTTTAGTGTGTAGGCTTTAATCAAATTAAAAAGTTGTTTTTTTGTATTTTTTACACAGTAATCACCGCTTATCAAGGCCCGGAAGCCACTCAGGGATAAGGGTTATTGCAAGTACATTACGTTAGTGTGGAGATTTGATGAAGTGTTTACTTAAGGGGGCGGTGCATTAGGAATTTGTTAACATTGGACTTGAAGACATACAAGTTGTAGTCCGGTGGGAAGCAGGCAGACGAGACAGAGTTCCACAGGCGTGCAGTTCAAAGAAAGAAGCTTTGTTCATGGAATCCGCATTTTGATTTAGGCACAGATATAGAGTGGGGGAAATTTTTCACAGTGGATTCAGCTAGACGGGTGTTTTTCGTGAAAGATTGGCGAGGCGGGACCAGAGATTGGAGTTCAGACGAGCACCTGCCATGAAAATAACGATAAAACAAGGATAGGCTCGCAGCGTCTCTTCTGTGGGAGAGAGGCTGCAGGGTAGAGAGAAGGGCATCCTCCACTAAGCCACGAAGTCTATTTTCTACTCTGTCAAGGCAGAATAGGCTGTTTTTAGCAGCTCCTGCCCAGATATGGCAGCAGTATTCCATCCTTGGAAGTACTTGGCTTTTATATAGATAGAGAATTGCATCAGTAGTGAGATATCTTCTGGAGCGGTAGAAGGATCCCACCAGCTTTCCAGCGACCTTGGCAACAGACTTGATGTACGTGTTCCATTTCAGATCAGGAGTAAAGGTCAAACACAGAAGCTTGTCAAAACACGGGGCCTCACCCAGACGAGAGCCATCCATCACAATTGATGCCAGATGGGGATCAGGGCGTTGATGATGTAAGGATAGGAGTTTGGCTTTGGATGCATTAAAGGTAACCAGCCACATCTTCCCCCACTGAACCACGTGCTCGAGATCAGAGGAGAGAGAATCAGAGAGAACTTTGTCATTTTCAGCCTTTGATGTGTTGCCGTAGATGGTCGTGTCATCAGCATAGATGTCAACGAATTATTTAAGTATGTATTTAGGGAGGTCATTGATGTAGATCAGGAAGAGAGTTGGGCCCAGGTTTGACCCCTGAGGGACTCCAGCATTTATATTGCAGGCCTCCGATTTTTGTCCATCTACCACTACTCTTTCCTATCGGAGAGAAATGATTTAATGATTAAGAAAACCGTAGCTGGAAATCTTGTGAAGTAGATTCTTATGACATACCTTGTCGAAGGCCTTTGATATGTCAAGAGCAATTGCCCTAGAAAGGAAGCCTTTGTCAAGAGATTCACTAATCCTGTCGGATATAACCGTCAGCACATCTGCGGTAGATCTGACAGAGCGGAAAGCATATTGAGTGTCACTAAGAAGGTTACTCCTGCTGAGGTGGTTGACTACTTCTCTATTTAATATGGATTCCAGCAACTCACTCATAACACACAGGAGACTTATTGGTCCGTACTGAGAGGGAGATGACTTATCACCTAGATTCTTAAATACGGGGCAAACTGATGAGGTCTTCCAGGGAGTCGGAAAGCACTTCTCCTTAAGGCAGCGCTTAAATAGTTTCGTAAGTATGGGAGCAAGTTCTGGTTGAACCTTTTTTAACACTATAATTGGGATGCCATCAGGGCCAGTTGCTTTACTGGAATCTAGGTTCTTGATTAACTTGGCGACCTCATGCACGAGTATTTGTATGTTACCTGTGTTATAGGAGGAAATATGGGGAGTTGATGGCCTTCGTCGCATAGGGTAGAATTAGCTGCAAAGTTCTTTACAAATAGTTTGGCCTTGTCTTACGCTGACGAGATGACCTCTGGTCCATTGATAATGGTTGGATAGAACGCACACTTCCGTTCCGGATGCTTTTTGTTATTTGCCAAGACTGGTGGGAATCAAGCCGCTGATCAGATACCTTGGATTTAACAGACTGGGCATATAGCTCTCTTGCATTTTTATTACTCTTTTACAGTGGTTGCCGGCAGTGCTGAAAGTATCTTTAGTCTCAGTGCATCTATTACGTTGGTAGCTATGGAAAAAGTGATTTCTGTGCGCGATAGCAGCAGCACATTCTGGGCAGAACCATGGCTGGCTGTTAGGTTTTTGTTGGAATTTTTTAGATGGTATGAATTGGTCTATGCCTACAATTAACCATTCGGTCAGATCTGATACTATAGAGGACACTTCCTTTTTAAACATGGAGAAGTTCAACGTATCATCTAAAATTGCAAAGGTTTAGACCCGAAATTGGTGGAGGAGTTCGGTAGAGTTTTCAAAGGAAACCTTGTTGGCCTTTGAACTCTTGTCCGCCAATTTCCGATCGGAAACCGATTAAAAAGATGATCCCAAATCTCAATACCCCTTATGTTAAATCTCGGGTCTGTAGAAAATCAACAGAGTAATTTGGAAGGGAATGTACACACACATACAGACACTTCCACTTTTATAGATATATAGATTAGTGAATGCACCAGGTGCTCCACTGGGGAATACCGACATTGTATTGATGTTTTTTTCGAGACCAAAGAGCAGTGCGACTTCTGTGCTTGATCCCACTCCTAACTTCCATTTTTGTGTTACAATTTCTGGCAATGTGAAGTAGGTTCATACCTGTTGTTTTTTTTTTTGTTTATAGTAACATTAAACACTGGTGTTCATAAGATTGCACTCAGTAACAAATAAACTATATATATATATATATATATATATATATATATATATATATATATATATATATATATATATATATATATATGAGTGTGTGTGTCGGGGGTGTGGGTGTGGGTGTGGGTGCGTGCGAGCATGCGTATGTGTGTATAAATTTTTATATAAACATTTCGCCTAAAATTATCAGGCTACGAAGGGAAGTGATTCAGAAAAAAGATTTTTCTTTCCAGATATTTCTCTCAGTTTCATAATGTTACTCAATCTTGAATAAGGTTGTAGCGGAAAAATATCCGTATATATACTGTCACACACACACGAACACACACACACACACGCACACACACACACACACACACACACACACACACACACACACACATATATATATATATATATATATATATATATATATATATATATATAAATCATTTTAGTATGAAACGACCAACAATTAAACACTGATCTTCCGGTCTCTTACCATATTTGCAAATTGACTGGTTCCACGCGTTATTTTACAAAATGTGAAGTTATAAAAAACTCTTAAAGAGAAAGATTATGCAAAAATGCTAAAATGCAATATACGTAATTAATTAATTAAAAAGATGGAGAAAGTTTCAGTTAACGAAATGAATTTACGTACATGTGTATGGTATGAAAGTGGAAAAATATGCAAATAGAATGATGATGTTGATGATGATGCTCATAATGATGATCATGATTTTATGAGGATACGAGAAATCTGGAAATAGCGAAGAATAATGTATCTTTTTAGATGAACAATATATATATATATATATATATATATATATATATATATATATATATATATTTGCGGACTGCTATCTTCATCTTTTAGGTGCTGTTTCACAACGGTTCGGCCAACTATTCGTCAGCTGGGAAACCGCGACGAGATAGGAATTCTGTGTATCTTAACTGTATCATTAGTAATTACTGTCTTCTATAGTTGTCGTCTAATCCCGTTTTCGCCAACTAACGAGTCCCTGGCGCAGTAGATAGAGATGTTAAATCTCTACGGTTCTAGGTGAGCATTGTTTGAAGGTAATGGTTTTCAATCCTACCAAAATCCGGCCAGAGGCTTTATTAGACAAAACCATGGTGAGACGGCAACATCAGTGGAAGCATCTATAAATATAAAAGGCAAAATGTATGTTTGTGTGTGTGTTCGCTTTTTTTGTATGTCTACAAAAGGCTTTTTTCAGAGAAGCGGTCGGTCGGTTCACAACTTTTTAAAACTTTTTATATCACATATAAATCGTAATATCTCACAGTTAACAACGAAGCTCGCCTGTCTATTTAATTTGCTCGATTTCGGGAAGATTTCGGGAACATCTGTCGCTCGCCGCATGTGGGTTAGTCTTTTTCCTATAACATCTTGGGAAAAATAAAAATCCCGCTGTCAAACTTGACCTCATTAACTCATTAAAACGGGCACCTGCTAAATCTAAGTAATTAAATAAATTAAAACGTGTCTCCGTTAGCATCTCGCGGTGGGGAAATCGTTAACGTCTCACTTTTTTTCACGCTTTAATTTACAACTTTGCCTCAACGGTTCGGGTTCGATCCTCATACTTACATTTTTTTAACCCCCCACACCTCCAAACACCCGGGCAACCCCGGGTACCATTCGCTATTTAATTAAGAAAGTAATAAACAAAAGGAGAAAGGCAAATGAAGTAAACATGATGTAAAAAAGACTGTTACATCGAATTAAAGAGAGCAACAATGAAATATGCAGATGAAGAACAAGAGGTTCTCGCAGTAAAATAAAAACAAAAGAAAGGAGAGAGAGGAAGAAGAGGAAATAGAACGAAAAAAAAAGAAGAGAAACAATAAAAAGACGAAGAAAATAAAAGAGAAACAGTAGGACGAATGAGAAAGAAATAAAGAAAGGTAAATAACGGCAAGATGTAGAAAATGCTAAATAGAAAGAATGAGAATACAAATTAGTTATAGATTTGGAGAAGATTAAATGAGACAAAAAGAACAGCGTATGGTGAAGAAGAAAAGAGAAAAGAAGAAATAAAAATACGAAATTAATAAAGAAAAAGGGAGTATAAATAAATGGAAAATGGATGAAACCACGCGTAAAAAAACGACCCTGGTGTCTAACTCTGTCCCGTGGGGAGGCATAGTAAATAGGTACACACAAAAGCTCAAAGCAGTACTTTTACCAGTGACTGTTAGCTATGGCGATTGGTGGTTCAAAGGTTTCTGATAATTGTGATCATGCAATGTAATATGCATTGTTTATTAAAAAGTGGTGAAAAGTGTTAGACATAGTGTTAGAAAACTTAAAGCAACACATTGAATGAAGAAAGATAGGTTGAATAAAAACAACAAAAATGTAAAAGGAAAATCAGGGCAAGTACGGGATAACACAGAAAGAAAGATGAAAATATGATGATTGATGAAAACTGAGAAAGATGATTGAATAATTAAAGGGAGAAAACAAATATAAGCTAAGCAACTAAATATGAAATGAAAGAAAATACGGGGAAAATCAGAATGAAAACAATCCAACAGATAATCATAAATGACGGGGAAGATCGATTAAATATAAACAAAAAGAAAAAAATAAATTAATGAGAAACAAAAAAAAACGAAGAAAGAAAAACATGAAGAAAATCAAAACAAAAAATAAAAAGAATAAAATGAAAAACTAATAAGAAACAAAATAAAAACAAAGAAAGCACGAAGAACATAAAATAAAAAAATTAACTAATAAGAAACAAAATAAAAAAACAAAAAAGTAATACACCAAGAAAACAAAAAAGAAAAAAAAACGAAATAGAAAAAAAACAAACAGAAAGGAAGAGCGAATAAATAAAATAATAAAATGAAACCAGCAAAAAAGAAATAGAAAGAAAAACAAAACCGAAACCAAACAATGAACGGCAAAAAAAAACAAAAAACAAAATAAAAAACGGCAGAATAAATGTAGGGCGATATATGCAAAAAAAATCAAAGATGTCGAAACAATGACCGATTTATATGACACAAAGCAAAGCAAAATTATTCAGTGTGGAAATCCTGAATAAGGAACAGAAAAAAAAGAGACAGGCCTGCTAAATGTTCGGCTAATATAGTCCAAATTATTTCCTGCCATACTTCCAGAATCCCGACAGAAATGGACATCGTCTTGATCTGGTTACGTCGAATGTCGGAGATGATGTCGCACGGCCTGCGAATAGGGACGCTAATAATGGAAGTCAGCCCTCTTCGCACTTCTTTACAATCTGCTTCAGCTCTTCAACTCTTTTCCTTCAAAACAAAAGGAGGGAGTAAACGATGTCGAACAGCAATCGGCGATAATGACGAGACGCTTCGTGCCCGCCCTCTAATATAATCGACCAAACTCATTTATTCGAGGTCTTATTTCGTTTAAATCTGATACCGTCATTGTATTTGATTCCAACGGGTAATTGGTTTTTGTCTCCGTTTGCGTAAAAAGCGACGCGAACACAGCGATGACTCCATCTATTTCTGACACAACATTGAAACCACGTCTTCATCCAGAACAACATTAGTTCAAGTATTGTTTTCACGCCTTTAATATGATGTGCAGTGTAACGTCCTTTCCAATACTTTCTAATATGCGTGTCCGCTTATATATATATATATATATATATATATATATATATATATATATATATATATATATATATACTGGTAGGGTGACCCGGCGTTGCCAAGAATTGAATTAGGAACAACGATTAGGTTGAGGAAAACAGTCTTGCCTAATTTTTCTTTTTGTTTTCAAATAATTTATTTTCAAATTAGTTTTCTTTATAATACCCTAACTTTATACACCATTTTACGGAACGTTTTTCGCTCTATATAATCATTTAATTTCAATCGCATTAAGATAAGAATATTTCTTTTCAGAACGTTGAATAAAATACGGGGAAAAAAGCAAATTGTCTTAATTTTCTTATTTCATGTAAAACTAGGCCGAAAAACTGCTTAAACAGTCCGTGATATCCACGAAGCGGTTTGTACAGGAACCATTACTGAACTCAAAGGACAATGGTGCTTTAAGCCACTCTGTAGCGGCGAGGAGAAGCTTGGAGATAATGAGTGTACTGATCCGCCATCGACACTTGACCACAATTAATTAAGAACCTTACTCGAAGGTAATCTACGCACAACTACTCGAGAACTTAGTTCTGAATTAAAAATAGCGTATACAATGATGTCCAATCACTTGAGAGAGATTGGAAAGCCACCAAAACTCCTCACAATTTGAACAACCAAAAGAAACGCCGTTACGAATGTCATCTTTCCTTTTTTATGCACTTAAACGATACATTTCTTGACCATGTTTTGACTTACGATGAGACGTGGGCTCTTTACGGCAAGCGGTGATGCTCAGCTAAGTGATTAAACGCCGAGGAAGCCCCGCGACACTTCCTGAAGCCAGAATTACACCCAAAGAAGGTCATACCGAGTGTTTAGTGGTCTGCGACCTGTCTCATCTATTAGAGTTTTTGAATGCAGGCGAAGCCATTACGGATGAGAAATACTGTCAACAATTGTATGAAATGAAACAGAAACTTCGGCAACAACACCCAGCGTTAGTCAACAAAAAAATGCATATTTTCCCTCTATGACAATGCCCGACCGCTAATACGACCCTGCAGAAGTTTAAGAATTGAGCTACGAAACTCTGCTCCATCTGCCATACTCTCCAGACATCTCATCTATCGACTACAACTTTTTCAAACATCTCGACAACTTTCTTTGTGAGAAATGCTTAAAAAGCCTAAACGATCTATCAAAAACCTTCAGCGACTCTATCGCGACGAAAATGCATTTTTTTTTTTACATTACTGGCCAAAATACACTTATTTTGCGTTAGAAAAAGTGTGATGATTCAATATTTTTGTTTGTTTGAGCCGAGATATATTCATTTAAATTTAAAAGTTAACACCCGTAAAAATTTTCTTGTCCGCCTAATAATATTCTAAACTTACAATACTTTTATTGCCATCCAAACCGTTAAAATTGGTCATTTTTCACGCAAACAGATTGAATCATCAGCAAGAATCTGCACATGCTTCGACACAGTCCATAATACATTGTAGTCAGCATTGCGCTGTAGAAAATCTACAATCAAATTATTAAACTATTTTGATGTTATGAAATTATTTCCATATAATGGCTTGAATAAAAGTTTAAAATGCAAACATTAAATATTATGTTTCAGTTGTAATTCGGACATACACATTCATTTCGAACGCGCCGCTGTTTATCAAAGAACCTACTGTTGATTTAATACACCAACCCCTTATAATTATGTGGTGATTAAATTTCTATAACGTACACGTAACGATGGGCTGTACCAGAGGCTAAACTTTGGTTAAAATCAATGTTTGTCGTCTTGAATCAGATGTATTCTATTTTTGATTTTTGATATTATTGGAGGCATTCCGATATAACCCCTATCTAAATACACTGCTAGTACATAGTTTAAATTTTTATCAAATTTCAAAATAAAGTCTCAGCCCGTTGTGAATCCATAGGGAACGAACTCTCAAACACGTACAATATATATATATATATATATATATATATATATATATATATATATATATATATATATATATATATACTAGCAAAAGTACCCGTCGTTTACTGGGTGCAAAACAGCCTACAGAAAATGGACTCTGATGTATGAAAGTATGATAGGTTATGAAAAGAAAGGGTTGTGAAGAGATAGCATCGAATTTAGGCGTATCAAAACCAAAGCAAAATATGATTAAAGTAAAAAAAAAATAGACAAACCCCATAATTTATTATACCATACCTGTTCACACTGAAACACTTATCACAATATTCTGTGGATATATATTAAAAAAACCTTGTTAAACTTTGTGACATATTTCAATTCTATGGAGGTCAGGCGCGAACGAACACCCCATAATTTTATTATACCATATTTCTTCAAACTGGAACAATTATAAAAGTATACTAACGCAGATAGATATGAAAAGTGTTTATTAAAGTGTGTGCCTATTTCCATTCTATGGAGACCAGGCGCGAACTCAGACCCCACAATTTTATTATACGATCCTTATTTAAGTTTAAACATACTCATCAAAGTATTCACATGTGCATCTATATCAAAAACACTTGTAAACGTTTTTTTTTATTTTTTATTTTTTTATTTCCATCCTTTGTGGACCAGGCGCGAACGCAGACCCCACAATTGTAATGAACCACTGTTCTGCCAGATCAAACATACCTATTCCTGTGTCTCAATACATCTTCAATCATTATATGTTATCAGTTTTTTAAAATATTCAACCATATAGGAGCTTATTTGTGACCACACACACACACACTCATACACACGCACAGACATGCAGCTTTATATATATATATATATATATATATATATATATATATATATATATATATATACTCACGCAAGTACCCAATTGTCTTATTAATTTCATGCGATTAATGCATGAGAAACTGTCAATAAAAGTTTTTTCTTGCAAATCAAAAGAAAAAATTTCGCCCTTAACAATTAATCTTCTAAGAAGTAGAGGCTATTGAAACCGTCTACGACACATTTGATATTGAGGCTCCCCAAATCACACTAGAACGATGAGATTTGACCAGGCAAAGGAAAATCATCTGATCACATACTTCATCCAAAGAGGAAAAACATTGCTACACCGTCCGGAATTATCGGCGTGGGAAGTGGGTGTTTTGGGGTAACCAACCTATGCAACCTATTTATGGACTACTCCAATGTCACTAAATACCGGTATGTTAAGCCGCAAGGTGTCAGTTGATAGTTATCACGCGATCTTTACCAAGATGCTATAAAAAAATAACCTTCCAGAAGACAAGAAGTCGAATAGTGTCGCTGACAGTAAACGAAATTAATATATATTTTTTACCAACATTAATTAAATGTCATTATGATTTCTTTTCAAATTCAGTAAAAAAAATAATAATAGCTGACTAATATATTACAATCCTTTATTAAATTAAAACAATTAATATATTATTAGAAGGACATGAAGTCAAACAATTATTAATACATTTTTTACCAACATTAGATAAAACTCATTATTATTTGTTTGCAAATCATTAATAATAACCGAAAAATATTACACGATCATTTATTAAATTAAAACTATTAATGAATTATTAAAAGACAAGAAGTCAAGAATGACGCTGTCAGTAAGCAAAATAATTAGTAAGTTTTTTTTTTACTAACATTAAGTAAATAGCATTTTAATTTCTTTTTCAAATCAATGAAGGTTTTGAAAATTCCATTTTATAGCTTACGCTATAAATACCATGTAAAAAGCTCAAAATTAAGAGGGTGAAAAGTATGCCATCTTTTCCTTGTGTATTTAATTTATATGAGGATTTCAAAATCTAGGTAAAAATAATTCCTGTCAGATTCTGAAGGAGTAAAGTATATCTAATGTAGAAATGCTATTTAGCAATGAAGGATTAAGTAATGTATATTATTAATGTAATTAGCTGAATAATATTATACGATCATGTATCAAATTTAAACTATTAACGTATAAAAATATTGTATACAATTTCAGATATAAATAGTACGATTATCAATATATATAAATATCAATATATAAAATATAATTTATTGCATTTAAATTTATTGATTTTCTAACAATTCAGCCCGGCTTCGCTGGGGCCTTATCTACTGTTCATTACTTTATATATATATATATATATATATATATATATATATATATATATATATATATATATATATATATATATATATATATATATATATATATATATATATATATATATTACTTTATATATATATATTACTTTATATATATATTACTTTATATATATATTACTTTATATATATATATATATATATATATATATATTGTTGGAGATATCTGTGCACATATGCTCCTCTTGCAATTGCAAGCTCTGATAAAGAAATCGTAGAAGAAACTCGTATGCACATATGTAGCCAATATGTTAGTATGAATAAATGCAGACACTATAATGACACTCAGCTTGTCATTGATCACTTTTTGGTAAACGACAGAGTTTCAATGGAGTTATATCGGGTAACTTCCGCGATATAAGATAGATAGATAGATAGATAGATAGATGCAGGATTAGACAGAACGGTAAATAAATAGATAGTTACATGAATATATAGATAAAAAGATCAATGGATATACATAGACAGATATAGATAGGCATAGATGGATTCAGTGATGAGCAATTTTAGATTTTAGAAGTCTCTGATAGTGGAACGTTTTCGAGGAAGATTGAGCACGCCACTCGACAAACGGCCGCTGTTGCTCGAGGCAGACACCCGTCTCTCACCTTAACGGAGTGGATAATAATCGTAGAAGTAGGATTGCACAGTTCTTACTTTAGCACGGTCTGCAATTAGTTTTGCATATAGAGTTGATCTTGATTCGACCTCGTTTACAGCGTGCAACCTAACTAGGTAAAATCAGCACCCCGCCCCAATGCTGAAAACTCTACATTTACAGCGCGGGTTGATGATTCGATGCGCGAGATTGCCGCGGGCCTCACGATTCAGCCAACTTTGCTTTCTTTTTGTTTCCCCTTTTTCCCCTTGTACGCGCCATATTGACGGCTTCTGTTGTTGGGTGAATATCAGTATTCAGCGGCGCTTGCTACCCTGCAGCCGTTCGTGTACAACATCTGTTGTTGGGGAGGGAAGATGGTGAAAACATATACAAATCATAAGAAGTGAGCGATTGGGTGAAATGGAAGAAATGGATAAGATAAAGAGAGAAAGAAACAGAGAGAGAGAGAGAGAGAGAGAGAGAATGTTAAAGAACGAAAGAGATTGCTAGTGCCATCTACAGAAGGAACAACAATCCACAATGGGTGCGATTTCTATTATTTTTATATAAAATAAGAACGAGTGTGCTAATTCACCTGTGCACTCCCGCACGCGCGCACGACGAAACAAACACGCACACACACGCACACGCACACGCACACAAACACACACACACAAACACACACACACATATATGCATACGTATGTATATAATATTTATCTTCATCTGCCTGTTAAACTTTTATTGGAAACTACTAAATTCATATATCCGAAATTTTGTATGAACTTTTTATGATAATGTGCAGCGGCTTTATTATTATGACATCCGTTTGAAGCACAGTTAGAAGCTATTGGGGATACATGTAGACTATAAATCCAAGTACCACATTTACTCTATCTCTCTCTTTCTCTTTCACTCGATCTATCTATTTATATATATATATATATATATATATATACATGGTAGTCACAACTTATCAAGGCCCGAAGAAACTCGAGGATAAAGGCTATTGCCTGTACACTAATCTATGGGATAATATCGTAGTATCCGTTAGTAATGGAGATTTGATAATGTGTCTTAGTTAAAGGGGGCGGTTTATCAGGAATTTGTTTATGTTGGACTTGAAGACATCCAAGTTGTAGTCAGGTGGGAAACGGGAAAACGGAAGAGAGTTCCACAGGCTTAAACTTCAATGGAACCTACGCTTTGATTAAGGCACAGATAAAGAATGGGGAAATTTTTGACAGTGGTTTCAGCTATACGGGTGTTTCTCGTGAAAGATTGGCGAGGCGGGACCAGAGATTGGAGCTCAGACGAGCACTTGCCATGAAAATAACGATAAAACAAAGAGAGGTTCGCAAAGTCTCTTCTGTGGGAGAGAGGTTGAAGGAATGAGAAAAGTGCATCCCGCACTAAACTACGAGGTCTATTTTGTACTCTGTCAAGGCAGGATATGCTGTTATTAGTAGCTCCTGGCCTGATGTGACAGCAGTACTCCATTCTTGGACGTACTTGGCTTTTATATAGATAGAGAATTGCATCAGCAGTGAGATATCTACTGGAGCGGTAGAAGGGTCCCACCATATTTCCAGCGACCTTGGCAACAGATTTGATGTGCGTGTTCCATTTCAGATTAGGAGTAAAGGCCAATCCCAGAAGCTTGTCTAAACATGGAGCCTCCCCAAGACAAGACAAGCCATTTCAATTGATACCAGATGGGTATCAGAGCTTTGATTATGTAAAGATAGAAGCTTGGTTTTAGATGCATAAAAAGCCTGTGTAGACAAAAGATTCTGAGACATCAGTTGGAGATATTCATTGATTTAAAACCACCTGAACAGTGAGAATTTTTTTTTCTCCACTGTTCTTCCAACTGAAACCAAAATTCCCCTCTTCCCTCATTCGTTTTCTTAGTTTTTAATTTATCATTCTGACGTTTCCTCTTAGAGGGTCAGACGATAAGGACTTAGGGAAAATTTTAATTTCACCTGCCCATTCCTTGTTTTTTTTTTTGGTATTTAAATTAAATTATGTTTCCTCTGAAATTTCTCCTTCCATTTTGCTGTACCAAAAATTTACTTGTATATATATATATATATATATATATATATATATATATATATATATATATATATATATATATATATATATATATATATATATATATATATATATATATCAAATTTTCGGATTTTAATCATGACAAAACGCACTTTATTTCCTTTTCACAAATTGATTGTTGCTATTTCTTCTAATGAGTTAAGCGCAAAATAGATTCACTAATTGATATAATAATCAAGTGATTGATTTAGCACTACGAAGCAGATACTGTCAAGAATTGTAAATGTCAACTAAATTAAACGAATAAAATAAGATGGTCAACATCATGGACTTTTTAATATAGTCTTTTGTCAAGTTTAATGGTTAAAGTTTAATTCTGTAAATGAAAATATAAACAAATATATTCGAGTTAGGAATTTATTGTTTGACACAAGGAACATATACAGAGAAGTTATGCTTATTTCCTTAATCCATGGATTTTCAATAATTGCTGATATCCTCAGAGGAAATGAAATGCAGTTAGCAACATCTTCAGCTATGAAAAAACACGTATTTTGTTTTTCAGCACATATATTGAAAATGTTATTTGAATGGTGAATGATAGTTATAGGAAAAAGGAATTTCATACAACCTGGGCAATCCATTATCAGAATGAATTCAATATTTTCCGGGATATTACTGCCAGGTCGGAGGAATAGTGGTCCTGGGGAAAAGCCTGTAATCCGATATATCAAGAAAGTTTGGATGTTCCATACTGTTATTCCGAAGGGTATAGGAATTGTTCGTCATCGTCGGCGATATAAAGATGTGTTCGTAGACGAGATCCAAAATCCTTGAGACTGTGTACTAAATATTGAATCAATGTTCCAGTCCATAGCATATATTTCCGTCGGTGATGAAATTCGTGTGTTGAGTCACACACACAAACACACACACACACATACATATATATGTATATATAAATGTGAATGTGTATGTGTGTCTGTGTGTGTGGATGTCTGTATACATTTCCCTACGCAATAACTCTGTCAATGTTTAGTCCACAGACTCGAAAGTTGATATACAGGGTACTGAGATTTGATAAAATCTTTGTGATCGGTTTTGGGACAGAAATTTGGCTGTAAAGTGGTCAAACTTAAACGATTTGACCTTTGAGAACTCTACCAAACCCCTCCGACAATTTTGGGTCTAAACACATGAAATTTAAGATATAGGTTACTTTGACATGGATCTAACTTAATAAATTTTATTTGAGGCCAAAACAATAAATATTAAGGAGGCATAATTGGGGTCAATTTTTTTTTTTTTTTTTTTTTTTTTTTGCTCAGCATACACCTCGCAATACCCAGGCAACGCCGGGCTGAAATGCTAGTATATCTATAAAAGTGAACGTGTCTGTGTGTCAGTGTGTCTGTCTGAGTTTGTGCGTACATTTCCCTACGCAATAGCTCTGTCAATTTTTTGTCTACAGACAAGTTTGATATACAGGGTACTGAAGTTTGGGGAAATCAATGTGATCGGTTTTCGGCCGGAAATTTGGCGATTAAGGTCTCAGGTTCAACGATTTGACATTTTAGAACTCTACCAAACTCCTTCGACAATTTTAAGTCTAAACACTTGAAATTTAAATATGAGTTCCTTGGACATAATCTAACTTAATAACTTGATCTCAGCCCAAAACAATAAATGTTAAGGGGTCATAATAGGGACCAAAGTTAAAAAATTGTCCTCTTTGTTATTTTGCTCAACATACACCTCCAAACACCCGGGTAACGCCGGGCACCCATGCTAATATATATATATATATATATATATATATATATATATATATATATATATATATATATATATATATATATAAAAGTGAACGTGTTTTTGTGTCTGTGTGTTTATCTGTGTGTCTGTCTGTGTGTCTGTCTGTGTACAATACCTCTGTCAGGTTTTAATCTACAGACTCGAAATTTGATATACAGGGTACTGAGACTTGGGAAAATCTATGTGATTGGTTTTAAGAGGTCAACGTTCAATAATTTGACCTTTGAGATCTCTACCAACCTCCTCCGACAATTTGCGGTCTAAACAGTTGAAATTTATGATATACTTTTAGATATACTAACTTAATAACTTGATTTGAGACGAAAACAATAAATATTAAGGGCTCATAATGGGGGTCAAATATTAAGGGTTCATAATAGGGGTAAAATATTAAGGGGTCATAATAGGGGTATAATTTTAAAAAATTTACCCTTTTTTTAATTTTATTTTTGGCTCAGCATACACCTACAAACACCCGCGTTTTGCTGAGCAAAAAAAAACAAAAACAAAAAAAAATGGTAATTTTTGTTAGTTTGACCCCTCTTATGACCTCTTTAAATTTATTGTTTAGGGCTCAAATCAAGTAATTAAGTTAGATCCATGTCCACGGAATCTATGTCTAAATTTTCAAGTGTTTAAACCGCAAATTGTCGGAGGAGTTTGGTTGAGTTCTGAAAGGTCAAATCTTTCAACTTTGACCCCTTAATCGCGAAATTTCTGCCCGAAAACGGATCATTTCGATTTTCCTAAATCTCAGTGCCCTGTATATAAAACTTCGAGTCTGTAGGCTTAAAATCGACAGAGATGTTGCGTAGGGAAATGTACACAGACAGACACACACAAACAGACAGGCAGTTTCACTGTCTGTCTGACTGTCTGTCTGTGTACATTTGGCTTCGCAATAACTCAGTCAATTTTAAGTCAACACACTCGAAATTTTATATACAGGGTACTGAGATTTGGAAAAATCTTTGTGATTGGTCTTCGGCCAGAAATTTGGCTGGTAAGACGTCAGAGTTCAACGACTTGACCTTTGATAACTCTACAAAACTCTTTCGACAATTTGCGGTCTTAACACTTGGCATTTTAGATATAGGTTCCTTGGTCATGGATCTAAATTAATAACTCGATTTGAGCCCAACAGAATAAATATTAAGGGGTCATAATTGGGGTCAAATTTAAAAAAATTGACCGTTATTGTTTTTTGTTTATTTTTTTACTCAGCACACACCTCCAAACACCCGGGCAACGCCGGACCCCACACTAGTATATCTATAAAAGTAAACGTGTCTGTATATCTGTGTCTTTCTGTCTGTGTATCTGTCTGTGTATATTTCCCTACGCAATAACTCTCTCAATGTTTAGTCTCCAGACTCGAAATTTGATATACCGTGTAATGAGATTACGGACCATCTATCGGATCGGTTTTCTTCCAGAAATTTGGCTGTAAAGGGTCAAAGTTAAACGATTTGACCTTTGAGAACTCTATCAAACTCCTCCGCTAATTTTGGGTCTAAACACTTGAAATTTTAGATATAGATTCCTCGGACATGGATCTAACTTAATAACTTGATTTGAGCCCAAAACAGTAAACGTTAAGGGGTTATAATTGGGGTCAAATTTAAAAAAAATTGACCATTTTCTATTTTTCTCAGCACACCTCTCCAAACAGCCGGGCAACGCCAGGCACCTATGCTAGCATTTTATAAAGGCAATGCCAGCTAAATGAACATTGCTCAATATACTAGATAGAGCAAATAAATCATAATTTAGTAATAAAAATTTCATGATGTGAAACGGTTAAATTTCAAATCTAGAATGTTTATTATATGCAAGACAAAGAATACATTTCAATAAGTGTATTTCCTTAATTGTTACTTTGTGTCTCGGAAGAATTACGAAACATATTGGATCTTTTATGCCTTCCTGCTACTAAAAAACTCTCACTCTAGGATTTACCATTGAATTTAGATATGAAGTTCAATATCCTTTTCATTCTGAACCAATATATAATTTCCCTTATTCTATGATTTAAAAACTTTTAATCATGATTTTCTACGTTTATTACATTTAGCAAATTACGTCAAAACCATTTATAATATTTGCTAATATTTTTCTCTGGGGAGATTGGCAAGCCTCGAAAACCTAGAGGTTAAGGAAATATTTTATTGAAATGTATTTTTTGTTTTGCATATAATAAAATTCTAGATGTGAAACTTAACTGTTTAGCATCATAACATTTAAATTACTAAATTATAATATATATTTATATATAAAATGTATATATAATATATATATAACATATATATATATATACATGAAAAATGCTTATATTCCACGTTGTTGTCCATCTTACAGTGATTTTATTGAACATGTTATAATGTTCAATTCTTGGCAGCACCCGTGTCCTAGCGCAGAATAATTATGCAAATATTGTGCCAATTTTTTTAATTCATTCCGCCCTTACCTATCTGAAGAATAGGAACCTATCGACTTTAAGAAAAAAAAAGGAACATCGGATGTGAAGTTGATAGTGTGTGGTTTTTAGTTACACCGTCTTTGAAGTTTAATGCTTATACATATACATATATAATAATATATATAATGTATCTATTCATATATATAATATGCATTATATATATATATATGTATATATGTATATATATAATATATATATATATATATATATATATATATATATATATATATATATATATATATATATATGGGGGTAAGTGTATGAGTATGTGGACATATTTACTGAAAGGCCATTCTGAGTTGATTCGTCGACTTAATCCTGCAAGAAGTTGTATAAATCGCAGAGCCGATTTTTGTCAAGAATGAAGTGTCATTTCTTTCAACAGACACGCAATAATACCACAAAAGTGGTGCTTATATCTTTTCAAGAACTGAAAAGCAGGAATCGTCAACATTCTTTGAGAACCTTATTTATTTGTCCATATCTTTATCTGTTTGTTTTCGTATGTTGTTTCAAGACCATGTACTTGCTTGAAATAGAGAGAGAGAGAAGAGAGAGAGAGAGAGAAGAGAGAAAGGACGATAGTGAGAGGGTGGAGGTGAGAGACATGGGGGGTGATGGGTCGATGAGCCATGAAGCGTATCACGCTAGAGGGATCTGGAATCTCTCCACTCGTTAAACAAAACCAAATATAAAAGTTCCTCGAACGTGCGATTATAACGGCTTTCTTAAAGATACCAGTGTCGGTGCGTTCGCATTGTAGAAGTAGACAGGATTGCGTTTTGACACTAACAACCTGATTATGGATCAGGGGAAAAAGGTTTTTGCACGACTTAGTCGTGCTTTCAACGTGTTTCATGACTTCAGTTTGCAGCTCAACACCTTGTCGATATTTTGAATGACAGCTAATCCGCGTTGATCAGCATTAGCAGCCGGGAGGATGGGTTTTAGCTACCACCCCAACACCTCCCCATTTTCTGTAACACAGACGCAACCACATATGCCCAAATATACATGCCAGAATAAACTCACATAAACAGACTATTAATAATACGCATAAATATATACAAGCCCATGTGTGTATAGACATATACATACATACATATAACAATATACGTACTACTATTACTGCTACTACTACTACTACTACTACTACTACTACTACTAATAATAATAATAATAATAATAATATCTCCATTAAATGAGTGCGAAGAGTACTTGGAAATAAAGGAGTCATGTTCCCGCACAAAAACCATGAGACATTAACATACATCCATGCCTAAACTGGCAAAACCATACTAATAGTTTCACATAGTCGCAAATCTTGGTAACATGTATCAGAAAGAACAGTTGGTAATAAGTTATACACCATTCACTATGAGTAGGAAATTCCTACAGCTACATACCTAGAAAATGGAACTATTAAGTCTGACATAGTGATATGGGATAAGAAGGAGAAAGTGGCAACCCTAGTTGAAGTAAACGTCCCTAATGATGATGACCTTAACAGAGCAGAGAGGGAGGAAATAGCAAAATACCAGGGGTTTCTGTACGACATCAAAAGAAACGGGAATCTTAAGAAGGTATCAATCATACCAGTCATTATAGGAGCAATTAGGCTAACGAAAAATAATTTCAAAAGCTATCTGGTGAATATTTGAAATTTATAAATATATTTCGAAGATACACTTCATCATCAGTATGTCTGTTTTTTTTGGCATGTTGTTGTTGGAGCATAGAATCAGTAGAAGTCCGTTTGTGGTTTCTACGGTAGTCTTTTCAAATGTCCGAACAGTGCTTTGGTCACACAGAATTTACATTAGGTTTGTGTTCCTTGATAGAAAAGCTGGTTGGGTTTGAATGAAATAAAAACGTATTAGATACGTTTGAAGCCAAAACTATATATATATATATATATATATATATATATATATATATATATATATATATATATATATACTAGCAGAAGGACCCGTCGTTGATTGGGTTCAAAAACAGTCTACAGAAAATGGACTGTGATTGGTGAAAGTATGATAGGTTATGAAAAGGAGGGGGTTGTAAAGAGATAGGTTTTTATGCTAAAAAATGTTACCCTAAGCAAAATATGATGAGAGTGAAGATAATTTTCGCGAAAATATATTTTTTATATCAACTTTGTTTCTATTCGTAGCCAAGAGTGACCAACAAAATGATTTTTTTTCATTACAAAGAGAAAATGTTATATATATATATATATAATAATAATATAAATATACAAGAAATAAATGTTAACATAGTAAATAAAAGTTACTTTTATGGTAGAAAAGTTCATTGGTTTGTATTTGTAAGTAGTTTGTAAAATTTTTTTTTTCTTAATTAACAAACCGGTTTAAAAAAGAATGAAAATGGCAGCGACTTTTAAATGGCGAGCCCCGTTTTCAATTCAAAGGAGGGGCACCTGAGCATTCTGCGTTAACAATCTAAGAGAGTTCCGTCAACGTAAGGAATATTTATCAACATATTTTAATGTTTTCCGTTATTTTGTGCTTGAGGAATATTCGATTATGGCACGTGTATTTATATAAAAATTCATTTAAGTAGTTATCGCCTCAAATTTCGTTTCCATTTCGGTTCACTTAAATTATTTCAATAAATAGAATTAAAAACTATTTCAAAACAAAAAAATAACATGAACTGAACTTTTATTGACTATGGTAACATTTATTTCTTGTATATTTATTTTTTCGGGTAGTCGTTTGTTTACTTTTCTGCTAAACACTTTTACTAAATAATATCAACGAAATATCAAAAAACAAAGAAACAAAAACAGTTTTGAAAAATAATGAAGCTTTACTTATTTTAGTAAAATAATCCGGAACAGCAAAATGGGATATTAAAAAAGTAAACACGTAAGAATCGATATAAATATGAATACGAAGAAAATGGCGCCATTTTCAAGCAAAACAGCTTCCTTTCAGTTTTACAGTATTGGACCGTGTAGTATTGCGCCGTCGGATTCAGGGTTGTACTATTGTAATGTAAAAAACACGCAGAAAGTGGTGGAATCAACTGAATTCCTTCTAGTACACTGACAAAAAAGCCTGAACAGATATATAAATAAAAATAAAAAGGTTATGCAAATGTTTTTAAAAAGACAAGTAATCACGTGAACAATATTGTTTCTTCTTTTCACCCGATAGCAAGTAACGTTCTTATTTTTTTATTATTTATCTATTAATCTATTTTCGAAAGAGTGGCATATGCCAGTGGAGAATGAAAAAAACAGAGCAATGCAAAATTTTTGTTCACAATTGTCTAAATTTCCGACTTTTTTAGGGGGGGGGGCTTTTACTTTAATAAGAACGTAAATTTATGAGGTGAATTTTTTCGACACAATATGATTAAACTCAAAAAAATAAACAAAAGCTAACGTGAATTACGATTAAAGTTAAGGTGTTATTGTGGGCCCTCCCTCCTTTTATAAAACCTTGTTAAACTTTGTGACATATTTATATTCTATAGAGGTCAGGCGCGAACGAATTCCCAATAATTTTATTATACCATATTTCTTCAAACTTATACAAATTTATCAAAGTATACTTACACAAATAGATATGAAAAATCTTTGGTAAAGTTTGTGCCATATTTCCATGGAGAACAAGCCCGAACGCTAACCCCACAATTTTATTATACCATCCCTATTTAAATTGAAACATACTTATCAAAGTATTCTTTTGTACATCTTTATCAAAAACCCTTGTAAACGTTTTTCTTTTAATTTTTTATTTACATACTCTGGGGACCAGGCGCGAACGCAGGCTCCACAATTTTTATGAAACACCGTTCTGCCAGTTCAAACATACGCATTCCTGATCCTCAATATATCTTCTATCATTATATGCAATCAGTTTTTTAAAATAGTCACCCATATAGGAGCTTATTCATGACCACACACACATACACACACACACACACACACACACACACACAAACGCTCAGCTTTATATTATAATATATATATATATATATATATATATATTTCTGTAGAAATATATCTCTTTATTATATATCAATTCTTATATAAGAAGCTTAATGTAATTACATGCTCTCTTATAATTGTATTATAATTATATTCTCTCTGTCTGTCTGTCTGTCTGTCTCTCTCTCTCTCTCTCTCTCTCTCTCTCTATATATATATATATATATATATATATATATATATATATATATACATCTGTTTATATATATATGTGTATATGTATATAAATCTGTTTATATATATATATGTATATATATATGTGTGTATGTGTGTGTGCGTGCGTGTGTGCGTGTGTGTGGGTGTGTATGTTGGTTTGGTACAATATGATTTTTCATTTATATTTTACTCTTTGGGCATATCAATCACTTTTTTTCTAGAAGCTCAACGAATGTTAAATATAACAACAAAGTATATGAAAAGGAATATCAGTATAGTTTCATTCTAAGATGTAATTAATTATTTTTCATGCAAAAGTATCTCCGTCACACATGTTAAAATTTGGGTACATTTTTTCGGATCCGGGTTAGTCTCTCTGCCATTATTATCTAGATACATAAATAATTGCTGAAAAAAATCAGCTGCAAATTCTCTGATAAAAAAGGGGCGCGTACGAAATGAATGTTTTATTTTAGAGCACAATTGGTCATCGAATACCGAAAACAGGTTTTCCTCCTGAAGTTATTTATATCTTAAAATGTTTATTCATATTTTTGGTTTGGTTTGGTTTGGTCGTTTAGTAGTTGAAATCGTTGTTTTTATATTGGGCTTTGCAGAACATGATTCAGTTTTTCAAAGGCAATGACACCAATGTGCAGCT
Organism: Euprymna scolopes; assembly: GCF_053919585.1. Classification (NCBI taxonomy): domain Eukaryota; kingdom Metazoa; phylum Mollusca; class Cephalopoda; order Sepiida; family Sepiolidae; genus Euprymna; species Euprymna scolopes. The sequence goes on from NC_136513.1 coordinate 31,411,428, forward strand.
CATTTTAGGTCAGTAACCCTAATTAGGTCGTACCATTGGAAGTAGGAGTAAGTATAGAAAGAGTAAAGTTGTGTGAAGAAAAGAAGATGGAACGAATGGGGAAGGAATAATAAACAATGAATTAAAATCAAGGACACAAAAGGGAGAAACAATTGAAGAATCAAGTGCCACCCCGGGTGTTTTGATTAAGTGATGAACCGCACCCGTAATTTGATTCCTTTGTTTATTGTTCTTCCCTGCAACCTCTCTCTTGCAGACGTGGTGTTGCTAATCTCGATCTTATCGCATAGTTCCTTTGGAATTATCCATCTATTTCCTGCTCTCTTTGTCCGATCGCATTTGCTTCGGTGCTCCACCTGTCTTCATTAAATGTTTCGATACCTCACTATAGTACAGCTTCTTATTCCAGTAACTTATTATTAGAACTGCAAGCTTCATGAAGTATTGTGTTGTTAATTGTTTTGCTCCTTCTATCGCATTATTCTTTTCAAGACTAAGCTCAATATGAATGATTCTATTTGCAATAATTATATTTTATTTTTTGTTTGATCCTTGCATTCCGAAGCGATTTCTAGATTAAAAACGAGTGGAGTTCGCTTATGAATTTCATATTGTAATAACAATAGATATCTCATGATCTCTATCGTCTTTCATCACCGAATTTACACGACTTCTCCAGTTCTTTCGATCTCGCATAACATTTTTCATGTCCCAAACACTTTCCAATTCAAGGTTGTCAATGTAGAGCATTCTTCATCTACCACGGTTTTGGTGTCCATCTTTTGGTATCCAGAGAACTAGGTTGATGGCTTCCTCTTCTCTCTATCTCATGCAGTGACCGGCTACTCTCATCTTTCTGTGCTGTACTTTCAGTCATACTGGGGGTAGGTCACCATAAAGCTGTTGGTTTGTTGCGTGGCTCCTCCATGATGTATTGAGGACCATCCCGATCATCCGTGTGTAACAACCATCCACTCTCTTCTTCAGCGCATTTGTAAGAGCCCATGCCTCAGCACCACCGAGAAACACTGTTTCTACCGCACAAAATTAAATAACAAGCAAATTCTTACCATACAGTCAAAATAACATATAATCTGGAGTTCAACCTAGACCTAATCGGCATGGCTATAGGCTGGTTCATAGGAATTAAATTCTCTTTTCAATTAATGCTACACCAAATAACAAAACAAAGGAAAGTTGACAATGGATTTTGGGTATACTTTCAACAGGTTCCATAATTAGTTTTTACATTCAATTTACTGCGTCTAAATCTCCCCTGGTATAGAAGTGATTGAATTGGAAATACTGGCAAATATTGCCTATTTTTTTTCTTGGAGTACAAATATATAGTACGGAAAGCGCAAATAGATTGAGTATCAGACATGAAACTGATGTAAACATGATTGAAGAAAGGGTGCTTCTCTATAAATGCTTCGAGAGGTTTGTAGAGAAGTTTACCAAGACATTCTTGCATGTTGAAGCTTAACTCTACAAGCAAAACCTGACCAAATATTCCAAAATAACATAATATTCGAAGACTTAATAAGATTCCCTACACACAGCTATACATTGACCATTTTTCCTACACTATGTTTTATCAAATAAAAGCACTTATGCAAATACTCCACCAGAATAGTTGAATTCTTCTCCTGGGGTTCTTCAAGCGAAATGCACAAGACATATATACTATATATAATATAATAATATATTTCCCTATATAAAATGACACCTAATTCATTAAATTAAAATGAAGTATAACCTTTAAACTTAAATGAGAGATATAAAAGCATGATTAAATACGATGAAAATGCTATACCTATATGTCGAAGCAATCGGCCCAGCAGTTATTTAAATTATCGGTAAGTAATAGACATATATTTTCATTTATATATATATATATATATATATATATATATATATATATATATATATATATATAGTTCAGATTCAGCATGACTGTACAATATGAGAATCATAACATTTCCAATTCATTTTGCAGCAATAATAGCATAAGGGGGGTAGGAAATTGACAACCTTTCTCTTATTTTGTTATTTAGTTTTTACATCTAATGAGTGATATTTCTTAGATCGGGGAGAATTATTGTTTCTAGGTCAGAATTTATCTAAATGTTTTTGTAAGATAGTTTTTTTTTTCATTTTGAAGTAGTACTTTAAGCTTATTGTATCAATTGGGTTTACGCCTTACTTGGGGCAATTTCTACATAAAATCTCATGTGTCGCACCGGACCAGATGGATGATTGTCTGTGATTATAATACACCAAAAAAAAACAAAAAAACAAAAAAAAAAAAAAAACGACTATAAAATATATACTATTAGAAGATGTGCCCGACGTTGCCCGGTCTTAAAATACGCATACATATTATATTTTAATTAATACAAAAATTGAGGCACGTGTGTGCAACAAGTAATTAAAACTCGAGATCGAAATCAAAACGTAAAGCTTTACACCAGCTTTACACGTTATTTACATAATGTCTTAAATAAATAAGCTTGCACGTTTCTCGATTGCGCACGCGTAGTCGTGAGACAGTTGACTGATAGATAAAAATTCGACGGCCTCCATATAATAATTTGCTGATTTTTACCCATTTAGTAACCCTTTGCTCCGGATGAAAGCCGATTAAAAATTCGCCCGTATATCTGATTATCCTATATACTGATGTTCAAGGTTTAGATCAAAACTTCGTTGAGTATATAGGTTGAGAAGTATCCTCTCACACACACATTCACTTTTATAAATATGTAGATAACATAGTTCTAATGTTGAATTTAGGAGATTAAAACTAGTGCTTTAACAGCTTTACATATTCAACATTTGAGAGGAAGAGAATAATCTTCTTTTACACAGGAAGATATCTGATGTATCTCATATAGAAGTCAAAGGTTTGCCTCAGGAAAGGGCCATTTTATTTTTTAGAACATACGCTGATGTAAATTGAAAAAATAGCGAAACGTTAGATCAAAATTATAAATCTAATAATAAAAATACTTAAAAGTAATTGAGAAATAACGAGAATATTTCGTACAAAATGTTTACTGAAATAAAAAAAAAAATGAATGCTGAATGCCCTGAACAGTAAATTTTAAGTAAAAGCTCGTTCCGTGTGTTAATTATTCACCCGTCGGAATTGCTCGCTCACATTTGTTTACATTAAAACCTCGTTTTCGTTCTATTTTATTTGCTTTTTTTTTTTTTCGTTTTCGTCCCGTTTTATTTGTGTATTTATTCCTTCCCTGCAGGTGGCGCTACTTTCAATCACTTGCTCTTCTCGCTTTCGTCGCCATATTGGATTGTTCGTTTTGTTTGTAAAAGTTTTCACGTTTAATTTTTTTATTTATTATTTTTGTTTTAAATTCAAAACCAGAGGTCGGCTGTAACAAATAAAGGTAAATGAATTAAAATAGATAAATAGATAAATAAATACATGCGTTGGAGAGAAACAACTGAGTTATCAGATTATTTATAACCCTGAAGAAATAAATTAGTTTACAAAGAAAAAAAAAATCGGAGTTTATTGTAAAAGAATAAAATGTGACGATATTGCAGTAGATAAAATGAAGATAGAAAACTGTTTATAGAGGTAAAAAAAAAATGATTTGTACTAAACAATCAAGAAATATATATATATATATATGTATATATATATATATATAAATATATATATATATATATAAATATATATATATATATATATATATATATATATATATATATATATATAGTCACCCACATGCAGTCCTGTTTCGTTGTATCACAACACATCAGTGTGGCTAGGCAAGTATCTCTGTCTATACGTGGATTGTGTCTACAACCATCGAGGTTACAATCGGCAGCTCTACACACAAGGTTACAAATTGGTGGCCGCAAACGTCCTTCATCAAGAGCCCTATTAAAGAAGCACTTGCCCGGTCTGAAAATACGCATTATAGTGCTCAAATGAACAGTGAGCTTCGCTTAATATCCAAACGAAGCATCCAGTTAAAGTATCTTGGCGACAGTGCTCAAACTAAGAAGCGGGGGCTTTACTCTCTCTCTCTCTCTCTCTCTCTCTCTCTCTCTCTATATATATATATATATATATATATATATATATATATATATATGACAATTATTAAAAAAATAACCTATGTTCTCAAACCAATAAATTATGCCGAAATTTGTCTACGTTTGTATATATAATGACCTGGCAGTATATATATATATATATATATATATATATATATATATATATATATATATATATATATATATATATAATAAATTCCACGGCCAAACAACGATATATATATATATACATATATATATATATATATATATGTATACATATATATATATATATATATATCAAGAGATAGAGAGAGAGGGGGGAGATAGATATACAGATAGATAGATAACAAATTAATGACAAATGTTTATATATCTCCGTAGTTGTCTCCCTTTTTTCATACTAACCGTTCGAAATTTACTGAGATTATTTGGCCGTAACTTTATGATAAGATCCAGCAAACTAAATATTATTGTATATGATTAATTCACAGTTAGAATTTAATATATATTCACAGGAATTGGTTATAATAATCCTGATTTAAGATGGATTTGTCACGCAAAATACTTGACATATCTGACTGAAATATTGGAGGTAGATATGTTATGATTACAGCGAACTAATTATTATGGTATCTGTTCAAATATGAGCACAAATTTTACCATATCCAAATATCCATTTTGCATAAAGCACTGGTTATTATTCAATTAACTATAACTTGTGTTCGTTTCTATCGGGAGAACAGGTATGTTATGTATATATTATAAGCCTGGCAAAGCCACAAGGGAGACAACCAAGCGAAAAAGGCCTTAAGCAATATCCATCCCTAAGTAGCAAATCTAAAACTGGCCGGCCAGTTCATTATACATACAAATGTAGACAAATTTTGGCATATTTTATTGGTTTGAGAACATAGGCCCCTTTTTAATAATTGTCATAATTGTTTAACCATGGAATAGTATTATAGTCTTCAGAAGGCCTTGATATTTTCACGTTGTTTCGTCGAATAGAATCAAATATGTGAGCATTTCAATATCCAAATTAGCTACGAGTATAGATATATCCATAATATCTATCTATCTATCTATCTATCTATATATATATATATATATATATATATATATATATATATATATATACGGAGAGAGAGAGAGAGAGAGAGAGAGAGAGAGAGAGATTATGTGTGTATGCGTGTTTGCGTGTGTATAGAAAAAGAAAGGCTAGCGTCAGTCTTGACAGACCACGGAAATCAACTGTAAGAGTGCCTGCGCGTGAAAGTATTTTTTTTTTTTTTTTTTTTTGGCAAGAGTGATGCTATTTCCAACCACACCCTTCCTGAGTCGACATTGTTAAATACCAATGGGAAGTTGAGGTTCGGGACGACTGGAAACAATGCAAAGATAAGCGGAAAGCACATACAGCGCCTAGAAGTCCCTAATGGTAACCCCTCAGGTATTAACCAGGCACAACATTGCTGAACTACGGTGTTCTGACGAGACCCGTTATGTCAACATGATTATGCCGTGCATATATATATATATATATATATATATATATATATATATATATATATATTTATATATATATTATTTTTAAAACAGTAATATACGTACACGCGTGTTTCCAGTTAATAAACTCTCATCAGCGTAGCTCAACAGTTTCGAGGGATCGAACTTCAGACCATGTTTCCACAATCCGGCGCTATTATGGGCGACTTTGTAAACTATATAAACAAAAAATCGATCTTCGAGGCGAAGCCAATATAAACTAAATCTATTCTTTGAAAAAATAACAACAACATATATATATATATATATATATATATATATATATATATATATATATATATATATATATATATATTCTTTAGAATAAAATTATCCAACAATCTGTTATGGAAACCTAGCTTTATCTAATAATGGTGTAAACCATTATAGCTATTTGCTAATATTTTTATCTGTGAATAGATGGTAGACATCAAAATCCTATAGGATAATGTGTTAAAATATTTCTAATGTAGTCTTTGTCTTACATAGTGTAATAAAAATCTTTTTATCTGAAACTCAAACATTTCACGTCATATTTTTTTAATTCATTGAATACCTAAAAATTGTATATATATATATATATATATATATATATATATATATATATATATATATATATATAAATATAAATATATTTATATATGTGTGTGTGTGTATGCGTGTGAGTGTGTAAATATGTATATTTACATATATGTAAAAACATAAATAATACGGGAATACCTGGCGAATTCATTTTCATATGTATGTATGTATGTGTGTATGTATGTATGTGTATATAAAAAGTGAGAATATATACATATATATATATATATATATATATATATATATATATATATATACAGGGTGACCAAAAAAAACGGGCTCACCTCTAATTAGGCCCCGTTTCTTAGTGTTTTGTCCGAATGAAATGAAACTTTGGTCATCACTAGTTTATTATATGAAAAATATCACATCAACGCACTAGGGTCTTTGGCCTTTTTTTTCTCCGTTCTTCAGCATGACCTCAATTATCTTTTGATTTTTTGGGTCACCCTGTATATACATATATATATATATATATATATATATATATATATATATATATATATATATATATATATATACACCTGAGAATAGATTAAGTAAAATAATTAGTAGGAACTTAGCAAAACAATCTTTCTCCACCTTCGCCAACTTAGCCAATAATAATCTCTAATAACAGGAAAATAAGCAAAATAAGGAATGTAATAAGTCAGTATCGGATGAACGTGTTTTCGAGAGAAAATGTAACCTTTTCGTTTTTTTTTTACATGGTAATTACCACTTATCAAGGCCTGGAAACCACTCGGGGATAAGGGGCATTGCGTGTACATTAATCAATGGTACAGTATCGTAGTAATTGTTAGTATTCGAGATTTGATAAAGTATCTTACTTCAGGGGGCGGTTCATCAGGAATGTGTTTATGTTGGATTTGAATTATCAAACGACACAATGTTGGAACTCGTCCGAATCGTCTTGAAGCAATTGAAACTAACGATGAAATATATTATTTGTTGTTATTTCTGTCCTGGTTTTAAGTTAAAACAATATATGACTGCTCAATTATGAAATATGATAATTTTGTGGCTTACCTTTTTTGTCATCCCTTTTTGGCTTCAAAATATGAACGATTACTGAATTATATAAACCTAGTAAAATTCGGAATCCTACAAATAAGACTATATATATATATATATATATATATATATATATATATATATACATATATATATATATATATATTTATATATACATGTTAACGTTCAAATATGTGCGTATATATATATATATATATATTTATATGCTTACACATATGTATAGAAATTATACACACACAAACCTATATATATATATATATATATATATATATATATATATATATAATTATATATATATATGCGTGTGGGGGTAGTATGTGTGTATACACATGTGTATGAAAATTATACACACACATATACGTGTGTGTATAATGTCTATACATATATGTAAACATTTGAACATATATATATACATATATATATATAAGCACATGTTTGAACCTTTATATTTATATAAAACATATATATATATATATATACATGTACATATATATATATATATATATGAATTCGCCACGTATTATTAGTTAATTAATAAAATTGTAAGTAATGGGTTATTTCTATTTTGCATTTGATAGCAAGTACAATGACTCCTATTACAACAATAATAGATCAGAGTGGTTACCAATTACATTGTTATGATAACTGCTCTTATTAAGGCTTGATTTGAAAGAGTCTTCACACTTTTTCAGATTTTGATGTTTTGCGACGCTAAGAAATCAACCCCTGGCATTACGAGGAGTGGGCAATAAGTAATACCCCTGACCTACTTCCCATAGCAGTAGAAACACGAAACTGGCACAGTTATTAATCTTTCTTTACATAGGAACCACTCAGAGTCATGCATTTCTCCCATCGTTTGATGCAGCTCTGGAGACCTTTTTTGTAGACCACCCCAGGTTGGTCCTCAAACCACGACGTGATTTCAGAAATCAAGGCTGCATCATCTGGGAAACTATTTCCTTTCAAAAACAACTTCATGGCTGGGGAGAGGTGAAAGTCAGAGTGTGCAAGGTCAGGAGAGTAGGGAGGATGGGGCAGGATTTCATAACCACACGCCCGTGCTTCTGATCTAGCGACATGCGAGTTGTGAACCGGAGCGTTGTCCTGCAGGAGGAGGGTATCTTTGCTGATCGTGACCCGCCTCTTGATTTTGATATCTTCCCTTAATTTCCTCAAAAGTGAAGCATAATAGGCTCCTGTAATTGTGGTACCCTTTGCCAGGAAATCTGTCATCATTACTCTGTCCTGGTCCCAGAAGACTGTGAGCATGACCTTGCAACTGAAGGGCTGCACCTTTGCCTTCTTTGGAGGTGGTGAGTCAAATTGCTTCCACTGCATTGACTGGGCTTTCGTCCTTGGATCATAGTGATGAACCTAGTTTTCATCCTGTGTAATCAGTCTTCTGAAAAACTTCGACTCATTTTCTTGTCACATTAATCCTCGAGCACTCGACGCGTTCTAGCTTCTGGAATGGTGTGAGCAACCTGGGATTCCATCTGGCAGATATCTTATGCATATGCAAATGGTCATGAATGATAGTGTACACAGCCCCTGTACTAATATTGACATCTTGGGCTCTTTAGCGAATAGTAATGCGCTGATTTTCCAAACTAGCAGCTTCAACTTGCCGGATAGATGCCTCATCAATGGCAGAAGGGGGCGACCAGGTCTGGGAGCTGTTTCCACATACTTCCGGTCATGTTTGAATCCACGATGCCAGCGTTTTACAAGGTCATATAATGGGGCATTATCACTATAAGTTTCTTTCATTTCATCAAAAGTCTCCTGTGGTGTGCGTCCTTTCAAATATAAAAACCGGGTCATTGCTTAACAATCACCAGTCTCCATTTCACAGCTGAATCAGTTCAAACACCTGCAAAACAGAACCCACAAATAGTTCAGAGCTGTAATTTGCCACGTAACCTGTAGCCATATTAATCATTCCACAGGCAAAATTTCAGCGAGATCAGACCATTGCAAGTTGGTCAGAGGCATTACTTTTTCACGCACCTCGTAAAATGTGTCAGAATCAGAAATGCGTAATTGAATCCCTGGCAAATAAGCACTGAGAATATTGGTAATAATGTAAAGAAAACATTCTGGAACACGAAATGTCGCTCATTTTAATTGATTATTTTGTTTCGTCTTCATAGCTCTTAACGTTTTGATTTAACGAATAGGCGATATTGCAACTTACTTTCGAACAGAACTTATGTATGCCAAAGCGCGATCTGGACGCCCACTGACATCGGTTATCACTGTTAAAATTGCATTGAGAATCGTGCTGGATATATACAAATCATAATCTAGCACACAAGTTGCTCGTTTAAAGGTACCACTCCCATCTTCGCAGCTACTCAACGTTTGGAGTTAACAAAAATAAGAGGCTGTACTTTGAAATTCCCTTCGTATTATTCATTTACGATTTAAACAGCAAGATACACAAAAAGAATTCGCTTGCAAAAAGGTTCGTTCAAGTTGATATGTAATAATATCTGTATAAGTTAAAACTTATATATATCATTGCTCTGTCTAAAAACATTAAAATATTTACATACCGATATTTTTTAAGAAGTGATATCTTCTTTCTTATACATATATATATATATATATATATATATATATATAACTACTTCATTTACTCACATAAAATTAATATACGACAGTATAGATTTATGCGTAAACTGTAAGTATTTACTTCAAAAGTGCTCAATACGTAGGTAGAGCTAGTTAGTAATTTATAAAATATATATGGCGATTAAGCTACACTAAATATTCGGCGTTTCATTCACTCAAGGATTCCTCAGAAACCCGAGGAATACTAGAGTGGATGAAACGCCGAATATTCAGTGTAGCTTAATCGCCATATATATTTTATAAATTACTATATATATATATATATATATATATATATATATATATATATATATATATATATATATATATATATATATATATATGTGTATATATATATGTATGTATATATATACATATATATATATATATATATGTATATATATACATATATATATATATATATATGTATATATATATATATATATATATATATATATATATGCGGCCGACATGTACCAAGTTAGGGATGGAATGTCTTTCCTCAAAACGAACGCACCAAGTTTATCATGTACAAAATTAACTTTTTGTTGGAAAAATAGGATGAAAATTACATCTGACGAGTTGATAATGAAGAGCTTTTTTTATGAAAACATAAAATCATAAAATTGCTACCCCTATTAACGAAACGGGTGTTATGAAGAGATTCAAGATGAAATAAAGGAAAAATGTAAGGCTTTGAATTTCAACAAAATTGTGCTATATATATATATATATATATATATATATATATATATATATATATATATATATATGTGTGTGTGTGTATATATATTTGTTTTTGTGTGTGCATATATATATATATATATATATATATATATATATATATATATGAAGATAGATAGATAGATAGATAGATACTATTATATAAACGCCACGTTGTATATTTGCTTGTGGAGGAGTGTGGAAGTTCCTGCTTCATACGTTCTGAAACGGCTGAGCCTATCTTTTGCAAATTTCAGAAAAGGGTAAATTATATTCCTAGCATAGATATTTTTTTAGACAGAAAGTAATCTGATATGTATTTAAAATCGGAGAAATGCAATGCTAAAATAGATTATTTTTCTCATAGAAAAAAAAAAGAATATTTTAAGGAATGTTTTATACGTTACACCGGCAAGGGTGGCAATAAAATCTTAGCAAATCATTTGTTCTAAAAAAATTAAACAAAAAACAAAACAAAACAAAAAAAAAACAGAATTATTGGCATCTTGATATGTAGCTCATTGGTACAGCATTCGAATAGTCACCTATTCAAGCCCATGTGTAGCTTACCACGTTCTCCTATTTGTTGTCTCATTAATGAATTAATTTAAGATAAAAGAGGTGGTATTATTTTAAATCGTCGCAAATCATTTCTTCGCTTGCATATTTGAAAATTTAACACTAAGTGACTTTTCCAATAAATTTATTTTCAACCATAAATATCAAGCGACGTGATATTATAAACAAACACAGATTGAATTTTATGAAAGCCATTATTATTATTATTATTATTATTATTATTATTATTTTATTGTTGTTGTTGTTGTTGTTGTGGTTGTTTGCGATTTAGTCCATAATATAAGAGTAATACTATAATAATAATACTCAATCTGCATGAATTAAAATATCATGTTTAAGGGTATTGTGCGACCTGGCACGGGCAGGCGCCCAGCTAGTATATATATATATATATATATATATATATATATATATATATATATATATATATATATTTATTTATTTATATATATATATATATTTATATATATATATGCATATATATATATATGCATATATATATATACATATATATACATATATATATACATATATACATATAAAATAATGGTTATCAAGGGTATTTTTAATATATCCATTAAAAGAAAAAAAAAATGCGTTTGAAATGATTAAACTACTAAAATTGAAAGAGGAGCTGTAAATACCTCATATTTACAGATTCTCTTCCAATTTTCGGATTGTAATTATATCGAAATTCACATTATTTCCTTTTGATTGATTGAGTGTTGCTAATTCTTCTGGAACATAGATTCACTGATTTATATAATAATAAATTGATTGATTTCCTCCTACTAAACAATACTGTCAGGAATCGTAAATGTCAACTGAATTAAAGGGATAAATTATGAGAAGGCCAACATCATGAATTTGAAATATAGATTTTTGTCATTACTTAATTATATTGCTCTGTAATTTCATGGAGCTTCTAAAATGAGGATTACTATATATTATAAGGAAATAAATAGATATCCACAAATATATATACAAGTTAGAAAAGCATTTGATACAAAGCATGATAAGTGTTAAACAAAATGTTTTTGCTATAGGCTTTAAAAATAACGGTACGAGATTCAATTTGAAATTGATTTATCTTCAAAGTGCACCTTTCTAAAATTTACGAAGTAAGGTATAAAAATTTAATTTAAATTGAATCAAAAAATTCCATTGGATTTATTTTATGTAATGTACATTCTGTTGCACTTAAAAAAATCATTGAAAATTTTATATCTATATCATTAATTGCTAGATGAACGATAATGTTTTAAATTGCAACATAATGTAAATTTCATAATATATATATATATATATATATATATATATATATATATATATATATATATGTATATGTATATACGTCTTATTAGAAAAGAAAAGAACTGCTTATTAATATATTATTTATATGTATTAATAGACAGTTCTTTTCTTTTCTAATAATAATAATATATACGTACACAGTTCTTGTGTATGTGAATTTGGTTTCATAATATAGTAATTATAGATATGTGTGTTTCTGTGTGTTCGTATTTCTTCTGCAATTTTCTATTCATTGATTCATTTATACTCAACCCATTTATTTTTTTTTTCACATAAACTTCTTCACTTTATTTCCTTTCTTGTCATTTCCCTTAATGGTCTGCAAAACAAACAAAAAAAATCAAAATGTCTTCCACCTGATTTCTTTTTTATGAAGCTGTCCTTAATATTCCTCAAGTCGGTTGATCTATTCGAGCGAAGTAGAAAAAAACATTAGAAACTAATACGTTTAAACAATATACAAAAGAGTATGAGTAGCTATATCGACAAAACAGATGTACACATCAGCGTGAAATTAGAAACGTTACTTATTTATGGTTTATAGAACAAATATATATATATATATATATATATATATATATATATATATATATACACGTCTAATTATAAAAGAAAAGAACCGCTTGTTAATACATATACATAGACAGTTTTTGTGAATGTTACTATGGTAGACCAAATATAGAAATTAAATTAAAATAAAAGGACATGTTAACTACAGCTTACGTGTAATTGAAATAGATTAGTGTTATTTAATTGGAATTTATTATTGAGATGAGTATTATAAATATTATTTTTTATTTATTGCAGACTATTATCCTCATTTTTTTTCGTTTCCATAGAATCTCTAAGGTTCCAGGTAAGCATTGTCTTAAAATAGCGGTTTCACTCCTACACAAAGGTCGCCAGAGCCTTATTTGGCAAAAAAATGCGGTAAGCCGACAACAACTATGAAAGCCAATAATTGCTGGCGATACAGTTAGTAGATTCGGAGTTCCTATCCCGTCGCAGTTACCACCTGACGAAGTACAGAGGAATAGTTGGCCGAAACGTCGTTAAACCACAACTAACAAAGATGAAAATAATAGTTCGTAATAAATTAATAAATAGTGCTCATATAAAAAAGTAAACACGTAATTACTTTAGTTTTTTAAAGCAAAGAATCGATATGAATATGAATAAGAAGAAAATAGCGCCCTTTGCCAGCAGACCAGCTTCGTTTCAGTTTTACAGTATTGAACGGTGTAGTATTGCGCCGTCGGATGCAGTAATGTAAGAACACACAGAAAGGTCTGTAATCAACTGAATTCCTTCTAGTACAATGACAAAAAGCTTAAACAAATATATCAATAAAAATTAAAAAAAAAGGTTATATAAATGTTTTAAAAAGACCCGTAATCACGTGAGCAGGATGTTCCTTCTTTTGACACGATAACAAGTAACGTTCCTATTTTTGATTATTTATCTGTTTATCTATTTTCGAAAGAGTATCATGTGCACGTGGAGAAGGAAAAAACAGAGTTATGCAAAATTTGTGTCGAGAATTGTCTAAAGTTCCGACTTTTTTTTGGGGGGGGGCTTTCACTTTAATAAGAACGTGAATGTTTGAGGTGAATTCATTCGACACAATATGAGTAAGCTAAAAAAATAAATAAAAGCTAACGTGAATTAAGTTTAAATTTAAGGTGTTATTGTGGACCATCCCCCTTTTTAAAAAACTTATTAAACTTGTTAAACTTTTTGACATATTTACATTGTATGGAGGTCAGGCTCGAACGAACACGCAATAATTTTATTATACTATATTTCTTGAAACTGGAACATAATTATCAAAGTATACTTACGCAAATATATATGAAAAGTCTTCGGTAAAGTTTGTGCAATATTTCCATGGACTACAGGCGCGAACGCAGAGCCCACAATTTTATTATACCATCCCTATTTAAGTTGAAACATACTAATCAAAGTATGCTTATGTAGAACTATATAAAAACACTTGTAAACGTTTTTTTTTTTTTCATTTTTTATTTCCATACTTTGCGGACCAGGCGCGAGCGCAGACTCCACAATTTTTATGAACCACCGTTCTGCCAGTTCAACCATACCCATTCCTGATCCCCGATACATCTTCTCTCATTATATGTGATCAGTTTTTTAAACTAGTCAACCATATAGGAGCCTATTCCTGACCAGACACATTGTATTTATTTGTTCCCCCACCGAGCAAATTAGGCACGAGGCCGATTTTTAATGTGAGGAGTGAAGGGTAAATGGGGACCAACTCCCCGGGGAGTAGGGGAGCTGGATAGTGACAATTGGTATGAAGGGTTGCCCTACATTGACCTAGGTCTTATATGTGGGGTTTCCCCCACATATGGTCTTTGCTTGCAGTATCTGCCGGAACAGATGGTATTGATTTGCTCCCCCACCGAGCAAATTAGGCACAAGGCCAATTTTTAATGTGAGGAGTGAAGGGAGGGGGAAGGGAAAAAGGGGACCAGCTCCCGAGAGGTGGGAAATGGGAGCTGGTTAAAGGTCAGGCATGTGGGGTTGCCCCCACATCTGGTCTTTGCTAGTCATAGCTTGCAGTATCTGCCGGAACAGATTGTATTTATTTGCTTCCCCACTGAGCAAATTAGGCACAAGGCCGTTTTTTAATGTGGAGAGAGAGGGAGGGGGAGGGAAAAGGGGACCAGCTCCCGGTGGGCGGGAAATGGGAGCTGGATAGTAACTGTTGGTATGAAGGGTTGCCCCTACATTGACCAAGGTCTGATATGTGGAGTTACCCCCACATATGGTCTTTGCTTGGAGTATCTGCCGGAACAGATGGTATTTATTTGCTCCCCCACCGAGCAAATTAGGCACAAGGCCAATTTTTAATGTGAGGAGTGAAGGGAGGGGGAAGGGAAAAAGGGGACCAGCTCCCGAGAGGTGGGAAATGGGAGCTGGTTAAAGGTCAGGCATGTGGGGTTGCCCCCACATCTGGTCTTTGCTAGTCATAGCTTGCAGTATCTGCCGGAACAGATTGTATTTATTTGCTTCCCCACTGAGCAAATTAGGCACAAGGCCGTTTTTTAATGTGGAGAGAGAGGGAGGGGGAGGGAAAAGGGGACCAGCTCCCGGTGGGTGGGAAATGGGAGCTGGATAGTAACTGTTGGTATGAAGGGTTGCCCCTACATTGACCAAGGTCTTATATGTGGGGATTCCCCCACATATGGTCTTTGCTTGCAGTATCTGCCGGGACAGATGGTATTTATTTGCTCCCCCACCGAGCAAATTAGGCACGAGGCCGATTTTTAATGTGAGGAGTGAAGGGGAAATGGGGACCAACTCCCCGGGGAGTAGGGGAGCTGGATAGTGACAATTGGTATGAAGGGTTGCCCCTACATTGACCAAGGTCTTATATGTGGAGTTGCCCCCACATATGGTCTTTGCTTGCAGTATCTGCCGGAACAGATGGTATTTATTTGCTCCCCCACTGAGCAAATTAGGCACAAGGCCGTTTTTAATGTGAAGTAAAAACCAGCTCCCCTAAAAGTAGGCAAAAAGGGGGCACTCTGGTTACCAAAATAATAATTGCCCCAGTATAGAGGGTTTCCCCTCCATTGACTGGTACAAATTATCTTAAGTGTAGTATCTGCCGGAACAGATACTACACTTTGATCTTGTTTATATATTTTATTGAGAAAGAAAAAATTGAACATAAAAAACGTACAAAAAATTCAATTCAACAAAATTAGGCACAAGGCCCTACAAGAAATTGGGAGGGGGAGGGTACAGGGTCTTTTTGACTATGTAACAGATGAGACTTTGAAGTCTTACTCTTGACTGGCAACATTTACCAAAATATCTTAATCACTCTGTGGATCCTAATCTAACTAATAACCCCAGCGTTCAATACTACACTTTGATCTTGGCCAGAAGGCCATGGAGGTTGCCTAGTCGTTACCAGGAACACTAACACACACACCGAGACTTTATATTATACAGGGTGTTCCAAAAGTCTTGGGCACATTAAGCAGATATGAGGACTTGAAATGTGCCCAAGACTTTTGAAACACCCTGTATATATATATATATATATATATATATATATATATATATATATATATATATATATATATATATATTCTCGTTCTTTATATATATATATATATATATATATATATATATATATATATATATGTGATGAACTCTCTCATCGATTTCGAGGTATGAGGTTCCGCCACAACAACTAATTCACACAGATTTGTTTATAGTGGTGAAGGCTTTGCGTAGAACCAACAACACTTTTTGCTATTACTGCTCACCATTGTCGGTGCTGATGACTACCACAAGATAATGCTTCTGTTAACTATACTGGGAGTGCATCGCTCTCAGTGAATTAATGCGCCTCCACATACCCACCTAGAATTTTCTATGACTATATATATATATATATATATATATATATATATATATATATATATATATATATATATATATATATATACATGTGTGTGTGTGTGTCATGTAACAATTAACTAATAAGATATAATTTTTTTTGTAATTATTCATAAACAAGCCATATTATTCTTTCGAAATTGTATTAATAAAAATTAAAACATCATGTCTACCTACCAAAGTGTTTGAACTTACAAGTATATATTTTCTAAACCAAGGCCGGCAACTTCTTCCGTAACAGTTCAGCTACGCTTTTAATTTAAACTATTAACGGCAATTACATCGAAACTATTCAATCTAGGGAAGAAAACTATTTATCAATTTAACTGCCATACATCAAAACATGCTTATACTGAACTCACGTCTATGTCTATCTATCCATCTGTATCTCTCTATATATCATATGTTTATGCATACATATACGCAACATACATAAATATGTATGTGTATGCGTGTGTATGTATTTTTAAAGTGTCATTGTAAACAACATTGTCCATAGGGTTTCTCCCTTAATCCTTTGTATTTCTAAAATTGAGTTCATACTTTTTCTTCTTCTAATTTGCATCTCTCTTATCTGAATTGTAAAATTGAATATTTTCTTTGGGCGATTAAATATACATCATTACAGCAATCTCGCCCAAAGGTTCGATTTATGTTCAATTACTTAATCAATGCTTTTACCTCTCTATTAAAGGATGAATCCTTTTACTTCGTTATGGAATGTATGCAGCTTTGTTTAAGGAAACAATAATGTATTTCATTAAATCGCGTAGGCGAGAAGGGAGGGAACGATCGAGTGGGCTCACTGGTTTAATCGCTCGGATCACGGTCCTAGTAAAATGGCGAACAGCAATAATAATATTAGACAGCTGAATAAGAAGAGATAGATATTTGTTTGTTTGGTGTTATGGCATATCAACCCTTTATGGGCTTATTTAATACCAAATTCAAAAATCTTGAATAAAAAAAAATATTGTTATATACTCGTGTACTAAAAAGGCACCAAAACAATCTGTTGTATAATCGTCTAAATTTTGATATGTGTACGTGGGACGACGGGTTCATACTTATGTGTATACGTGCCACTAAATGTCTATTGTTGGTGATTCTTCACTATTTGAACCCTAGAATTATGTTGTTGCTGTCTATTTCTGATATATTCATATCTCCTTGTTCATATGCGTGGGGGTACATATACCTTAACTTCATGCGTTGTTGATCTTGTCCACCTGGAATTCATCTTCTTCTTGGAGAGGAGGATGGAACCTGTTTGACAAAACACATTGACTCCAAGACGATGATTGGGTTTATATAGCTTTTATTCACTTTCCAGGTTTCGATCGCAGAAGAATGGAAAGTGAATATCTTTGCTTGCGTGTTTTACTTCTGGGTCTCTATTTTCACACATGGCAGCTTCCTGCCCGGCGAAGGAGGAACGACCTCTTAAACCGTTCGTTCTGCTCAACGTACAAATTCCAACTCTCAAAGATCTCAAGCTAATCTGATCACGTGACTCAAACGCAGATTCGATCAGCTGACCAGATCTTCCGGTAAACTCGTCTACAATATGAGTCAACATATTTTGATAGATTTTATAAATATTCTTTATATTCATTTTCCGTCCATCTCTCCAGTTAGATCGATAGATAGACCGAGACGGATAGCTACAGAAATAGATAACTAAATAGATCGACACTTTCTTGTGTTCGACCTATTACATAACAGTAGGCTTTAATTGTTTATATCTTCAAATATTTATTCATGATGTTTAGTTTGGTTGTTTTGTTTTACGACCTATGGACATTTTACGGGTTATGTAATGTCGAATACAATCATTTTGGGGGGAAACCATTTAAATTCTTTGCATTTTTAAATATATATTCATGGTATTTGATGTGTTCTTTTTTTCGGAAGGACATCATTCTTGTTTTTTTTTTCTTTTATGAGAAAAATATGTTAAACAACTTACATGCCTTAATGCAGTTAGTTTCTGCGGAAGGTTAGTTGTACAGTTGAGTGACTTCTTTGGCTTAAGTTTTAGACCTCCTGCTCACAAGAAGTGATTTACTTATGCGCCAGTTGTTGGCCATTTAGGACCATTACTTCCTTCCACGAGTGTCTTAGAGAATGTCCTGGTGACGATTATATATACACCGAGAGAATCTGCTTAGATGTTACCTGTACCATGGTTCATATCTACTGGTTTATAGTTTACATTTTGTAATCTTGTAGTATTTGACTCTTGACGTTAATGTAGCGATTTAGCGAGATTTCTCACCCTATACACCAGACCCAAATCTGTCCAACCTACTATCATCGGTGTCGGAATTTTTATTTATTTATTCAATTTTAACACCAAACAAGGCACAGTGCCACATTTAAATAGGAGGCTACTATCGGGGACAAAAGTTGCAGGGATATTATAAAGTGAGACTAGCAGCAAGGTGTATGTTCTACATTACACATGAACTTCTGCATGTCAGTACAGTTGGGAAAGCAGAATCCCGGAAGGAATTTCCAAAGTCTAGCAATTCTGGGGATTACACTATTGGGGTAGTATGTTTTCCTACACTTAGGGATCTCTACTGTGTAGGGGTGAGATTTAGGTGCATGTCGGGGTTTTCGGGGGCATGCACGTCGAGGAGGTCGACATTTTTATTTGTGAATTTGTAGGACATGAATGAGTTTTGCGGCGGGCCACACAAATTAAGAATACCAACAATATTTTGTTCCAATCAAGATCAGGAAGCCTGTCTTTTCGGATAGTCTTATCTGGTAGCTACAGGATGAAAACTTTGTTCAATCCTGGAAGACAATGGTTACCTTCTGCAAGTATGTCTACGAGGAGAATCCATTGTTCAGCAAAGTTTTCGCAATACTAATGCACTTATTCCGAAATTGCATTTCTTGGATTAAATCATAAGAAGAAATCCAGGACGACTGGAAAGAAATCCGGGAGAAACAGTGATATTTCTAATACACAACATCTGTTATTCCCGTGTCGTCATACTTTTTCATGGCCAAACTAAACCTTGCTCAACTAATACTGTACTAGCAGAACCCGTAGAAATTCCACGGTAGTTGAAATTTTTTACACCTCATTATAAATAAAATGAATAAAAAATAAAATAAAACGAATAACGACGAATTTAAAACAATTTTTTTACCAAATTCGCTTTTAAACTTTTAAAACTAAACAATTGATTTAAAAGAATTAGATTTTCTAAATGAAAATTCAACAGTTGAACACATTGTTTTTTTTTGTTTTTTCTAAATAATTTTCACATAAGCATAAGGAAACAGATGTTAATTCACTTGCATATATTTCTTTAATTTGTAATTTGTATAATGAAAAAATATCTTACATTTTCCTGTCAATGTGAATATTGAATAATAATATAAACGTTAATTTACTTTTCCGTACGTCGAGTGTCACAAAATATAATCATCGCAAACATTAATTAATGAGAAACGTATTACCGTCTTTTATAATCGCTCTTTATCAGTTAAAACAAAATATTATAAAATAAAATTGCTAAATTTACTCCGAATTCAAGTAGCCATGTTTTTCTAGTTTTGAAATTTTGGTCGAGGAAATGGTTTTATTGATTTTTAATTGATAAAGAGTGATTATAAAGGAGGGTAATACGTTTCTAATTAATTAATGCTTGCGATGATTATATTTTGTGGCACTGGACGTACGGACAAGTAAAATAAACGTTTCTATTATTACAAGTTAATATCTTACGATCACATATTCTCAAATGCTTATGTAATGCAGATTCACATAATATTTATAACAATTATACTTTGTTCTCTATTTGACGTTACATAAAATCATTTTGGTTCATTTATTGTCGAAAATTATCACAATATCGCTTGGGTGTTTTTTTGGAAAGCGCCGAACCACTATTAAAGTAAAATGCAGTGGGGATTGATCTTGATTTGCTTCGCTGCAAACGCCAAATCGATTATATATCGATGTCAAATTATATCCGGATTTTATTTCCGACCGTATTTACATTTCTCACGAGAACAATGTAAGGGATCAGGTTTGCTTATTACGGGAGGATATTCAGCTTACGTAAATGGGATACTTTTGATGAGGTAAAAATAAAAATTACACCAGTCTGAGGACAGAAAATAGAATATGTTTATTTTTTGCAATAGAGTCACAAGTAATCATAGCCCGAAGGCCACTTGAGGATCAGGATTAATGTATGTAAGGTGGGGGTGTAGTAATCGTTAATGGTGTAGAATTGAATTATGTCAGGGGACGGCTCAAAAAGAACTTGCTTACGTTAGAGTTGAAGGCTATTATTGTAGTTGACCAGGAAGTACGCCGGCAAAACAGAGTTCCACAGGCGGGCAGTTCTAGAAAAGAAGCTTTGTTCATAGAATCTGCATATAGATTTACGGGCATTTAAAGAGTGGGGAAATTGTAGATAACGGTTGTAGAAGTCGAGTGTTTTTGTGAAAGTTCCACAGGTGGGAGCTTAGATAGGAACTCAGACGAGTACTTGCCAAAAAAGTAGATCAGAGACAGGTTCGTAACGTCTCTTCAGTGGAAAAGAGGTAGATCGAAGGCAAAAGGAAAGAGCATCATCTACTAGGTGTCGAAGTCGGTTTTGAACTCTATCAAGGAAGGATAGGGCACAGCAAGCAGCTGCTATCCGGATGTGACAAATGTACTCATTTTAGGACCTATTTGGCTCTTATATTATTGCATCAGTAGTGAGATACATACTAGAGCGGTAGAATGATCCAACAATTTTGCCTGAAATCTTTGCAACAACTTAGATTATCTAAAGTGGAAGGAAACTGAGGCCGTCAGTCATCCTGTCGATCTTTTACTTTCTTACGACATTCATATATCATTCTGTTATTGAAGTTCCATGATTACAACCTGGCATCCATTCTTTTTTATCTCTTATTAATAAATATCTGTTTTTAGATTTTCAGTCTTAAATCGTCAATTGAGTTTTGATCGGTATAATTCACGTTCCAGTGAATCTTCAGGTCAAAACTACAACCATTTCTTTTATTTCTTTATTTAGAAAATTTATGAAATGTGACTGATTTTTTATGAAGTTCTTGCTGCATTATTACAGCGCAACTTTCAATCTGTAACTCAGGTTGCTCAACCCCTTCGTATCCATAGCTTAACCAGCAAACCATATTCTTGTCAGAAGAAATCGAGTGCATTCATATTCCAAACATCAAATAAGATCAGAAATAAGAACCCATTCAAATTTAAAATCCCTTATTTATCACTTAGATAATTCTTTGGCCATCTTTATATATATATATATATATATATATATATATATATATATATATATATATATATATATATATATATATATACTAGCGTGAAACACGCTTTAATATCAGATTTTAAGTTGTCCAGATTTCGTACACAATAAGTCGTCATTTCAAGGATTAACAATAAGGAATTCGGGTGGCATCAGTTCAAATCGAAACTGTAGCATTCAAAGCTGGTGACTTTATCACTGTACCAACGTGGCACGCATATGAACCGATTAAAAATAAAAAATATATAAAATTAACCTAATATGAATTTACAAAGTTTATAACGATTTTTTTCAATTATGAACCAATTTTACCCCATGAAACAATTTTAACAGGGTAAAGACCCCTAAAAGAACTGCCCGTAAAATTCATAGTCATTAGAGGCCTCTGGCGCCGCTCTGCGACTTTTAGTTTAAAAGATAGCGTTTCAATATAATTCTATCTCCTCGAAAACTTAAGCCACAGAGCGGCGCCAGGGGCCTGAAAGCATTGGATTTTTTAGGACCGTTCTTTTATTGGTCTTATGCCGGTTAAAAAAGGTTTTCAAGGGTCAAATATGGCTCAGAAGGATTTAAAAATCGTTACACATTTTGTAAATTCATCTGAATTTCTTTTTTTAATTTTATAAGTTCATATGCCGTGTCATACTGGTACAGTGTTAACGTTAGTTTTGCTTTCGGTTTCGAGTCTAGCTGATGGCAGCACGAATACATTGTTGTAAACTTTTGCTTACCTGACTCTATAATAATATATTATTTTATCTCCTCTTTGTCTCTAATTCCTTTCTTCACTTTTTCATTCATATATTCTTTTATTTCATTACATTAGACCTTGTAACTTTCTATATTTCCTTATTAAACTCTTTCGAATATCCACATTTTTCCATTCCTTTTCGCGTTCATTATTTTATTATATTTTCTTTCTTTTTTTTCGATTTTTTTATTTAGTGCTAGTGCCTTATTTGCTTTTTCTTTTATTTATTCTTATTTCCCTTTTTCATTTATATATTCTTGCGCTGGTTTTAAATTCTATCTTTATTTCTCCGTTTGCTTTTTTTTTATTTTTACACCATCGCTTCATTTCATTTATTATACAGTTTTCTTTATTTATATTCATTTCTTCGTTTCGTTACCCGACACAATGCTTTTATTTAAACTTAAAACACAATAGAATAAAACAAACAGAAATAAAATCTCGAAAAAAATATCAATTTACACTATTTGCTCTATTCATTTATTTAAACCTGCACATTTTTTTTTTCTTTTTTCTAATCTAAATTTGTTTGCTAATGTTATTTCTTTTCATTCCGTTCTCGACATTTTTTTTATCTTACTTAAATCGCTAAACCGAAAAGAAAAGAAATAAAATAAATTCAAATCAAACCAAAATATAAACTATCCTATTTTACTACCAAATATCTTGTTTGTTTATGCATGTTTTTTTTTTCGTTTACTTTTTAAACAACGGATTGATGTATGCGTTTTATTTTATCATCTCACGCATATTTTCTCTCAGCCTCTTCCGTTCCCGCCATATTTGCCTCTTCCGTTACCCGCCATATTCCCCTCTTCCGTTCCCGGCCATATTCAGCAAATGCTCTCCATTTTTTTGTGTCTGTTTCTTTTAATGCCTTTTAAACTTTCAATCGTTTATGTCCCTTGGTTACGTTTTCATTACCGTTTGAAACTCTTAACATTTTTCCAATGTTTTTCACGGTTTATATTTTTGCTCAATTGATTTCAATGCCATGTATTTTCCCCACTTTTCTATAAATCCTAAGGTTTTGTTTTATAAATGATGCAAACATTATTATATCCTAATCAAAACTATATTCTGTATCGCCTTCTTTTTAAATTACAAATTGATTAGATCGGCTTTCGCCTATTTTATATAAATACTAGTTAAAGACTCTCTCCAATAGAGTTAAAATGAATTCGTCAAATAAAACATATTTATACCAAATGATAAATCCCCCTTTCTGTGAACTCTTGAGCTCTCCATATTAAAACATATTCTACATGGCTTAATAGTTGGTCTAGTGTTTATTCTAGCAGGTATGTTGCTATATAAAATTTTATAGAAAAGCAAACTAAAGATTAATACACGTAAGACAAAATTACATTTAAATCAACACTACAAAAATTTAGAGAAAAATAGATATATGGCATATTGACGTTGGCACACAAGTTCATGTTAGATCACCAAAGTAAGACGACGTCGGTCGATGTCGAGATAAGCAGAAAGAACATACAATGTCGAGATAAGTAGACAGCACATACAGTACCTGGTATTTCTTATTGGTCATCAATTTAGTACTAACTAAGGTTAGTACTAAATTGATGACCAATTAGGAATACTAGGTGTTGTATGTGCTTTCTGCTTATCTGGACATCGATTCCAGTTGTCCTGGACTTCTTGTCACGAGAGTCAGGCAGTGCTGATTTGTGTTGGAAGGTCACAAACTCTGCTTCACGATTACATGCAGGCACTCTTGCAGGGAGTCTCCATTGTCTCCTGAGACAGAACGGTGGCAATTAAGATACAAAATGTAACATCACCAATTCTATTTTAAATGTGTTTCTCGATGTATACTTTGATATTGTATGTGTACATGAAAGTCATAGACGGACGATTCAAACTGGGTTTTAAGAGTTTTAGCTTAATATTCGATCTTATCCGAGTACATTGCACTGATTTTGATGCTAATACCTAATTAAAAAATATATATCTTTATGGGGATTGCTAAGGACAAAATATGAAGCTACTTGATGTAAGGAGATAATAAGAACGAAATATGATTATTGCAAAGATTTTAAAGCAAAAAAACCCAAGTGAGCAGGGAGGGCGTTTCACTGCCTTGCTTTCCTTGAACATTTAAAATTATTTCCAACGCAGTTAGTAATATTTAACCATTTTTTAAACATGACGTAAATCCTATAACATCACGCTAAAATTATAATTATTTTGTCCAAGCACGAAACCGGACATATTCTTTCTAAGTGAAACCGGCATAGTGCCGACCACTTCCCTAGATGAGTTAATAATTAAGGGATACTCTAACTTAACATCAAAATCTGACTCTCAAGATCGCCATGGGCGTGGACTATGCGTCTATATTATAGCTGGCTCTGCATGTGGTAGGGATATCTCAAGAAAAGACCCTAATTTACATTAGATGTGGTTCCAGGTTGCACTAGCTTACACCACTGCATTTATATTTGCCCTCTATCGCCCCCACAACTGTGGGGTTAATATCTTTAGCAGTATATCTTAGGAAATTGACCGCATCCTCTCTGCTCATCCTTCGGCAAAGATTCACATTTGCGGTGACTTCAATGTCCATAATGTGGAATGGCTTACCCACTCCACTAAGACAGATGAGGAGGAGAGGTTCTGTCATGATTTTGCCATTGCCTATGACCCCAGTCAGATTGTATACGAACCCTTCCGATACTACTGGTCAGTATGCAAGCTTGTTGCATAGTTCTTATTAGAAGAGGACTGATGTTGTATATTTGTTGTTGTTCATATTGTTAGTAAGAGAGTGTTTTAGAGTGTTCATGTTTGTGGAGAGTCGGTATATATTAAGAGAGAGACAGTTATGTATATATAAAGAGACACGGTACATGTTAATACAGGAGAGACATGTAATACACAATGAGAGGAGATTTGATATATTGATAGATAGACCGAGAGATTGATAGTGATATTGACATTTATACGTTTGACAGTTCTGACAATGGGATTGTTTCTATAACATTGACAAATATATTTCTTTACCTATTTTTAGATGATGATTTTCACAGAGTTCTTATAATATAAATTCACAATACCTTTTTTGTTGTTGAATAACATAACACGAAGACGCAGACACAAAATTATGATGATATTCGTTTATTCCATTCCGACCGGTCAATGGCTTTGCATGAAGGAATTCAGTCTCTACATGATTCTTTCTTCTCCCCTTCGCTTCCAAGGTTCCATGTCAGCTCTGTCTCTGACTCACTGACTTCTCTCTTCTCCCCTGACTAACTGACTGACTTACCATTTCCCAAGCTCCAACTATATCGAAAACTCATTACGTCATTGCATGACCAACACGTGCATATAAGACACGTGGCCTGGCATGCATTTTTCCTCAAGTGTTTACAAAGCAGATTCTCTAACCTAATTTTTTATTAGCCCACTTTACAAACATTTTACACTGGTCGTTTTTTAAATTCATTATTTTGATTTCATTTCTTTAACAGAAACAAAATCCATCATTACATTCCTTTTTCAATAAACATATAGCTAACTATTTCATGTGAGCTAAACAATGGTAATTCTACATTCCATTTTCAATAACAATCTGTATTATTTATGAAACAATTCCAAATCTAGATTCGCAAGTTCGAATCCTCTGCTTCGCTATCTCATATTTAATCACTTACAAGAACAGCTATGTTCATGTTCTGTTCTATCTCCTCTGGGATCCTCCGACCACTTCGTTATATCAGTTAAGATAATAATGAAATGTAATAAGTCCTCCGACGCACCTCTCCACCGTACTGTATATCGATACTCTATGGCTGACTGGGATAGCTTCCGTTCATTCATATATGATATACCTCTGCATTCCATGTTTAAAAATGATGTGTCCTCTATAGTATCAAACATGACCGAATGGTTAATTGTAGGCATAGACCAGTTCATACCATCCAAAAAATTCCAACAAAAACCTAACAGCCAGCCATGGTTGTCACCAGAATGTGCTGCTGCCATTGCGCACAGAAATCACTTTTTTCCATAGCTACCAACGTAATAGATGCACTGAGACTAAAGTTGCTTTCAGAACTGTCAGTAACCACTGTGAAAGAGTAACAAAAATGCAAGAGAGCTATATGATCAGTCCGTTAAATCCAAAGAAGCTGAGCAGTAGCTTGGTTCACACCAGTTTTGGAAAATAGCAAACAGGGTCCTGAACAGAAGCGTACGTTCTATCCCAACCTCATTAATGGATAGAAGGTCATCTCGTCAGCATTAGACAAGGCCAAACTATTTGTCAATAATGTGCAGCTAATATTACCCTATGCGACGCAGGCCATCAACTTCCAGTATTTCCTCCTATGACAGACAACACGCTATGCAGCATACAAATACCTGTGCATGAGGTCGCCAAGCAAATCAAATACCTTGATTCCAATAAAGCAATTATATTGTTGAAAAAATTCCAACCAGAACTTGCCCCCACACTTACAAAACTGTTTAAGCGTTGCCTTAAGGAGAAGTGATTTTCAACACCCTGGAAAACATCATCAGTATTTCCTGTATTTAAGAATTCAGGCTAAAAGTCATCTCCCTCTCAGTACGGACCAATAATCTCCTGTGTGTCATGAGTAAGTTGTTGGAATTCATATTAAATGAAGAATTATTCAACCACCTCAGCAGAAACAACCTTCTTAGTAGCATGCAATATGGTTTCCGCTACGCAAGATCTACATCAGATGTGCTAACAGTTATATTTCATAGGATTAGTGAATCTTTTGACAATGGCTTCCATTCCAGGGCAATTGCTCTTGACATATTTAAGGCCTTCGATAAGGTATGGCATAAGCACCTACTTCACAAGATTTCTAGCTACAGTATAGCTGGAAATGTTTTCTCAATTATTAAATCATTTCGCTCCGATAGGTTCATAAGAGTAGTGGTTGATGGGGCAGAAATCAGAGGCCCACAGTATTAATGCTGGAGTCCGTCAGGGGTCTATCCTTGGCCCAACTCTCTTCCTAATCTACATCAATGGTCTCCCAAAACACATACTTAAATCATTCGGTGACATCTATGCTGATGACACAACCATCTATCGCAACACATCAAAGGCCGTAAATGACAAAGTTCTCTCTGATTCTCTCTCCTCTGATCTTGAGCGCGTGGTACAATAGGAGGAAGAGTTGGCTGGTTACTTTTAATGCATCTAAAACCAAGCTTCTATCTGTACATCATCAACGCTCTGATCCCCCTCTGGCAACAATTGAAATGAATGGCTATTGTCTTTCGGAGGCTCCATGTTTTGACAAGCTTCTAGGTGTGCCCTTTACTCATGATCTGAAATAGAGCACGTACATCGGGTCTGTTGCTAAGGACGCTGGAAAAATGGTGGGATCCTTCTACCGCTCTAGAAGATATCTCACGACTGATGCAATTCTCTATCTTTATAAAGCCTAGTACTGCTGCCAAATCTGGGCAGGAGCTAATAAAAGCAGCCTATCCGGCCATGACAGAGTACAAATTAGACTTCGTGGCTTAGTGGGAGATGCTCTTTTCTGTTCCCTGCAGCCTCTCTTCCACAGTAGAGACGTTGCAAGACTGTCTTTGTTTTATCGTTATTTCCATGCCAAGTGCTCGTCTGAGATCCAATCGCTGCCCCCCTTTCGCTAATCTTTCGCGAAAAACACCCATCTGGCTGAAACTACTGTCATTAATTTTCCCCACTCTTTATCTGTGCCTAAATCCAAACCAAGATTCAATAAGCAGAGCTTCTTTCTTAGAAGTGTACGACTGTGGAACTCTCTTCCGTTTGCCTGTTTCCCACCTGACTACAACTTGGATGTCTTCAAGTTTAACAAAAACGAGTTACTGACAAACCTCCCCCTTAAGTAAGACACTCTATCAAATCTCCAATACTAAAGATTACGACGACACTATCTCATTGATTACTGTACACGCAATAACCCTTATACCCGAGTGGCTTCCGGGCCTTGATGATTGGTGACCTCCATGTAAAAAAAAAACGTCAGATTTCTGGTTCACGGCACCCCTTTCATTTGTTGATAATTTATTATTTACTATTAATGCAATATTGTCAAATTCTTTAACGTAGTTAATATTTCACCTATTTGGAAATGAGGCGAATTTTACTGTGCACCTAATATATTAAAATAATTTTGACTGCCGGGCGAAAATTCTATTTATATAAAGTCAGGTTTACTAAGAGTTAAACTCCATAATAAATAATAATGTATGTTTAAGTATCGTAGCCCTACCAAATTACCGGAGACTATATTCAGTTTCTGACACAATTTAAGTCTGCCATGAGGGAGTCAATTTCATTAGACGGTATAGTTTAATAGAGCAATACTAAACTGCTGCTATCTCGGCACGAACTATGATGTGGGGGTTCGTATATGCGGAGGCGACATATCTGCAATATCTACTACTACAAGGAACCGACGGCTACGATGTACTTATCACTGAAAGTTGAGCAAACAAGATCCCGTGAGAAATGTATTGCCGTGGACTCCACGGTAGGTCGAACGTGAATAGGACAAGGTAAATTCACGTACATCCAATACTTTGCACATGACATCAACTGTGATGCTGACGATCTGAGGCAGCTAATGGAAAGCAGAGAAATCTGGAGAGAGAGAGAGATAAAGAAAGAGAGAGAAAGAGAGAGAGAGAGAGAAAGGGAGGGAGTCACATGTCCAGGCAAGGAATCCAACCAGATAGAAAGAGATAATTACTGTGGTGTAATAATCAAGTGTTTATTCTATACTTTACCAAATAGATTGCTAACTATTCTGGCCATTCAACTAACAATAAAAACTCACAGCTTCAAAATACGACATGCTGCTGTCAAGACCGTCTAAAATCGAAACCAACTCAGTCTAAAACATTTCTATTCAAACTAGCAAAACTTTATTAGAATATAAGGTGATGGGAAATCTAGTCAATTCTCGAGATCATCAGAGAGCAGTAATAGCCATTGTTTTCATTTATTTTTTTTTGTCTGACAGCAGAGATTACATGCCGAACAAAGCCAGGTTTGTCCCAAGTTTTAAGGTACTTTATCATAGTTCTATTTAATTAAATATGTTTCCTTCTGAGTTATCGCGAAAAACTTAGCTATGAGAAAGTATGCCTTTTCCTAGTTTGTTGACAAATGATGATGCAGAGTTATAATAATAATAATAATGATAACAATAATAATAATAATAATAATAATAATAATAATAATAGTTTATATATAAAAAAGTGATATTACTGACGCAATGACATCATTCGATATTGGTATTTTCCCCCAAAACTATTAAGATTTATGAGTGCAAATAGATTGTAGTCGCACTATGTTCTGCAAATCATATTATGGTATCTGTTCTTCAAAATTGTCTTATGTATTACCTGCTTTATTGGCTCTATTTAGATTCGGCTGTCTAGTGGTCTCCATTAATATTGTATTATTTCATTGCAATACAGCTATCCTATTTCAGTAGCTTCTTTCCAATAACTGCAAATTTGTGAAACTCTCTATCTGCTCACTGTCTTCCTTCTATCAATAGCCATGGTGTTTTCAAGACTAAAGTCAATAGAATTCTCCTGTCTTTGCAATAATCAACTTTCGTTCTTATTATTTCCTTACATGAAATAGCTTCATGTCATGTCTCGAGCGATTTCCTTATTTAAAAAAAAATCGAAGCGTCATGGTCCGCATCATTTTTACGAAGGTTGTGCAGAGTAATCACCGATTCTTGATGAGTTTTTCAATAAATCCTGGGAAAAGTTATCTTATTACGAACTCGGATACAAAAAAAAATGTATGTGATGATAAAATCCTTCATTTTTTCTTGTAATTTCGTAAGGAGTGTTAGGTTGCACCTCCGAGCACATCATTAGTAATCTCACACTTTTCAAAATGACTTTAGTAACAGATATACTAACAGCTGTTGAAGTTAATAACATCCGATAACGTTTTATAACTTTCTCCTACTGTTTTATTTTCTTTCGTATTTTTTTCCACTTCTTAAAGAAAAAATTAAACAAGAAAAAATATTTCTAATGTCTTGCTTGTCTCGGTCTTTCACTTACGGCGACTTTTTTTGTGTTCCATCTTGTTTCGAAAATACTTTCGATCTTTTTTTTTTCGTTTCCTTGATTTACTGCGATTTTTTATGTAAGTGTGTATTTAGTTACATCGGGTAGCTACGAAGAACGTCCCAATATACCCAATCTACACCATTAAAGATTACTAAACTACCACCTTACATTCTGAAACCCTTATCTACTAGTGGTATTTTAAAACAAACAAA
The DNA here is from genome assembly GCF_053919585.1 of Euprymna scolopes. Taxonomy (NCBI): domain Eukaryota; kingdom Metazoa; phylum Mollusca; class Cephalopoda; order Sepiida; family Sepiolidae; genus Euprymna; species Euprymna scolopes. The sequence continues at coordinate 31,442,717 of NC_136513.1, forward strand.
CGTGTGTGTATATATATATATATATATATATATATAATATATATATATATATATATACATATACATATACATATATATATATATTGGTATTTTAAACAAACATATATATATATATATATATATATATATACATACACACATATATACATATATATATATATATATATATATATATATATATATATATATATATTATACAAAAAACGAGCCCAGTGTACACTTTACCTAATAAAAATTGGGGCCCGTTTTTGGGGGGTCACACTGAATATATATATATATATATATATATATATATATATATATATATATATATATATATATATATATATATATATATATATAGTAATTTATAAAATATATATGGCGATTAAGCTCTTTTATAAATTACTAACTAGCTCTTCCTACGTATTGAGCACTTTTGAAGTAAATACTTAAAGTTTACGCATAAATCTATACTTTCGTATATTAATTTTATGTGAGTAAATGAAGTAGTTATATATATATATATATATATATATATATATATATATATATATAAAATGAAGTTTGTACTTACTATAAACTTTTTACGCAAATATTACACGAGTATAAATCATGTAGAATATCTGCATGAATATAATTACACGTAATAGTAAACTAAAGATCATAATCTATCACAAAACAGAAAAAAAAATCTCATCTGGAATAAATTAAAAGGGATGTTTAAAACAATATGCAAATTTGCTATATCTTTTGCAGATGAATGCAATTCCAAGATTCATATACAACAAAGTTGTATTTTCTTTTTGAATAAATTGAAAAAAAATGGTTCTCAATACGAATATCAAAACACACACACACACACACACACACACAGAAAATACAAGGGTATAGATCAATTATTTTACATTTATCGTGATGAAAACAAAAACAGCTCAGGTGGTTATACAGTTGTTTATTTTGAACGCAAGTTGCCAGGAAGAAGCAGTTTTAGAACCAAGGTAGTTTTTTAATTATTTTATTTTCATATTTTCTAAAGTCTTAAACTAAAATTTAAACTTAATTTATTCAAAAATTAATCGATTTTATATCCAGAAGAGATTTAGCAGTAATTGTACGAGGGGCGTGCAATTAGTAATGCCCCTGACCTACTTGCCATAGCAGTAAAGCAACGAAACTCGGTACAGTTATTAATCATTCTTTACATAGGAACCACTCAGAGTTATGCATTTCTCCCATCCTTTGATGCAGCTCTGGAGACCGTTTTTGTAGAATACCCCAGGTTGGTCCTCCAACCACGACGTGACTTCAGAAATCAAGGCTGCGTCATCCGAGAAACGCTTTCCTTTCAAAAACAACTTCATGGCTGGGAAGAGGTGAAAGTCAGAGTGTGCAAGGTCAGGAGAGTAGGGAGGATGGGGCAGGATTTCATAACCACACGCCCGTGCTTCTGATCTGGCGACATGCGAGTTGTGGACCGGAGCGTTGTCTTGCAGGAGGAGGGTACATTTGCTGATCTTGTCCCACCTCTTGATTTTGATAACTTCCCTTAATTTCATCAAAAGTAAAGCATAATAGGCTCCTGTAATTGTGGTACCCTTTGCCAGGAAATCTGTCATCCATACTCCGTCCTGGTCCCAGAAAACTGTGAGCATGACCTTGCCAGCCGAGGGCTGCACCCTTACTTCCCTTGGAGGAAATGAGTCCAAGTGCTTCCACTGCATTGACTGGCATTTGGTCTCTGGATCATAGTGATGGACCCAGGTTTCATCCTGTGTAATCAGTCTTTTGAAAAACTTTGACTCATCCTTTTAGAACATCTCCAAATTCATCCTCGAGCACTCAACGCGTTCTCGCTTCTAGAATTGTTTGAACAACCTGGGAATCCATCTGGCAGACACCTTATGCATATGCAAATGATCATGAATCAGCGTCTGTGGAAATAGACGCTGTACTAATCTTGACATATTGGGCTATTTGCCGAATATTAATGCGCCGATTTCCCAAAATAGCAGCCTCAACTTGCCGGACAGATGCCTCATCAATGACAGAATGAGGGCGACCAGGTCTGGGAGCTGTTTCCACAAATTTCCGGCCATGTTTGAATTCACGATGCCAGCGTTTAACAGGTTATATGATGGGGCATTATCACCATAATTTCTTTCATTTCATCAAAAATCTCCTGTGGTGTGCGTCCTGTCAAATACAAAAACCGGATCACTGTTCGACATTGAAACAGGCCCTATTTCACATCTGACGCAGTTCAAACACCTGTAAAACGGAAACCACAATTAGTTCAGAGCTGTAATTTGCCACATAATCCGTAGAGATATAAATCATTGCACATGCAAAATTTCAGCTAGATCAGACAACTGGAAGTGGGTCAGGGGCATTACTTATTGCACGCCCCTCGTATTATAAGTGTTGGTTGTTGTTGTTGGTTGTTGGTTGTTTTACGGCATATCAACCCTTATCAAGTTATTTAATGCCGAATCCAAAGATTTGGAAGAATCTTTTTAAATAGAAAAAAATTGCTTTCAAGTCGGTTTCTATTTAACCCATAGTTGGGACCCTAACAGGTACTACCACTCCGGGTCAGAGTGGACCTGGGAGCAATGGCAATTAAAGGGTGGCTCCACACTCCCCAAAGCCCGCAAGCTGGGGCCTCACCACCGAATATAGTTTAAGGTCATATCCAGGACCGTATTATAAGTGTGAAAAACATGTTAGTCCAGTCGACACCTTCCAGGAAAATAACAATAAAATTGGACAAGTCTTAGAACGTCAATTTTATGAGAATTATAAAGCTGAGAACACGTTTTTACGGAATATAAAAAGGCGATTTGGACCGACGCTAACACCTTGCACAGCCTAATATCACATTGAGATGTTTTATTACCACACAAGCAGGAAGGCTCGATATATAAAATCAACAGCTGTTTCTTAGATATGACAGTGGCGCGTTCAAAAGGAATGTTACTGTTACAGCACAGGAGGAGTATGACAATTGACTTTTCGAATTTTAAACTTGTATTCATTCCATTAAATATAAAAATAGTTTTATAAAATCAACAGTATGTTCTCTACAGTGCAATCTATTGTGAAATTGGTCATAGCTAAAGGCATGTTAAATTCATCCCGATATACCGCGATGGGTTTTCAAATATAGCAGGCAATAACTTGATTTAATTGGAAAATGGATTATTTTAATGATTTCGATGACAAGAAAAAAAAAAAAGAGCGTGTGAAATATTCTTGGATCATCAGTCAATCCCGGTCCACGTCGGTCACCATGCAAGTATAATTATTTAAGAATTACATATAATTTATAATGAATTTATTTTCAGAACAAAAAAACATCAAGGAATACTTATTATTAGCGTTTAACAAATAGGGATATGATTTCTGATCCTTTCTTTATCAAAACCTTTTTAAAAACAAAACATTTATTAAACGGCACAATACTTAGTGCTCCTCAAAATATGACGTTTGAAAAAATGTTATTGCGGTTTTTAACTTTTAAATTTTAATGGACTTATCTCTGCTGAAACAAAGATTAACTGATCAGAAAAAAATAAACATAAAAAACATCAGAGTCAATACACGTTTACGACTGCAAAAAAAAAGGCGTATTCATGCAATATACAATCTTGCCAATTGAGGCCGATGAAGTAATTGAGTGCGTTTCCGATATCACTTCGGTTTTTAAAAAATTTTCTAATGGAAAAAATTGTCGAGATGCTTGAAAAAGGCGAAGTCGGTAGATAAAAGTTCTGGACAGTATGGCGGATGAGGCGAAGTTTCATAGTTTATTTTGTCCAACTTCTCCATGGTTGGTTTAGCAACGTGCGGTCGGGCATTGTCCTGGAGAAAAATTTGGCCTTTCTGTTGACTAATGCTGGGTGTTGTTGTTGAAGTTTCTGATTCATTTTATCTGTTTGTTGACAGTACTTTCCCGCCGTAATGGTTTCGCTGGAATTAGAAATACTGTAATGGATGATACAGGTCGCAGACCACCAAAGTCAGCATGACCTAATTTTTGTGCAACTCTGGCTTCTGGAAGTGTAATGCAGCTTCAGCGGCGTCCAAGCATCTAGCTGAGCTGAATGTTTTCCTTTTGATTGTTGTCACTTAATGATGATTGCAACGTCTTGTAAGATGAGTGCCAGTCTCTCAGACACTTGAACCATTCCATGAACCCCAAAATGACGTCCATCGTCACAGGACCATTTTTATAGAAAAATGCCTGAGGGAGTATCTATACACAGATGATGTTGCAGAGTCTTAGCTTTGTACGACAGCTAAGTCTCTCTCTCGGTTCAAAATGTTGAGATCCAGCAACAAGCAAGAGAAATATAGCCAGCAACAAGTTAAACTGCAGACTAGTTTAATGCGGGTACTGGTCTCCCGCTTTATGTTTTTTTATATCAGAGATTTGCTTCTCCTAGAAAGCCCGCTCTACCCCAACACACACATAGCTACACATAGACACACACGGTGTTAGTTGGCCGTTGACCCCGAAAAAGGGTTCATTCGCCCTTTGGAAGGTCTTGTTTTTAATCCTTCAGGGAGACTAGCCACCCTCCTCACCAAAAAAGTCTGGTGGGAGAACCAGTTTAGTCGCCGGTGAACGGACCGTTAGGCAGGTAGTACTGGGTTACATGTTACCAGTAGCATATGACATGACATGACTACATGAATATATATATATATATATATATATATATATATATATATATATATTAGACATTAAGAGGATACTATAGATAAATATATAAATACCCGTTCGCATACATCTTTCACGATAGAATTAGATAGAATCGAGCAATTGCATCAACAACGGACAACGCCAGAGCCAAAGTGGGTTTCGATGTACTGTATCTCATCAGTGACATTCTCCGACATAGGCGCGAAGACAGGTTGTCGCACTCATGAAGTGTGCAATACTGACGACCTAACCATATGGGCCACGGCGCAACCTATTGGATATGCCTCGATTTTTTTTAATTCTTATATGTCTTATCCAGTTCTACATTCTACGATGTGACATGCTACGCGTCCTATACAACTAAGATAGTTACTGCTGGTATGCAGGCGGTTGATATCACATCTACAAACATAAACTGAAATTAGCCGACTCCCCAAACACGATTTCGGAACAACCTATTTGTTGAAGGACACCACGTCCCTACGAAGGATGAACCGCTTTTTCTACACATATTAGACATTAAGAGGAGATTATAGATAAACCCGTTCACATACACTTTTCACGATAAAGCTAGAACCCAAAATTAGATAGAATCTAGCAATTACATCGAAAACAGACAACGCCATAATTTAATATATATATATATATATTACCGTTTTATATGCTTAGTTACACATGTTTCGGTTATGTAAATATATATATATATATATATATATATATTTACATATATATATATAAATATATATGTATATATATTGGCATATATATATATATGTATTATATATATAATACATATATATGTATTATATATATTTACATATATATATGTATTATATATATTTATATATATATGTATTATATATATATACATATATATATATATATATATATATATATATTACATTATTATTTTCTGCTTAGTTAAACATGTTTGGGTTATCGATTCTTATCAACGATCCAGTAACTTCATCAGACTTTACAGAACTACTTATTATGATTAGAAAACGATATTATATATTTCACCGTCCCACACTTTTATTGTCACTGAAAAATCGGTGAAAACGCTGATTTTTTTCAATTAAATAAGTTGTACAGGAAGAAAGCTTCGTATGCCTCAGCACACTGAATTAATTTACAATACATTTTATTTTACTTCTGAAAATCTACTTTTGGTTATATTAAATTACTTCATATAATGTCTTGAACTTATAGTTAAAGTTCAAAAGGAAAGTATAATTCAGTCGAACTACAAACAACACGATATATTAGGCACGCCCCCGTTTTATCGAAGTACTTAATGTTTATTTCATGAAATTACTAGCCCGGCGTTTTCCAGTCGCACGATACGCAGCGTAAACATACATTTTATTTATGCAGATTGCGTATGTATTATTATAGAATCAATCCTACATATTGCGATTATTAATTTGTCTAGTGGACTTATTCATTATATATATATATATATATATATATATATATATATATATATATATATATATATTTTAGAGGGAATCATACATGTAGTCTACAGAGCAGAGTTTATTTTAATATATTTGTAAATGCATTTATAGTTTTAAAAGAAAACGGTGGCCATTGTACTGTAGCGCAATAGATATAGATATCCTAGAGCTATATTTATATTTAATGAAACGATTGAAATTTGCGAATTAAAAATCAGTTTAAAAAGTAAAAAAATCAAACCAAATCAACTCGATTGTACGATCGTTTCGAAAACGATGTTCATTTTATTGAAATTGAGCATAACTATTGACAAGAATTCCGATTTATTTTGGTTAAACTTCTGGACTCATAAATGACATAATCTACACACATAAAAACTTTTTCAAAAATCGATCTTTCAAAAAAAAAAAAACTAAAAAAAAAAAAACAGACAACTTTACCAAAATATATTTGGTATCTCAAAGATATGAATTTCCCGTTAAATTTAAAATGAAAAACATTAGGCTCTTTCAAAGCATATACGCCTTGTGACAAATCATGCACCCTTTGTAGATTTGAAGCTCCGACTATATTAAAATTCAATAAGAATATGTCTACACTTTTTAACCGAAAGGCGGGCTTTTTTTTGTGGTTGTAATCATAAACGTTGATTGTAAATTTAACAGATTAAAACCCCCATAAAATAATAGAAATATTCTGATATTTAATCTGGTTTTAACCGTTTGTAATTAATGATTCAATAACTATTATTATAATTATCATTATTATAACTAATATTATTTATTTTCATTATTATAACTATTTTTATCTATTTATTAGATTATCACTAAGATTTATATCATCACTATTATTGACGTTATTTATTTTTACTAGGTAAAGCATTATAATAAATAAATTATTTGCCCCTTAAATAATTAGTATTATCTCCCTTGGATTAATAAACGTTTTTTTTATTTCTATTTATTTTAAAAAAAAATCGCAGTTTTCTGCATGTTTATTTACTATAATTTTAAATTTGGCGTTCCAGAGATAAAGACTGATCAACCGTACATTAGAACAGAGTTTTAAAGTAATATAAACTCTAAGTAATTAGTTCAATTCGAAATAAGAGCCAGGTACGTCCAAGGATGGAATACTGTTGCCACATCTGGGCAGGAGCTGCTAGAAAGGACTTGTCCTGCCTTGATAGAGTTCAAAATAGACTTCGTAGCCTCGTAGGAGATGTCCTTTTCTCTTCCTTGCAACCTCTATCTCACAGAAGAGATGTTGCGAGTTTGTCTCTGATGTATCGTTATTTTCATGGAAAGTGTTCGACCGAGCTTCAATCTATGGTCCCCCCTCGCAAAACTTTCACAAGAAACACTCGTCTAGCTGTAAACACTATCAATAATTCCCCCACTCTTTATCTGTGCCTAAACCTAAACGTAGATTCCATGAACAAAGCTTTTTTATTAGAACTGCACGCCTGTGGAATTGTCTTCCGTTTTCCTGCTTTCCGGTTGACTACAATATGGTTGTCTTCAAGTCTAACGTAAATAAGTTCTTGATGAGCCGTTCCATATAAGTTATCAAATTTAACAAATTTTCATTACTAATGATTATTATATTGTCCAATTTCTACTGTACACTCTTTAACCCTTATCCTTGAGTGGCCTATTGGCCTTGATAATGTGGTGATACCTATGAAAAAAAAAAGAAAAAGTCCAATGTGAACAAGTTCTAATTGAATCGTCCCCCTAAGTAATCCAAGTTACAAAATTCCCACTGTTTACTATGCTAAAATCACAATGATTAATGTATACCTATTAACCCTTATCCTTGAGTGGCCTCTGGGCCTTGATAAGTGGTGACACCCATGTAAAAAAAAATATATATATATATAACAGCGTGCCAAAAAAAAATAGACTAACTGAACTTTAAAAAAAAATAATATATTTGTTTTTATATAAAAACTGTTTTTTTTTTCTTTAAACATAATTCCTAATTTTTATTTTATTTTATTTTATTAATCAACATAAAAGTAATAACTTAATTTTCGTTTATTTTGTTTTTAAATATGTCCAGAAATATATATGCCTTACTCAAAACTATAATTCTAATTTAATTTTGGTGTCTTTAACTTCCCTCTATTTTTGCTGATGAGGGGACTATGTATTAAAGGACAAAACTTTTGTCAAATTATTGTCAATATTTATTGTCAATACTTATTGTCAATACTTATTGCCAATTAAAATAAAATGGACACCGTTTCCGAAAGGATCCTACAATCAAGTTGATTGTGTTTGTTTTTCATTTTGAAACTGATTTTATTCACATTATTTAAGCGTTTTATTATATGTATGTATGTATGTATGTATGTATATATATATATATATATATATAAAAACTTCATTTACTCACATAAAATTAATATACGAGAGTATAAATTTATGTGTAAACTTTAAGTATTTACTACAAAAGTGCTCAATGCGTAGGTAGAGCTAGTTAGTAAGTTACAAAATATATATGGCGATTAAGCTACACTGAATATTGCGCGTTTCATCCAGTCTAGGACACTTCAGGCTTATGCGCATAAGTACTATATATATATAAACTTCATTTAATCACATAAAATTAATATACGAAAGTATAGATTTATGCGTAAACTTTAAGTATTTACTTCAAAAGTGTCCAATACGTAGGTAGAGCTAGTTAGTAATTTATAAAATATATATGGTGATATATATTTTATAAATTACTATATATATATATATATATATATATATATATATATATATATATATAATACCCTTTTGTGTTTGTTCATAATATCACGTCAGCTGATATTTAGGCTTGACGATGAATGCTCTGGAAATGTAACATCCGATAAATGTTCAGCTTTAAAATATGCAAACGAAAAACTAATTTGCGGTGATTTTAAATAGTACCTATTCTTTTATCGTAAATTACACCCATTAATAAGAAAGAGAAAGGGTGAGATCATTCTATCTATAGTCGAATGATTTACTACGTAGCTATAACTCCAGGTTATAATTTATCTGCTTTTTTTGAAGAAGAAATGAGTGACTGAAATTAATCTTGCCGAAATTTATCATCACATTTATCCTGTAAAAATTTTTTTTTTATCTATAAGAGAGAAAAGATTTTCTTAAAATCGAATTTCAATACTTATCGGAGAAATATATGTATAAAAATATCTACGACCACTTCCAGAAATAAAAATTAGTTGCGTGTAAAATTTCAAAAAGATAGGCTTAGCCGTTTCAGAACCTATGGAGAACTCACACGCAAAGTGAATTTTATATAATAGTAGCGATAGAGCTGGATATGTTTACATAATGCCTTTATTCAAGTTTTGCATAAAAATCATGCGGTCTAACCAAAAAATATTATTTCGTATGAACACTTGTCTGAACATTTATACGTTGGTTCTTTCATCTTGCGCGATGATCCAACTAATAAAATATATTAGTTTGGGTCAAAATCAGATTTCAGCAGAATTTTGTCAATTATCAATTGTCGATATTTATCATACGCATTCCGATAAAATAATAAAAACTAACTTAGATACTAGTACACACATCAAGTGCATGTGTGTAATGTTTTGCAACCCCCCCCCCAACAAAAACATGGTAAGACGACAAAAACTATAAAAGGCAGTAATTACTGAAGATACAGTTAAGAAACTCAGCATTCTCATCCCGTCGCGGTTAACAACCTGACGAAGGCCAGAAGAATAGTTGATCGAAACGTCGTGAAACAACGACTATAAACGATCAGGAGAATAGTGTGCAAATAAATAAATGATGTGTAAATTACTCAACACAAAAGAATTCCAATACTTAAATAAAATATCGCATTCGATACTAACACGGAAACGGACGATCAGAAAACAAAAAAAATCAAAAAAACTTTGATTTATAAGACGAAAACCTCCAACAATTGATCGACACTATATAAACTGAAGATAATAATCCACAAGTAAATAAACTTTTCTGAGCCTATATTACCCTCTCTCTACCTCGCACACACATACACAAAGTGACTTTTATATATAAATAGAGATACATCTGAATGTATGCATATATGCGTGTTATGCGTGTACGTCTTTTAACCACCGCTATTTATATGCATTGTCCGGTGGGTGCCTGGAGTACCTGACCTTATCATCCGTGATACATTGTGATGGCGTGTCGTTAAACTCATTTCTAACCGCTGAACTGTGAATAGAGGCGATTCTAAGTACAAAATAATTATTTTTTTTATATATGGTATTCTTTCATTTTATATCAATTAAAACACCTCTATATTAATATACATACATATATGTATGCATATTTATGTATATAGCAACCGTACTAAATTGTAAACATACATATATATATCTATAAAATCATTCATAATATATATATATATAAATTTTGCGTTTCTATAAAATAATATATACATACATATACACGCACACGCACACACACGTGTATATATATATATATATATAAATACTAAATTGCAAACATATATATCTATCTATAAAATCACTCATAATATATATTTATATATAAATTTTGCATTTCTATAAAATAATATATATATATATATATATATATATATACATACACAAATATACACTCACACGCACAACCACACACACACACATATATATTAAAGTGTACACATACATATCTATCTAAAAATCATTTATAATATGTGTATATATATATTGCATTTCGATAAAATAATATATATATATATGTATATATATATATATATATATATATACATATACACTGACATGCACACACACACACACACACACACACACGGAGATATATATGGAATGATAAAGTGCCGCCATAAAGAAAACAACATTAAGTATATTTGAAAACTTGTATTGAAAAAATCAATTCAGGTAACTAGAACATGTAGTACACATTACATCTATTCTATGTAGCCGCCTTCAGCCTCAATCATCTCCTTGAACTGTTCAGGAACTGGGAGCATGCCTTTTTCCTCAAGCACCGGCGGGGGCTCGGCGTATACCATGAATTTACCAAAGTTTTTAAAAGAAAAACAATATATATTTTTATTGATTTAGACAAATTTACATGGTTGCGAGAAAAGAACATGCTAATGTTTCGGACAGATTCGTGGGTAAAAACACAAATCCTGGTAAAATAATCTAAAAAAGTTTCTATTCCACAGAAAAAAAACCCAAATAAACAGTTCTCAAATATTAGCGCGACCTTGTAAGTTTTCTATAACAATAAACATTTATATATTTATAAAAAAAATAGTGCATGTGTATACGTATACGTGTATATATATATATATATATATATATATATATATATATATATATATATATATAAGGCTGAACATCTGTGTGTGTGTCTGGTCAAGAATAGGCTCCTATATGGTGGACTATTATAGAAAACTTATCACATATAATGATAGAAGATGTATTGAAACACAGGAATGTGTATGTTTGATATGGCATAATGATGATTTATTAAAATTGTGGAGTCTGCGTACGCGCCTGGTCCACAAATAAAAAAATTAAACATTAACAAAAAATGTTTACAAGTGTTTTTGATATAGATGTACATAAAAATACTTTGATAAGTATGTTTTAACTTAAATAGGGATGGTATAATAAACTTGGGGGGTCTGCATTCGCGCCTGGTCTTCATTGAACGGAAATAGGCAGAAACTTTAATAAAGACTTTTCATATCTATCAGCGTAAGTATACTTTGATAATTATGTTTCAGTTTGAAGAAATATGTTATAATAAAATTATGGTGTGTTCGTTCGCGCCTGACCGCCATAGAATGGAAATATGTCACAAAGTTTAACAAGGTTTTTTTTAATATACATCCTCAGAATATTGTGATAAGTGTTTCACAGTGAACACGTATGGTATAATAAACTATGGGATTTATCTGTTTTATTTTTACTTTCATCATATTTTTCTTTGGTTTTGATACCCCCAAATTCGAAGCTATCTCTTTACAAGCCTTCCTTTTCATAATCTATCATACTTTCATAAATCAGAGTCCATTTTCTGTAGGCTGTTTTCGAACCCAGTCAACGACGGGTACTTTTGCTAGTATGTATATATATATATATATATATATATATATATATATATATATATATATATATATATATATAGGATTATCCTGTTCCTCCTGGATTTTGCCTTCTTATTACATAGAGGAGTACACCATATTCATCAACGTTTCTTCTTTATTTCGAGACTTCCTCTGGATGTGCAAATTCTAATAATTGATAAATTTTGCATGAAGCATCCATTATTAATCGGCAATCAAATACATTAAATATATAAAGACGAAACGTTGATGAACATATAGCACGTGTTTTTTCTTTTTATTTCTCTGTTTCGTCCGAATACTATTTTATTATTCTCATCATATATATATATACATATATATATATATATATATATATATATATATATATATATATATATAGAGAGAGAGAGAGAGAGAGAGAGAGAGAGATGGATAGATCCATGTTCTAAAAAAGAATAATTTAAAAAACAAACTTAGATAACAAGTCCTGTCTTTCAACACTTTAAAATCACAGAAATCAAATATTTCCAACACTGAAATTGCCAGTTAGTTATAAACATATTTGCTTCATATTTTTAGCTCTAACGACTAAAGTCGGTTATAGCGTATTTATCCTGTGGTCATATGACCACGGTTATTGTGTTTTAATTTTTGTATGAATGTTTACAGACACAATTTGCCCGCACAAAAGGGTAACATATAAAATAAATATTCGGTTTAAAAACTATACTAAATACTGTGCTTTGTGCTTACCGGCTTTCCTCAATACGGTCATATTTAATTTAATAGAAATATGTTGACTATTCGCCATCATTCGGTTAGAAATACTATCGGGTTACTGAACAATCCAAAGGGTCGCCAGGTTCTACTAGCCAGTCGCTATAACCGTTCCGGCATGATCAGATCAATGAAACTCGGATACCCTACACGGACACGATAATGTATTGTCTTTCAATAGAATACATTTTATTAACGCTTGTATCTACCATCGAACACTTATTGTTTTTCTTTTTCAAGTAAATTATGATCCGTGCCATGTCATGCCTTTTAGGCGTGTATGTTATTCACGCTCGCTTTTTAACTAACGCCGTTCATACATATTGTCCTGCCCGTGTCGGGAGCACCTGACCTTAACATTTGTGTACAAATATGAGGGAATGTTGATAGCGAACGTCTGACCTTTTGCACTTTCATTTGAGGTGTGTTTCGGTACAAAGAAGTTCTGCCATTCACTTCTGCCATTCACAAATGTTATCTTCTATCATATCAATTAAAATATATACTTATATATTTATATATATATATATATATATACATATATATATATATATAATGATACATACACATTTTGAATTACACCTTGTATATATATATATATATATATATATATATATATATATATATATATATATTACTTACTCGAAAAGAGCTTTCACACGGGTCATCCAAGATAAAATATTAAAGATAGATATTAAAAACAGCCTGTGGTGTTCCCTGGAAGCTGAGTGACAATAAGTCCCCCCAGGTTTCCAGTACTCTCCACCTATTTCAATGACATTTGGCAATAAATGTGCATTATCGCAATAGCTGCTTGCCATTGATTTTTCTTGGGCAGCGTCTATTGTTCTTCACTTTGAGTAGCAACAAGCCTCCCCAAGGCTCCAGTTCTTTTCACAGTTATTATTAAGATATGGGATCAGCAAGGGCAGACAATAGGAACCAAATAGATGAAAATAAACTAAAATTATGATGTTGAGGTTAATAAAGGAGGAGCGTATTATATATAGTGCAATGCAGAAAGGTGTACATAATTTTTATGATAGTCTTAAGTGTAGTAGTATGTGTTTTACTGTTAAAGTAGTAGAGGGATAGGGTAGCAAATTTTGGGGGGTGTTTAACAGGACAAAAATAGATTTTTGGAAACGACACTCAGAAATATTTTTTTCCTCGTTTAGAAACGAGCATTTATGTACTCTGTTGTTTATGTCCACCTCAATTTATAAATAACATAGAAAGCTAGCCTTTTCAGTCGGGTAATATCGTGACTTTATTATGGAATATTGCAGAACCTCTCCTGTAAAGAAATATTAAAACTCCCCAGGATACTTTTTTCCGAACTTTTTGTTTCTGCCGGCTAATCCCAATGTATATGTGTATGTGTGAATATGTGTATACATGTATGTATATAGAGAAATAAAAAGGAACAAACAGTATTATGTGTTCATCAACGTTTCGTCTTTATTTCGAGACTTCCTCTGGATGAATGAGATAAAAAACCCAAAAAATACCAGTATAAAATATTTGAAAAGGTTTCACGTGCAAAGTGTGACGCTGTTCTATTTTAGAAAAACGGAAAAAAGACGTTGGAAATTCAAAAAGGATGGGGGGCTTGCGCTGTTAAAGAGAGGGAAATTTTAGTGACCTCATATAGTCGGTAATGTAATTTTAACAGATATGAACGCAAGTTTATATTCTTACTGGAGAGAAATATATCTGTTGAAATTCAAATATAGGTTCGTAACAAAAATGAAATTAGTGTTATGTAATTTATTGATTGAGATTATATGTATTAATTATTATAGGGGGTGTCTGAATGGTGTGAGAGGGTTAACCCGTGTCTACAGTTAAATTATGTTCTTTTAATAAAAGTTTACTTATTAATGGCGCTATGTTATAGAAACCTGCACGTTGTTTAATTGGGCTTGAATTTGCGATAAGCGCAGATTCAAGAAGGCCCCAGCGCGGTTTATTTTAAATAAATTTAACTACTTTTGCTTGTCTAAAGTCAAAGGTGTGATCATGCTGCACTAAATGAGAGAATAATACACTTAGAGAATTGCTATTTTTATATATCTTTTATGTTCACTGAGCCTTTTTTCCAATTTACACTGGGTTTCCCCAACGAATTTATGATGGCAATTTTGGCAAGGAATAGTGTATATACCTCATTTGGAAACTGTTTTATTTTGTGTTCTTTATATTTGTCTTATTGTCAGTGATGTGGTTTGTACGATAGGAATTTCTAGTTTGTTTAGCGTGTTACAGATTATTGTATTATGGGTGTGTGTAGGTAAAAGAAGATGTCTGTTTATGAGAGAAGAGTCTGATGTATAAGATTTTTAATTATTTATTCTGGAAAATATTTGTGTGGCTTTTCTCTTAGCATTCAATATGAACTATGTCGGATATTGC
This sequence comes from Euprymna scolopes, assembly GCF_053919585.1. Classification (NCBI taxonomy): domain Eukaryota; kingdom Metazoa; phylum Mollusca; class Cephalopoda; order Sepiida; family Sepiolidae; genus Euprymna; species Euprymna scolopes. The sequence continues at coordinate 31,458,150 of NC_136513.1, forward strand.
AAGGTTTTCAAAATGTTTGTGAGGTATTTGAATTTTTCGTCCAGATATTCAGGACTGCAAATTCTGAAAGCGTGTAAGAAGAAACCAATTATCATCCCTATTTTTATTTTATTATTATGGTGTGAATAGAAATGTATGTAATCAGTTTTGTGTGTAATTTTGTGGTGAACTTTGAAGGATAGTTGATTATTGGATATCTAGGTATAAGTATGTCTAGAAAAGGTAATGAGTTAATGTTTTCTGTTTCATAGGTAAACTTTATGGAAAGTTCGACTGAGTCTAATTTGTTTTTAATGATATTTATGTGTGTGTTTTTAGGAAGAAAAATTAGAATTTCGTCAATGTATCTACAAAACTCTGTGTTTGGAGGTAGTCTGAATTTAAAAATTAGGTTGCCTTTTCTTAGAATTCCTAGAATCTGGTCCTTTCAAATTCAGGTATTCGACCATAGCGTTGTTTGAAAATTTCCCTTTATACAGCTTTGAGAAGCGAGGGTGGAAACCGGTCAGCTGGCTCACCATTTCTCTTTCTTTCCTCTCCTGTTTCCCTTTTTTCCCCTTTTTGGAGAGAAGAGTAAAGGAATATATATATATATATATATATATATATATATATATATATATATATATATATGTATGTATGTATATAAAAATTTACTTTTAATCATGAATCATTAAAACCTTCCCTTCCTAATTGCAATATATATATATATATATATATATATATATATATATATATATATATATATATATATATATAAAAGTAAGGAAGATAATTAATCAAGAGTAGGGAAGTAGATCTAATATCTGTCACCGTTTTTGTTCTTGAGAATAAGGGAGGTTGTGTTCTATCAACACTGCTAGGGAGTCATAGATTAATATACTTTTTTGTTTTGAAATCCTCGAAACAGTGTGTCATGGTAAACAACTGATGGTCCCTTAAATTAACTTTAGGACTGCAGTAAATTTGGGAAAGTAAGTTAATACATTGATTGCAGGTGATTAAATGATTTATTGAGTAAATGCTTTCCGGGCGAATGATAAAAAATATAATAATTATATAAGTTGTTTTGATATAGTTTTAAAGGTTAAAAAACTATACCTCTAATTATTTCCTTTTCACACGACGAAGAAAAAAACGCTGTCTCTTCTAAACAAGAATATCTTCAGTTGTCTGCGGCCATAGTGAGTTTCTGCTTCTGTCCCGGTAGAAAAATTCAGTCACGGGCTATTTTTCGTTCGTTTCTAATTATTATTTTAAACTTTTTTTTGTTTACAGAGGAAACCAGTGCGAGGTTTGTTTTTTTTTCACTAAAAAATAGATATGAATGAAAACGAATAGAAATGAAAAGAAAGAAGTTTTTCATTTTCTTTTTATTTGTCCTTTTAAGATATTGACCCTATTGTAAAGAACTAGTAGTATTCTGTCCGCTAGGTTAACAGGTGCGCTTTGCTGGTCATAGCATGGCGTCCGTCAATGTAACTTCTTTAATCTGAATAGAATACGTTTATATGAACATTATCTTACATCTTGGCTGGACAGGGGCTTTTTTTATAGGTCGCCGGAAATGTTTTATTGTACTGCTCTTAATTTGAACCAGGTCACAACCAACCACGTCAAAAACCTCCTGTCAGATATTACCCTCGGGGCCAGATATCGATCTGTTTACAGAATTTAGTTTAATGCGTCGTTCACGTGAAATACTGTCAGAAGAGGCAACGAAAGTTTTTTTGCATTTCTATCCATGGTAGACAGTTTATATATTATAAGGGATTCACTATTATCAAGGCCTAGAGTGTATAGTGATCAAAAGGACAATATAGTAATCGTTAGAAGTGTAAATTTGGTAAATTGGATTACTTAATGGGAACGGCTCATCAAGTACTTGTTTACATTGGACTTGAAGACGGGCACATAATAGTCAGCTGGAAAGCAGGTAAACGGAAGGGAGTTACACTAGTGTGCAGTTCTAAGAAAGAAGCTTTTTTTCATGGAATCTAGGTTTAGGTTTAGGCAAAGATAAAGAGTGGGAAGTTATTGATGGGGTTTTCAGCCAGACGAGTGTTTCCCGTGAATGTTTGGCGAGTTAGGACTATGAATTGGAGCGAACACGAGCACTTGCCATGAAAATAGCGATAAACCAGAGACAGGCTCGCTATGTCTCTTCTGTGAGAAAGAGGGTCCAGAGAAAAGAAAAAGGAATCTCCCACTAATCTACGAAATCTATTCTGAACTCTTTAAAGCAGGATAAGATCTTCCTAGCAGCTTCTGCCCAGATGTGAAAGCAATACTCGATCTTTGGACGTACCTGGCTCTTGTATACGTGGAGAATTGCATTAGCAGATAAATATCTACCGAATCGATAGAGGGATTCAATCATTTATCTAGCAACCTTGACAACGGATTTGATGTACGTGTTTTAAAGATAGAAACTTGGTTTCAGATGCCTTAAAAGTAACCAGCCACTATTTTCCCCATTGCACCACATGCTCAAGATAAGAGGAGAGAGAATCAGAGAGAACTTTATCATTTACAACCTTTGATGAGCTGCCATAGATGGTAATGTCGTCAGCAAAAATACTAACAAATAATCTAAGGATGTGATTTGAAAGGTCATTAATGCAGATCGGGAAGGGAGTTAGATCCAGGATGGATCTCTGAGGGACTCCAACATTAATACTATTAGCTTCTGATTTCTGCCCATCAACCACTACTCTTATGAACCTATCATAGTAAAATAATTTAGTAATGTAAAATACATTTCCAGCTATACCATAGCTGGAGAATATTTTTGCATGCATGTCACCACTTATACAGGCCTGGAATCAACTCGGGGATAATCGTTAGTGTGTGTACAGTAATTAATGGGATAATATCGTAGTAAGCGTTAGTAATGGGGATTTGATAAAGTGTCTTATTTAAGGGAGCAGTTTATCAGGGGTTTGTTTATGTTGAAGTTGAAGACATCCAAGTTGTAGTCAGGTGGGAACAGTCAAAGGGAAGAGATTCCAACTGGCGTGCACTTCTAAGAAAGAACTTTCTTCATATAATGTACGTTTTGATTTAAAGGCTGGGGAAAATTATTAACAGCGGTTTCAGCTAGACGGGTGTTTTTCAGGAAAGACTGGAGAGGGGCCCAGAGGTTGAAGCTAAGGCGAGCACTTGCCAGGGAAATAACGATAAAACAAAGACAGGCTCGCAAAGTCTCTTCTGTGGAAGAAAGGTTGCAGGGAAGAGAAAAGAGCACCCCCACTAGGCTACGAAGTCTATTTTGTACTCTGTCAAGGCAGGATGGGTTGTTTTTAGCAACTCCTGCCCAGATGTGACAGCAGTACTCCATCCTTGGACGTACTCGGGTTTTGCATAGATTATGAATTGCATAAGACGTGAGATATCTTCTCGAGCGGTAGGAGGATCCTACCATACTCCAGCGACCTTGGCAACAGACTTGATGTACGTGGTTTATTTTAGATCAGGAGTAAAGGTCAATCCCAGAAGTTTATCAAAACATGGAGCCTCCCCTAGACGAGAGCCATCCATTTCAATTGATGCCAGATTGGCGATCATACCGTTGGTGTAAAGATAGAAGCTTGGTTTTAGATGCATTAAAAGTAACCAGCAATCTCTTCTCCTCACGACCACGCGCTGCAGATCAGACGAGAGAGAATCAGAGAGAACTTTGTCATTTAAGGCCTTTGATATGTTGCCATAGATAGTCGTGTCATCAACATAGATGTTAACGAATTATTTAAGTATGCGTTTTGGGAGATCATTGATGTAGATCATAAAAAAGTCTTGGGCACAGGATTGGCAACTGAGGGACTCCAGCATTAATACGTCCATCAACGACTGCACTTATGAGCCTATCAGAAAAAAATATTTAATGACTGAGAAAACATTTCCAGCTATACTGTAGCTGGAAATCTTGTGAAGTAGATATTTATGCCATACCTTATCAAAGGCCTTTGATATGTCAAGAGCAATTGCCCTAGAAAGGAAGCCTTGGTTGAGAGATTAATTAATCCTATGAGATATAACCGTTATCACATCTGCTGTAGATCTAGCAGAACGGAAACCATATTGCATGTCACTAAGAAGGTTTTTTTTTTCTGCTGGGGTGGTTGACTACTTCATTATTTAATATGGATTCCAGCAACTTACTCATGACACACAGGAGACTTATTGGTATGTACTGAGAGGGAGATGACTTATCACCTGGATTCTTAAAAACAGGGCATACTGATGAGGTATTCCAGGGTGTTGGGAAGCACTTCTACTTAAGGCAATGTTTACACAGTTTTGTAAATATGGGAGCAATTTCTGGTTGAAGCTTTTTCAACACTATAATTGGAATGCCGTCAGGACCAGTTGCTTTAGTGAAATCAAGGTTCTTGATTAGCTTGGCGACCTCACGCACATATATTTGTATGTTGCATAAAGTGTTGTCTGTTATAGGAGGAAATACGGGGAGTTGATGACCTTCGTTGCTTAGGGTATAATTAGATGCTATGTTCTTAGCAAATAGTTTCTGTTGGTTGGGATTGAGTGCACGCTTCCGTTTAGAGCCCTGTTTGCAATTTGTCAAAACTGGTGGGAACCAAGCCGCTGCTCAGCTAATTTTTATTTAATGGACTGGACATATAGGTCTCTTACATTTTTTATTACTCTTTTACAGTGGTTGCTGCCATTCCTGAACGCAGTTTTAGTCTCAGTACATCTATTACGTTGGTAGCTATGAAAAAAGTGATTTCTGTGCGCGATGGCAGCAGCACATTCTAGGGAGAACCATGGCTGGCTGTTAGGGTTTTGTTGGAATATTTTGGATGGTATGAATCGGTGTATGCCTACAATTAACCATCCGGTCAGGTCCGATACTATAAAAGAAACATCCTTTTTAAACATAGAATGCAGAGGTAGATAAGATATCAATGTACGGAAGCTATCCCAGTCAGCCGTAGAGTATCGATATACAGTACGGTGGAGAGGTATGTCTGAGGACTTATTACATTTCATTTTTAATCTTAACTGATACAACCGAGTGGTCGAAAGATCTCAGAGGAGATAGAACACAACATGAACATAGCTCAAGGGAAGTTGTGAGAAAAAAGGTCTCGAATGTTTGCATACTGGCCGGTAGCATCTGTGGGTTCACGAACAATCTGAGTGAGATCATAGGCAATGCCGAAATCATGACAGAACCTCCTTTTATCATCTGTCTTGTTTGAGTGGGTCAGCCATTCCACATTGTGGAAATTGAAGTAACCAAAAATGTGAATGTTAGCCGAAGGATGAGCAGACAGAATGTGATCAATTTTCTTAGATATACTCTTAAACATAGTAACTACATTGTTGTGGGGGCGATAGAGGGCAAATATACATGCGGTGGTGTAAACAAGTGCAACCGGGAAGCACATATAATGTAAATTGGGGCCTTCTCTGTGGATATCCCTACCACACGGAAAGCCGCCTTTAATGTAGACACATACCCAATGCCCATGGCGATCTTGGGGGGTCAGATTTAGATGTTAAGTTACAGTAAACTTTAATTATGAACTCATATAGGGAAATGGTTGGCCCTATGCTATTTTCGCTTAGGAAGACTATGTCCGGTTTTGTCTCCTGTAATTGGCTTTCAACCTCTGTAATGTTGGTATGTAGACCCCTGATGTTGGGAAGGAGACCTGGTAGTAGGGGGTCTACGTTGGAGGATGGGATTCTAGGTTTCTTCCAATTTTTTCTGGAGATATTTCATCTTGAGGTTTTGGGATTTGTGGAACAGATCGTCAGACTTGCTTATGCAGGACAGAGAGGGAAGGTAAGAGAGAGAAAAAATATTTTTTGTAGCACATGGAAAGGTAAAGCTGTAACAATGACCCACTCGTATCGCATCGAGAGGCTCCATCAGAAACTGCATGGCCCATAATCACTCCCCCAAATGGCAATACAGCTACCCCAATGCTTTGCACCTGCTGATAGAGAACCTCCTAAGTGGTTAATTCAAGGTTCGGGTCCCTAACTATCAGGTGGGTAACGTCAGCTCAGATGAAATGTTTACCTCCAGCATACTTACTAGTGACATGTCCACAAGGATAGACATGGAAACAGAAAATTTCCGACATCTCAGGCTATTGTACACGAAGGACTGCCGACCTGGAAAGCAGTTTTTTCTTCACCCTTTGCCAGAAAAATCACTCATTGGAAATGAGGACTGAGGGACAAATAAGGAGAAGCAAGAGTTACTGGAGCTGCTGATAACACATCCACAGTGCATTATTTGTTCTCCCTTGCATTATCTCCGCTCCATTGTATTATCTACTCTCCATTGCATTATCTACTCTCTATTATGAATTAGACCTTTATGCAATACCCTATCAAAGGCCTTTGATATGGCAATAGCTACTGCCCTAGAGAGGAAGGCTTCGTCGAGAGTTTCGCTAATCCTATGAGAAACAAATGAAGCATGCATGATTCCCCAGTGAAAATAACTAAGTACAGCATTTGCCCCCATGAAGAAACGGTGCAATTTTAGGCCTCAACTTATGTAAATTAGAGTTGTTCAGGATGCAAAAAAAGAAATAACTAAATCCGTCATTTTCACCCCCCCATATATCCCCAAAACTCTCCGAGGCATAACATATTAAAATGTGAGTTCAGCACAATACAAAACTGCTAAATAGACATACATTTTGGACAAATATATTAAAATAGTCCCCAAAATTGAGTGTTTTTATTAGCCCTAAGAGAGCACCTTCGGCACACCAAAGAGTTATCGCGAAGTATAGACAAACAGAATTATATAGAAATCAATTAGTTACAACTTTTCAGAAGGTTTTACAAAAATCTAAGTTATCATTGTTTTTTAATAAGCATAAAAGTGTGAATGTTATCCATTTTAACCCGACAAGCACGGCTAGGAGGGGCATCCGGCGTTTATCGGAAAATCCGTTCTGTTACGTTTTTTACTCATATCATGTAACATGTTTGTGCAAAATTTCCAAAAATTCCTTGCCGTAACAATTGAGAAAAGTGCGGACAGAAGAACGAACGAACGGACAAGGGTGAATATACAAGTCACCCCTCTTTTTGTGGGAGGGGGATAGTGGCAATAAGCGTAAGCACATCTGCTGAGAACCATATAGCATGACAGTAAGAATATATATATATATATATATATATATATATATATATATATCTATATCTATATCTATATATATATATATATATTGACCTAGCGAAGCCACAGGAGAGAAAACATAGCAAAAAAAAAAAAAAACATGAGCAAAATTCACCCCAGAGCGGTGTAAGAGGAGCTGCAAGGACACTATATATACAAAGGTAGGCGAATTTGGGCATCATAACTCATTGGTTTTAAAGTATAAGTTTTCTTTCACCAATTGTCATAATTTCTAAACATATGATTTTATGATAATATTCAAAAAGCCTGCGAATATTCATGTAGTTTCGTCTCATAGAACAAACGATATGAATATTTCAATATTTAATTTGGAAACCAGGGTATAATATATATATATATATATATATATATATATATATATATATACTTATAAAACTCAAATGACCTTGTAATAAGTATTGTACCCACATATCCGGTTTACGACTTCCGGTTGCGCATGTGTACATAATCATAAACCCATGACAGCATACACAAATACACATAAATTGCTACTTTTGAAGAATTCGACCTGCGGACTGAAATATTAGCGTTATTATTAAGAAATTATTAATTAACCTGGAAGGGTTGGGATGTTTTGAAACTATTCTGTATTGCAACTATTTTGTTGCAATTTTCTTACAAATAAATCAACTTTGACCCGTTGACAACTATAAGAGAATTTTACAACGTTCTTCCTTTTTTTTTTTAAATGTATTCTCCATTTTTAAACACCTGTCTTAAAAACCTTCATACATTTTCTTCTATAACATAAATAAATAACCCCGGAAATGTTCTTGCTTTTACAAATAAATAATTGAAACAATAAAACGTATTGTTTTATTGTGTACATTTTCAGCGTCCCAATTGTTTTTTTTTTCGTGTTTAAATTATCCAAATAAACAATTGTTAATACTTTCTGCTTTTTTTTTTTACATCGTTCATTTTTTTGTAAATCGTTCATTTCCACATTGTTTTAATTAGTTTTATTGACCTTATTAACATAAATTAAATATTTACCCCAATGGGTCATGAATGTTTGTTTAAAATAAATGAAAAAAAATGCATTTTATTTTCATTTCCTATTTAAACAGCCATTCTTAACATGGGGAGAATGTGTTTAACTATTTTGTATTTTCAACTAACAATTTCATTTAAAAAAAGATATATCAAAATTTGAATTCAACTTGAAGTATTACGGTATCTGTTCAGTGTACATTTACCTATAAGTCTGAAAACCCACTTATAATTCAATGGCTGTAAGCATTTTATTTTCAACGACTCATAGAAATCTATCTATATTTTTTTCCTTTTAATATACTTTCATAGAAATGTTTCTGTTATGTCACAAACACTATTTTCTTTACGTCAGAAGTGCCAGGCTCATACATTTATTCCATAGCTAATCTAAAATACTGACCCAACTGGTCACATGTAGTCTAATTTATATATAAATATATACATATATATAAATATTATAATATATATATATATATATGCGGGGTTCGAATCGTTCGACTGGTAGTAATCGTGACACCCTGCACTGAAGAATCCCGAAAGGATGAAACACTAGTGTCTGTAGGTATTTAATTATTATAGTAAAAAAATAATTATGACAGCCCCTTTAAGAAATTCGTTTCTTATCGTTGAGCACTTTCAGTTTAATTAAAAGTCGGTCAATTTAGCTCTTATGCGTAGATCATCGTATAACGATTTGATCACTGTCTGTCTGACGTAATGAACATTTAAATTAAAATGTTTAAAATTCAACGCTATTTCACACGGTTAATGGTAGCCGAATGGATACGGCCTCCGCTAATCGAGCCAGAGATGTCTCGTGTCGCGGGGTTCGAATCGTTCGACTGGTAGTAATCGTGACACCCTGCACTGAAGAATTCCGAAAGGATGAAACACAAGTGTCTGTAGGTATTTAATTATTATAGTAAAAAAATAATTATAAAAAATAAATATATATATATATATATATATATACCAACTTTTTCGGCAAATTTATGAGTCATAAATATAACCGACTATTGTTCTGACTATAAAAAGGCTTGTTGGAGAGGTAATGATCTGAATTGTGAAATGAGCTATATTATATTTCCCACAAACTTCTTGCCTTAATGGAGATGAGATTAAAAGTTGTTGGTATGCTTTCAAATTATCTGTAATAGCAGCCAAGTTTAACTTGATTCCAAATATTTCTCATATGTTATATCTCCCCTCATCTGGTAATAGAGTACGATTGTGACTATATCCAGTATGAAATAACTATAATGCACTGGCAAACTTACTTCATGCCTGAAAACCAAAGAGTAAAGATATAACGCATAAGGAATATTTAGAATCAAGTCTCCCATTTGCGTGTATTTCAAATCATTTTAAACTATAGCAAGAACTCTCTACTCAGTAAAGGCAAGAGTTTTTGTGGGTGTTTGAAAAAATATTAGATATTTTCTAATTCACATGAAAATGACTTTTTAAGAAATAATATAAAATATTTTATTTTTTATTTTTATAATTATAACATTTCCTATGTAAATTCTACGTAAAATGGGATCCTACTTCTTGATGACGTAGCAAGATATGTAGTCGTTAGCATTTTTTTAAAAAGTTTAATGATGTAGTAAGGGGCAGAAACGGAAAATGATACGGGGTGAGGTCATAAGTTTAAAACATTTGAAACATACGTAGAAACACTTCAAAACGTGTAAGAGGATTTTTTTCATTTTTGTTGTTGTTGTTGATTAAGATTTGCTTTAAAAAGGTCTTACCGTTAAATATTACTTCCTGATATTTTTCAGGCTGTTAGTACGCACACACACCCATAGAAAAATTAAAAAAAAAACTAGTGTGACCCTGTAAAATACACACTCTCTCCTTGTATTATTCTTTTCCTTTTTTTTTCAATTATTTTAAACAGATTATGCCGCCACCTTATATAAAGGTGTGTAAAAGAACCTATATTTTTGTAAAAGAACCTATATTTTTAAACTAACAAAATATGCCTATATTTGCCTACATTTGTATATAGAGTGTCCTGGAAAGCAAGCTTTATTTTTGCTGCTTTAAGATTAATTTTGCTTAAGTATTTTTTTTTTGCTTGGTTGTTCCCCTTTGCCCTTGACACGTCACTATTATATATATATATATATATATATATATATATATATATATATATTTTTTTATCGTCTGATATAATAAACATATGCATAATTTTTGTTCGTCAACGTCTATTATATATATATATATATATTCATATATATATATATATATATATATATGTATATATGTATATAAATGTGTATGTATATATGTGTATGTATATATATGTATATATATGTATATATATGTATATATATGTATATATGTATAGATGTATATATATATATATGTATATATATATGTGTATACATATATGTATATATATGTATATATATGTATATATATGTATATATATGTATATATATATGTATATATATATGTATATATGTATATATATATATATATATATATATATATATATAGTGTGGGGGGAAGGAGATGTGATCTTATGTGTGTGTACAAAGACAGGGATAAGTAAGCGTCAATAGGAATACTCTACTTTATATATGTCGATAAAATGATAACCAGAAGCAATCGTTAATGACATGTATATGGATAGTTGTAATCTTCACATCTGAGTATGTTATTAACGAAAGTAAACTGTTTACAATGCTGAAGTTTGGACAAATGTGGTAACATCTACTCGTCTGATTTCCTTGGATTTTCACTCCCTCCGGCTCCTTCGCTCGCTCGTGTGTATCCACTTAAGTTTTATACACAGAGCTTTAAATTCGACTATTGTACATCAAAATAAACTATCCCTTACAGCTGATTTGATGATAAAGCCGTATATTTTGAGGACGTAATAAGATTATTGCGCGAACATTGAAATTAAAAGTAATTGAAGTTCATTTAACAAATGCTATCTGCATAACGTGCATTAGACACACGTGGAAACGCACCCCCCACATATATATATATATATATATATATATATATATATATATATATATATATGTATATATATATATATATATATGTATATATATATACAAGTAAGGAGACCTGACGTTGCCCGGGATTGAATGATGATCAATGAATATTTCACACTCCTATATTTTTATTGTCATCGAAATCCGTGAAATCGCCCGGGAGGAAGCTTCACATGCCTCCATGCAGTACCTTAGTCTAAAATGTATGTTATTATACTTTGTATTCTACAGAACCCACTGTTTCTTTTATTAAATTACTTTATATAATATTCTTTCCAGTTAACTAAAAAATGAATTATGAAATTAACTTTCAGGGATTGAACCTACGGACCACGTTATGCAAAATAAAAAAAAACCCAAAGAAACAGAAACAAAAAAAAAAATCGTAAATTTTCAAGTCTTATAAAATTCTTTGCAGTTAACTAAAACACGAATCATGAAATTAATGTTCAGGGATTGAACCTATGAACCACGTCACGCAAAAAAAAAAAAAACGTAAATTTTTAACTCTTTTAAAATTCTTTGCAGTTAATGAAAGAAAATTAAGAAAAAAACAAAATAAAAACACGCTATCAACTTACCCACAGTAGAATTTTCACGGCTCGTTGTTCGATCATTGTTGCTAAGCGATAACATATAAGAATGACTTTATCGATGATAGATGAATTAAAATAACGGTTTCGATTATCGATTATCGGTGATTATCGGGTGTATTCTGAGACATAATTTAACTAAAATAATTCCCAGACTTATACATAAAGTTATGTAAATTTTAAAGAAAACCTCTTCAGCCGTTTCGGAATCTAGTCACTCACACACAGACAAAGTTGAATTTATATATCTATATCTATCTATCTATCTATCTATCTATATATATATATATCTATATATATATATATATATATACATATATATACATATATATGTATATATATACATAACTACTTCATTTACTCTGGTATTTCATTTTTATTCTGGTATTAGCTGAGAAAACCCAACTAATATGTGCATATATTTTCGTGGATAAAAAAGAAATATTATTAAGGGGGTAATCTATAGATTTTAGTTTTACTCATGGTTTAAAATAAATGAATCTGTATCCTTTAATAAATAAAATTAAGAAAGAAACATTTTAAACAAAATGCCATAAAGAAAATTACGATTCAAAGAATCTTTTTTATAGATATGTGATATGAAGTACATAATTTGCTGATTTCGTCATCAATACCGTTGCACAACATAATCTCGATTTTTCGATTCCCGATTCCGATTATCGTCCCAACACACACACACACATACACACACACCCACACACCCACACATACACACACACATATATATATATATATATATATATCTATATATATATATACACATATATATATATGCATACGTATATATATATATATATATATATACGTACATTTATTTATCAAAATTTATATAAAGAGCGATTTTATGACATCGTGTTTACGTAATAATTCGATTACCCGTTGATATTCCATATCTCCTTATATTAACAGAGATTATGACCGTCTGTTTGACCAACCTGATTGGTCTATCGCAACCTTTCCAGCATAATAAATAAATTGCAAAATGTGTCACATTTTTAAATAGCAAATATTTAGACTAATTTACAAATAGAAAATACCGGACTTCTATCAATTATAAACAGGCAAAATTTATAGTTCGTTGTCTTAGAATGCGTGATTCATGTTAGATTGATGGATGAATATGGTTAAATTTGTGCCGATTTTTATATTGTATCGTAATCCTTATTAATTCCTATTAATTTATATTTGTGTATCGGATAGACACCATAATTCTTAGTTCGCTGCACCTGATAAGAAAGGAGCATACAAAATATCTGCCACATCAGCTCAGTAGTTACCGGGAAAAAGTGGGTGAAGTAAAGATAAGTGTCTCCAGCAGACGAGCCTCGTTCTGACATTCGGAAAATTTAGTTTAACAACCGGTGAAGCTACCGAAAAGTGACCCTTTTGAATTAAGATGGATATAAACAATTTTTTTAAAATTAATGTCTTAATTTAACTTAAAAACAAAATGTAAACATATATAAACAAAATATTTTAGAAAATAATTTCTTAATTTTAAATTAAAATTGATTTTACAGATTTTTTAAAAATGCTTATTGAAAAATATTGCTAAGTGTTTATATAGTTCGTTCGTGTGGGATAATAGGGGCGCCTGAACAACCCCTTCCTAAACGAAACAAGTTTAGTGTGCTTACTATTTTAAAACGCTTTTTTTTCTTTAAGTTTGAAACGCAAGTGGTGTCTAGTTAAATTAGAACAACAAGTGCGCATGGTGGAAATTCTGCAGAGTTTAAATGTATTGTAATGATTTTAAGATAGTCGAAAAACGTTTTTTTCAGTCGCCATATTCACGAGAGCAGAGTTAGACACAAGGTCGTTTTTTAATATAGAAAAGCATTTAGTACTAAAAAAACGAAATATAAATTTAAGCTAAAAGTATTTTTTAATTCAAAGAATTAAAGAAAATAATTCAAATAAATTTCGAACATTTATTACTATAACATAATGAACAAGGGCAATTAAAAAAATAAATAATTGCAATCTGTTTTTCCTTTTACGTAAAAAGAAAACAGGTTTTTTTAAACAGCAAAGTTCAAATGTTTGTTTGCATAAAGTAGTTCAACAAAGTTTTTTTTTTTTTTAAATATTTTTGCAAATAAAACAATTCGTAGAGGTTAATTTAGGGTGAAACTGAGATAAGTAGGTCCAGCAGACGAGTGCTTTCTATATCCATCATTCAAAGGGCCCTGTCGGTGGGGCATTAGAATACGCCGACTGTCTCCCTGCAGAGGGTAAAAGTCCTTCAATGGGGGTCCTGGATATTACCTTTTTTTTTTTTACACAGTGGTCATCACTTATCAAGGCCCGGAAGCCACTCAGAGATAAGGGTTATTGCAAGTACATTACGTTAGTGTGGAAATTTGATGAAGTATTTACTTAAGGGGGCGGTTCATTAGGAAATTGTTAACGTTGGACTTGAACACATCCAAGTTGTAGTCAGGTGGGAAGCAGGCAGACAGAACAGAGTTCCACAGGCGTGCAGTTCTAAGTCCGAAGCTTTGTTCATGGAATCCGCGTTTTGATTTAGGCACAGATAAAGAGTGGGGGAAATTTTTCACAATGGATTCGGCTAGACGGGTGTTTTTCGTGAAAGATTGGCGAGGGGGGACCAGAGATTGGAGTTCAGACGAGCACCTGCCATGGAAATAACGATAAAACAAGGAACTATATCCAGTGGTGAGGCCCCAGCTTGTGGGCTTTGGGGAGTGTGGAGCCACCCTTTAATTACCATTGCTCCCAGCTCCACTCTGACCCGGAGTGGTAGTACCTGTTAGAGTCCCAACTATGGGTTAAATAGAAACCGACGTGAAAACAACAAATATTATTCTATTAAAAAATGTTCTTCAAAATCTTTGGATTCGGCATTAAATAACCCGAAAAGGGTTGATATACCGTAAAACAAAAACAAACGACCAATCAACCATCATTCAAAGGGTCAATAATGGTAGAAGTACCCGTGTCGCATTTCACGTGACCTAACTTCAGATTTTTCAGAACAAGGCTCGTCTGCTGGACCTACTTATCTTTGCTTCACCAAAAAAATGCAACGAATCGACAGAGAGGCAGACTAAGAGAATTATAATATAAATGTCGATTATAATTACCCGATCGATAAATTGAATTCCATGAAAATTAATAAAAATTGAGACCTTGATGATAATAATAAAGAATGAAAATTGGCGCAAATATTTCAAGGTTTTCCACGACGTTGGTTATTCACAGTAAAATAAACTGCATTTTAAAATGTTGGAATCATGTTATTGGTTTCTTCTCTTGTATTTATTGTACTCTACAATTTTTGAAATAAATAATTACCAACGACAAAATAGTATTATAATAAGAAGAATTAGCTCATGTTACTTTTTAGCGTTACTACCCAATTTTCAATTCGAACATTTTCTCCTATGAAACTGGTTTTAGACGAGAGCAAAATAAATAAGTGCACCCTCTTCCGTTTACATCCATTGCTTTTCATTGTTTTCCATTGGTTCTTGGCGAATACTTACATGTTAATTGTCTTCTTACAAGTACTATTTAAAAAGACCCTTGTGTTGTGTTAAATCGAAAACACAATTATGTCTCAACGATTACACTGTCACAGTATTTATACACTTCGAACTCAGAAAGGTTTACTCTTTGGAGTTTCCGTATTATTTTGAGTGTACGGTAGAATTTTGCAAAGCATTCAGATAAGGATGACTTCTGTGAATCATCTTAAGTGTACGAAAGTTCGTAAAGAGGGTTTGTATTACTGTACACATAGATTCGAAAAAGTTGTCAAAAAACAAATATATAACAAATAAATGTTATCAAAGGCAAGATAAATTACTTTTCTACCAAACTGGATATACCTTCCGTGTTTTCATCCAATTTAACATGTTTATTCAGCTCAAAAAGCATACCGTGTTTACCCATGTATCGGAAAATTCAAAATGGCGGCCGACTCTCTCTTTATCACGGTAAGTTCGGGAAAAGGTGTTATAAATAATAAACTAGACAAAATACTATTAAAAAAAAACACCGAATATATGTCAAGTAATGTCACGGTAACATATATTGAGCAAATATCTAACAGTATTTTGTCTAGTTTATTATTTATTACACCTTTTTCCGAACTTACCGTGTTAAAGAGAGAGAGTCGGCCGCTATTTTAGAATTTTCCAATACATCGGTAAACACTATATGCTTTTCGAGCTGAATAAACATGTTAAATTGAATGAAAACACGAAAATTGTATCCAGTTTGGTAGAAAAGTAATTTATCTTGACTTTGATAACATTTATGTGTTATATATTTTTTTTACAACTTTTTCGAATCTATGTGTACAGTAATACAAGCCCCGTAAAGAAATTATGAAACAAAAAGCCTTAAATATTTGAGAATATAAATGTCAAGGAGTACAATAACAAGGATGAAATCTCTCCATCAATACATCTACTTTATGTGTACTGGATTTTCTCGAGACAATGTACCTTCCACATTGAATCACTTATTGTAGATCCTATTTACAATGCCTCCCCACGGGACAGAGTTAGACACCAGGGTCGTTTTTTAACGTGGAGAAAAGGAACAAAGAACAAAATTGTCCCAGTCGTGAAGGATTTCTCCTCTACTGACAGAGAACAAGAAATTGAAGTGCTGCATCTGAAGAACAGATACTAAACTTTGATCTTGTCCCGAAGTAACCCGGGAGAACATGAGGTTCGGGTTGAACACAGCTGGTGCATTATAGATATTTATAAACTCCTAAAAAATAACGGAATCACCCCAATTAAAAAAATAACGGAATCACCCCAATTAAAAAATATAACGGAATCACCCAATTAAAAAATATAACGGAATCACCCCAATTAAAAAATATAACGGAATCACCCCAATTAAAAAATATAACGGAAGCACCCCAATTAAAATATATAACGGAATTACCCAATTAAAAAATATAACGGAATCACCCCAATTAAAAAAAAGAACGGAATCACCCCAATCAAAAAAAGAACTAGTTACAACTTCTTGCCCGTTTTTCTTTTGTTTTGTTTTTTTGCCAAGAACCTTCTTCATTTAAGTTGCACCAGCAGTATCATCTTGATAAAATCGGTAAAACAACAATTTTCCGTTTAGTTCTAGGCACGGATGTGGCATTAGGGAAGTTATTGAAGGTTAATGAAGCAAGGTGAGTATTTGTTGCGAAAAAGATGAAGATAAATTGGAGCTCATTTGACCACTTAACCTAAATGAAGATAGAGCAGAGATAGACTTGCAACGTCTCTTCTATGAGAAATGAAAGTAGGGAGGCGAAAATGTTTCTACATTTTATATTCTTATGTAGAATTTTACATTAAAACATTCTAGTAGACGAAAATATATTTACGTCTCTCTCTCTCCCACGCTCTCTCTCTCTCTCTCTCTCTCTATATATATATATATATATTCTCTCTCTCTCAGTATATATATATATATATATATATATATATATATATATATATATGACAATGTCGATGTGTCTGCAAAAAGTACCTAGCAGACTCCTTTGTAAATATTTGGTCTAAAGAGTTGAAATTTTACATCTTGGATATTTTTTTTTTTTTTTTTGGCAGCACATTTTTAATTTGGTTTCAGTCGGTATAAATGCTCGAAACTGAAAACGAAAAATTGCAGTCGTTCTGATGAAAGTCGACTATATCGGTGTTTCTGTCTGTACATGCTCTGATTCAAAGTTATATGTAAAAGGCCTTTTTTTTAGATTTTCCTTACAAATGGACTACGGTTATGAACTAACGTATTAGGCTGACGAATTATATATTTTGGTTTCGATTCCAGTTAACTGCAAACGTGTCATTTTTTAAACTTTTCAAACCACTATCATATATTAACTACAATATTGTAATTGAATGAGAATGTCTCTATAGTAAAATCACGTAATCTGCGTTAATTAAAATAGATTTAAGCGTCTGGGCAACGTGGGATATATATATATATATATATATATATATATATATAAAGCTGAAAGTATGTGTGTGTGTGTGTGTCTGGTCACGAATAGACTCCTATATGGTTGACTATTATAGAAAACTGATCACGTATAATGGTAGAAGATATATCGAGACACAGGAATGGGTATGTTTGATATGGCATAATTATGATTTATTAAAATTGTGGGATATGCGTACACGCCTGGTTCACAAAGTAGAAATAAAAAAATTAAAAATTAAAAAAAAAATGTTTACAAGTGTTTTTTGATATAGATGTACATAATAATACTTTGATAAGTATGTTTTAACTTAAATAGGGATGGTAGATTAAAATTGTGGGGTCTGCATTCGCGACTGACCTCCATAGAATTGAAATAGGTGCAAACTTTAATAAAGACTTTTCATATCTATCTGCGTTAGTATAGTTTGATAATTATGTTTCAGTTTGAAGAAATATGGTATAATAAAATTACGGGGTGAACGTTCGCGCCTGATGTCCATGGAATGGAAAGATGTCACAAAGTTTGTTTTTTTTAATATTGATCCACAGAATATTGTGATAAGTGTTTCAGTGTGAACAGGTATGATATAATAAATTATGGGGTTTATCTATTTTATTTATACTGTCATCATATTTTGCTTTGGTTTTGATACCCCTAAATTCTGAGCTATCTCTTTACAACCCTTCCTTTTCATGACCTATCATACTTTCATAAATCAAAGTGCATTTTCTGTAGGCTGTTTTTAACCCCAGTCAACGACGGGTAATTTGGCTAGTATATATATATATATATATATATATATATATATATATATATATATATATATATATATATATTACTCACGTTCACCCTTAACAAGCATATCGCCACTTCGACGTAAGGGGCAACTCGTTGAGTAAATACATAGGAAAGATTAACAAGATGTATGTTTACCTTACATTTAAACTTCTGCATATCAGTACAGCCAGAGAAGTAGGTGTCAGGGACAGAATTTCAACGTTTAACCCTTCGAGGTAAGAATCTATTAGAGTAGAAAGAGTGAAGGGAGATTTTTTTTTTTTTTTTTTGCTAACCCGTTTTGTTTGAAATATGTTCGTCGAAATGGTATTTGTAAAACATGCACAGAGAGGCAACATTACGGTCATAGGGACGTGGGTTGGAGCTTAGTTGAAAAAATCTGACTGAGTAGATTGAAAAATCTTTTTTGGTAGGTTATCCAAGAGGAAGCGGCTAGTGATAGAGACAGTCTCCCAAATATGGCAACAACGCTCCGTACAATTTTTTTATTACATTTTTACCCCAACCAAGGGACTTTGATGTAGGGGGCTACTATCAGGGAAATAAACTACAGGGGTACTATGTAGGGAATTGGGCAGAAAGATGTGGGTTCACGTTACACTTAAACTTCTGCATGTCAGTACAGATGGGGAAGCAGGGACCCGGGAGTAGAAGGCAATCTTACATCTAGGGATCTCTACTGTGAAGGAGTGTCATTTAGCTACTTGTCGGGTTTGTTGGGGTATTTACATCAAGGGCGTACAATTGCATGCAGTTTTTCGGAGCATTCGCCTTTAAAGTACTTGTAGAACAGGCAGAGAGATGCAACATTTCTTTGATGGGACAAAGGCTGAAGCTTAGAGTACAGTTCAGGACATATCAGAGTGATGACCTTCTTCTGAACCTTGTCTATGAACGAGAGACTAGTAGCAGATGCACCAGCCCAAATATGACAAAAATACTCCATACATGGGCGAATATTGGCCTTATAAAGGAACAGGATACTTTCGGACGTTAGTAGCTTTCTAGCACGGTAGAGAGAACCCATCTTCTTCGTAGCGGTCCTGGCAATGTTATCTATGTAATTGTTCCAAGTCATGTTTAATGTGAACGTTAGGCCGAGAGGTTTAAAGGATGTACTTTCAGGTAAAGAGTCTTTGGCCATTGCTATTGATGGTAGAGAAGGTTTCTTGTAATTCTTGAAGGAAACAAATTTAGTCTTGGCAGCATTGAATATAACCATCCATTTTTGTCCCCATTCCACTACAGATTACAGGTCATCCTCTAGTGTTTCTGCCTTTCTTTAGATATGCGTTCATTTATTTTCCTGTCGTGTCTGTTATAGAGCATGGTGTCATCAGCATATATATCCATCTCACAGACAATTTTGTAAGGGGGGTTATTTATGAATATTAGGAATAATAGAGGTTCAAGGATAGACCCCTTAGGCACTCCAGCATTTATATCATATTGTTTGGATGTACGACCATCAAGGTCAACCTGAATTTTTCTCTTATCTAAGAAGGATTTAATTATGTTAAGTATTCTTCCAGTGATACCGTATGATCTGATTTTCCTGAGACCTCCAAGCAATACCCTGTCCTTAGATATATCTAGAGCTACCACTCTACCCTTTTCTACTTCGTCCAGCGAGTGGTATATACAGTTAGAATGTCTGCTGTAGAACAGCTTGCCTAAATCCATATTGTAGGTCGGTCAAAAGTTTAGCATCTGTAAGGTGGTGGACTAGAGCTTGGTTAATTTTGGACTCATATTTTGGCGAAAAGTGGAAGGAGGCTAATGGGGCGATCATTTACTGGGTCAGTTCTTTCGCTAGAATTCTTGAAAACTAGTACTACAGAAGCAGTTTTCTAGCAGGCAAGAAAGCAAGCTTCATTAAGGCAGGTGTTGTAAAGTTTGGAGAGAACTGGAGCTACTTCGGCAGAGCACATTTTTAATAACACAGCCGGAATGATATCAGGTCCACATGCTTTTGAAGGGTCAGGATTTTTCATGATAGTATGCACTTGAGAGGGGGTGATTTTCAGATCGTCTAGTGTCGCGTCTGTCCGCAGAGGAAAATCAGGGAGGTGGTTGATAGCACAGTCCAGTGTAGAGTTGGAGGGAAACCGACTGGCAAACATGTTAGCCTTCTCGGTTGCTGAGCAAACAACCTCATGATTGTTGGATAGTTGTGAATAGTGACCGCGTAGAAGTGCAGAATACTCTCAGGTGTGAGTAGGCTTCTAACTCCATAGAAGGGACCCACATTCCTAAATGTATCTGTTTCTATATATCCGTCTAAATAAAGATAATTAATGTTTAAAAAAAATACTTAGTTTTCTCACCAATACAAACACATTTCTGTATGGAATCCTCTATTTTGAACTATTCATTATCTATATTTTTATATCGTTTAATTCATAAATAAACCCAACCTGTAACAGGACTTGTTATTAGTTTTCTCTTTATTTTTATATAATTCACTTTCTAATCAGCAATTAAGGGTTCAAATCCAAAGAATCACTCCATATTGCAATAGCGGAAGTTAAATTGTAAACTGTTGTATTTAATGATTTCGTTTAATCATATAACTAATATATAATTAACTGGTTGTATCTGTCTGTGGAACGGCCTCTACCAAACTATTCTGTCATTTTTGTCTACGGGATTGAAACTTTATATATAGATTTGGAACAGTAGATCAAATTCGATTTGGTCATTAGTCGGTAAATATAGCTGCTAAAGGTTAACATTTTTTTTAAATTGACCTTGACATATGTAAGATGACTAAAAGTGGTATTCTACGTATGTACAAATATATATTTCTAGGTTAGACAGCGTTATTTTGAACTATTTTGGACTGTTCTACAAGTACTTTAACGGTGAATGCTCCGACGAACTGCAAGCACTTGTACCCCTTCAACTTAAATACCTCCGACAAAACCGACAATCAGCAAAATCCCACCCCTTCACAGTTGAGATCCCTAAATGTAAGAGAGCCTTCTACTCCAGTAGTTTCTTCCCTAGAACCGCTAGACTTTGGATTTCTTTTCTGGTTTCTTGCTTCCCAAATGTACTGACATGTAGACGTTCAAGTGTAACGTGAACCGACATCTTGCTGCCCAACTCCCCATATAGTACCCCCGTAGCTTATGCCCCTCATAGTACCCCCCTACATCAAAGTGGCAATGTGCCTTGTTTGGGGTGAAAATGTAATTTAAAAAAACCCTATTTTATGCGTATAGACGTGGTTCATGTGATAACGAATAAGGCTGACGAGTAATGGTTTAGTTTAGATTTAAGCTGATTCCATTCAAATTGGCGTATATTTTATCGTACAATTAGATAATCGAGAGAGACTTGACTGTAATAATAAATACGACACCTGAATCAATTAAACTATATAAAAACCTATATTACGACCAGTAACAACATGAGGTCTGCTAGTTTAACTATACTCGAGAAAGGAAAAGAGATCGCTGATGGGTTTTTACTGTAGTTCGAGGGAGTAATGTTAGGTCTACTGCAAAGCCAAAAAGATACAGCATATACTACTCTTCGTAATCCAAGCTCGGGTTCACCCACAGGAAAATGTTAATAGACTGGAGAAATAGAAATGCCGTTTATCGTTGAACTATTAGCTGTGAATTTTAACATATTTTTATATATTTTTATTCCAAGTGTTGTTAATGATCGTTGCCAGTCTGTAATCAATGTTTATGATCCTAGTTCGGCGCGAAATTTTAATAGGGCGAATGTATCACCTATAACCTTACGAGATAATGTTTTTAAAGACGTGATTAAACTCCTATTAAAAAGTTTAAAGAAGCGACACATTAGGCACATGTCACATCGGCTTAAGACTTACAACAACCGTAAGAAAATCGGGTGTAGCCTTTTTAATATTCATTAAGGGTTGATCTATTAGGGTTAATACACCCAATACAATAAATAGAAGAAAACTAAAAAAAATAGTCTTTTTTTTTTTAAAGATGTCGAAACAAGAGAAATGATTTTAATCGTTTAATTACATTTTTGTAAGATTATTGTTTTTTTCTAAAAACTAACGTATTTTATTTTTTTTTCATTTGATATAAACTCGGTAATATTCAGCCACCTGAGCAACTCTGGGTAAATGTAAGTAATTTGTATTGTTTATAATATTCGGGTTATATAACTATTTGTACTGTTTTGATTATTTGGACTATTTTTCCACATGAATTTTATTGTGGGTAGCTTGCACATGATGGGGTAGAACTTTACAGCTATTTGTAATATTATCAATAGTGTAGCCTGTACGGATGACCGACCCTTCAACTTCCAGAAAACTGTTACTTAAATTTGATTATTACTTAGTTAACCATGTATAACATGATCGTTTGCCGGGTAGAAGTACTTGGTTAAGAAACGTCCTGGGTACGGCAACCAGCTCCCCGGGGGAATAAACGATATCACACTCGATGTCTCCCTACAGTTGCGAAAGACAAAGCATACCCGATGTAGGGGCAGCTGCGTGTGTAATTGTAAATCAGCACTGTTTGAGTCCAGTGGCAAGAGGAAGTTCAGGACGACTGGAAACAATGCCGAGATAAGCCGTA
This sequence comes from Euprymna scolopes, assembly GCF_053919585.1. Taxonomy (NCBI): domain Eukaryota; kingdom Metazoa; phylum Mollusca; class Cephalopoda; order Sepiida; family Sepiolidae; genus Euprymna; species Euprymna scolopes. Next base: position 31,481,327 of record NC_136513.1, read on the forward strand.
AGCACATATAGCACCTGGAAGTCTTAAGCGGTCACCCATTTATTACTGACCAGGTTAAACGTTGCTTAACTTCGGTGATCCAGCAGGAACCGATGTGTCAACATTATTATGCCGTAATAAGGATATCACAATATCAAGCGACAGACACATGGACGATAAATATATCAACGTGTCGATATGGCGTCGACTATAACCGGCTGGCATGGGTCTCGTTTGGACGTCATTGCGGACAAGGTTTTATCATCATTGTTGACAAGAACTACTGGCTCAAATTGAACGCTGCATGGAATAAGCGAACTTGATATATTTTTTTAATATAAAAAATAAAATTATTTATTCTTAACAATTAAAAGAAGTATTTAATTTTGAAACCCATACTCGAGCATCCATCGTCCACCGGCGCCAACTGCTGTATGCGTCGCTAGCATGCTAACGTCTGTTTAAAACAATAAAGTTATAATTCAGTTCTCCTATATTTCTACATTTAAAGGGAGAGACTTGGACAGAGAGAGAGAGAGAGAAAGAGAGAGAAAGAGAGAGAGACAAAGAGAGAGAGATAACGTGTTCGCTGATTTGATTAACAGGTGTCAATCTGATTGCATAAAAAATCTCATCATTTGTCAAACTGTTGAGTTCGCAAGCCCAACATTTTAAAATATCTGCGCATCTTTCTCAAGTTCAGTACTTGTGGGGACAAGTACAGAACTTGTTGTGCACAAGATAAAGTAATGTAAAAGCCCCCAGCCCTCCCCTAAAACGGGTGCTTCATTGTGCCACACCTGTAGATTTAATAAAAGGTTACGATCCAAATTGGTTCTCACTTCAGGAAAACACATCTAAATAATGTGGGAGATTATATCAACGATAAAGCTGAGACAGAATATTATAAAAGATGAAAGCAGTAGTTCGCATTATTCAAATAATATCCAATAATTTATTCTAATCTAAAAAAAAGTATAAAAACGAATTATACGAGGTACTTCCAATATGTTAACAGACTTTTTCTACAGGTATTTAAAAATATCGCAGACTCTTAAAAAATCAGTACATTATTGCTATACATCGTATGAAATATATTTATTAATAAAAGTTCTATAAAGCTTTTTTATTATTATTTAGGATTTCTGTATTCGTTAGATAATGAGCGATAATTTCGATCCTTAATATTATTCAAACTACTCTTCTTATGGTAGGTATTTTTGTAACAATACTTTGATCGATGTTATACCGGATTTCTGTAAACCGCATATGTTCGAACTGGGGAATCTTTCTGATAGACTCGGAATCTGTCCGAAATTTCGAATTGAATTCTAAGTGGGAGTTGGAGGTCCAATGTTCAATACGGCCAAGACTCTGAATAAAATAATTAACTATTTAGAACTTCATAGCTAACGGAATAAAAACATGCTATCACCGGGATTAAATAAAGTCTTCCGTTACAAATATCCCACTCCATAACATAATAATGGAACTCACTCACAAATCAATTCTTTTACAGGGCTGCCATATTTGTTTAAAAAGTCCGAATCAATAATTCTTACGAGTTAATAAACCTTCACTGATCGGCGTAGGCGCAGTATCTGCGCATGTCAATTTCAATTTTTTCACAGATTTATCACAAGTACGAGTAAATAAATTTGTACATATTTTTGTAAGAAAATATTTGACTCATCCCGTTTGCGTAACTAATATCTGAATATGTCTTTAGGTTACCGATTAAAACAAGTCTCGTCCGAATATTTGGGCATACTTCTTTTTCACTTTTTTCCCTTGGGGAATAGATTTTTCTCGAAAATTTTGGAAATTTACAACATTTACCATATTTCGCGAAAACTTCTGTTGGTAAATAAAAATATTACACCTATTAAGTTGAATATTATTTAAAGTCCTCCAGTATTATCATTACGTTTTGCTTCATTGGCTCGTGTCCACTGTGTGCCCAGACAAAAGAGTGTGCGTATAGTCTTCAGACAAAACTTCCTTCACCTCACATTTATGTGTTTATATAATTACAGTGAATGTATTTATGTATGATTTTACAGGAGAAAATAGTAATTATTTTTTTAAACAAAAGTAATTCGCTTTGAACTAACGTCGAATATATATCGTTTACCTTTTGAGGGAAATAAAACAAATTTCCTTCATTAAAAACATGAGTTACGTTTTTTTTCTATGTTATGTTAATTTCTTTAAATTTCAGTTTAGAATATCCCTCGAAAGTTATGCGTGAGTTTTAAACCTGTGTATTTCGTTTTAAAAACTGCTAAGATTGACTCTCGTGAATGCATACAAGTCGCGCCATGATATTACCCCAAAACAGAATATGACACAAAGGTTGCTAAAAAAAAAAAACGACGTAGATCGTATATGCTTTTGCCTTACACGCCGCTGTTACTTCAGGTGAGAGGTCATTGAATGTGCGACCGCATTTGGAGCAAACGAAACGTTGGGAAGGAAAAACATTTAAACAGTTAATTCTACAGGCAACGTCAATGGCCTTACAAATGGCCGTTCTCAAAAGCCGTAGTATTCTTTTTTCCTTGTGTTTAAGTTGGTCTAGCTTTACTTCTACGGTGATAATGCATAACATGGAGGGATAACACCATGAGATGACGAAAGAGAATCGTGTACGAATATCCATAAGAAGTGCTGGTTTGAGTGCAGATGACATAAGTTGTCATTTGTTGGTTTACATTTTATAAAAAAAATATACTTGATTTAATTTTGGTATGAAATGAGGGACGATTCATGCCACTTAAATAGACGCAAACGACGGTGAATATGACAATGTTCAAGAATATGATCGCCATGTAATCATATGCATTTTACAACGAAGAATAGGAGTAATGCAAATGAGACTGTTGTTGATTCAAATACTCTGGCTATTTACGTATACCGGAACCATCGATTATTTTTTCAACATTTATTATTTTATTCGCTATACCCTAGCATGTTAAATTTAATCCAAAATGAGTATCGGTTATATATATATATATATATATATATATATATATATATATATATATATATATATATATATATATATATATTGTGTATATTAAGGCAGCATTTTTTCATTTAGACAAATATTATTGAATAGCACGGAATTATTCTGTTTTACAATTTTCCTTTTTATCTTCTCCAATCTCCGAATAGTCCTTTTTGTGTTTTTCTCGAAGTTGTATATGTTTGATCTCACTCTGCAATACTCTTGTATTTTCAACCATTATTCTTCGAAAGTTCAACAACTAACACATTGTCGCGAAGATTGACTCTCCACCTCTCTGACTCTAGCTCCATATCATAACATTGAAGGGACATGGCTGCCAACGTTCGGAATTTCGAAGAATTATGGTAGAAAATACAAGAGTATTGCAGAGTAAGAGAAATGTAAATAGGCTAAGAATACTCGAAGCATTTCACATTAAAGCAAAGAAGCCTCAAATAAATAATATTAATTATGAGTGTAGCCGGAATATTTTGAAATGTTTGGGATAAATGTTTAATAATGTATATATGTATATATGTGTTTGTATATATACATCTGTTTAATATATGAAAAAAAAAATTCGCCCACTTATCTTGTAACAAATTAACACGTGACTAGGAAAAATATAAATATATATATATATATCAGTAAATTAAAAAAACAATCCCTACATTTATTTCTACAATATGCCTTAAGATTATAGAAGTACTTCTGTCGAAACCGCTCGGGATTATGGATCAAACATATACAATGTCGACAAAAACACAAAAAGGACTATTCGGAGATTGGAGAAGATAAAAAGGAAAATTGTAAAACAGAATAATTCCATGCTATTCAATAATATTTGTCTAAATATGTATATATGTATATATATATATATATATATATATATATATATATGTATATATGTATATGCATATATATGTGCGTAAATATATATATATATATATATATATATATATATATATAGTAAGTTATAAATGTATATTCCGCGGTCCATCTACTCTAGGATTCTTCAGGCGTAAGCCTGAAGAATCCTAGAGTGGATGAAACGCGGAATATTCAGTGTAGCTTAATCACCATATACATTTTATAAATTACTAACTAGCTCTACTTACGTATTGAGAACTTTTGAAGTAAATACTTAAAGTTTTCGCATAAATCTATACTTTCGTATATTAATTTTATGTGAGTAAATTAAGTAGTTATATATATATATATATATATATATATATATATATATATATGCTTTTTGCTTTGAGATACGTTTTGAATTAATTCGGTTATTTACGAAAGTGCATTTTTACCTAAATACGAGAGCTGCATATATATTATTTTTAAATATAATTATACACTGACACGTGTTTCGTCCTCTAAGACTCGTCAGAGTGGCTGAATCTAGCGAGATTATTTTTTATAATAATAATAATAATAATAATAATAACATATATATACATATATATATATATATATATATATACATTAATGAAAGCATGTAACAGATGTAGTTAAAAAGCTACACTTTTGTTACATGTTTTTTTTCCTATTTTTTTTTTTTAATGTTTGACTTCGACAATGCAAAGAACAGATTATGCTCGTATAAATATATGTTATAAAAAAAAACTATATTTTACACATAAACGTGTGAGTGATTAAATGATGTGGCCTGTCTGGTTTAGTTTAATAAAATCTGATCTCATCAAGTGACTATTGTCAGGCGAATAGTGCGAATTATCTTGGTTTTGCTTTAATTATGTTTTGTGCATTTATTTCTCCAAATATATTTTATATTGCCATGTTATAGCCTATTCTGTACCACTACACACACACACACACACACACACACACACACACACACATATATATATATATATATATATATATATATATATATATATATATATATATATATATATATAGTAAGTTATTGAATATATATGGTAATTAAGCTACGCAGAATGTTCCGCGTTTCATCCACGCTAGGATTAGTTAGGCATATGCGAGAATATGCATATATATATATATATATATATATATATATATATATATATATATATATATATGATTGTGTGTATATCTATATGAATATGTATATATATTTTTTTTTTCACTAAATATTAATGTTTTCTCTGTCAGTACTAATATTTGTAACATAATTATTAATAACATTTTAATATATTTTCATAATTTATAAGTTTTTAAAAATAATATATTAATATTATAGTGAATAGGAGAGGACTGTTTCGCTGTAACACAGTTCGTCAGTACGAGTAGACATCACACATCTCAACCTAGGAACCGAATCTACCACAATCTAGATAATAGTTGGCCGGTATACTCCCTAAGCCACGAGATCCGTGCTCATAAATCACGCCCACACACACACACACACACACACACACACACACACGCATATATATATATATATATATATATATAATCACTAGAATATATTTCAAGTTGTTTTATTCGTGATGATGCGAATAGGTAAGTTAGCAACGTATTTATGGAAATTATGACAAATAATAATTTATTTGTTTATTTTTATAGCTTTTTTTATTCTTCCTTTCCTCTTTAGTTATTATTTTTCTTCTTTTTATGTGTGTATTTTACGCCTTCCAGCAATCCGAGGCAATAATGGCCCGTGGTTGCGTCCCTCGGTGACAAACATCATTTTGCTTTTTATCCTCGTTTTTCCAACATGGCACTGCCTTCCCAAGGAGATGGTCTTTTGCCTAAGGCGGTATGAATTTGGCCGTTCGTGTTTTTTTTTTTTTTTTGTCTCGTACTGAACATCAAGGATGAGTAGAAAATCAAGGGGTCCATCAGGGGGAATTAACGTGGAAAAAAGTGTCAGCGAAAACAAGAGATAAAATGGTCGATAGAGTATATTATCCAAAACAATAAAAAAAAACAACACCAAAAGACACCGTTTAAAAGAAAATGCGTCACCCACGAGCAAAACGAAAAATCGAACACTTACTGAAAAGCGGTGCATTTAAATTAATATTTTCTTTATATCATATTCTATTTCACAATAAACAATTGTGTTTATAACAATAACAATTGCAACAATAACAATTACAACAATAACGATAAGAAGTTAACACTTTGTAGAACTAGAACTTCTACAACGGACGAGTGTTTGACGGTAGTCGAGGACAACCCAAACCTTACTTTTCTTTATTTTAATAACTACGAAGGCCGTTCCAAACGTAAGTCTCCTATATTTTCCACCCAAATTGATCAGAGCGGATTTCGAATTCATTGTAATGATAACTGGCTTTATATCATTCATGGCCGGGGTTTTATGTCCCTGTTGCATATATTGACGGTGAGAATCAATGAAAACACATCCTGACACAGACGTTTGTCAGAAGCCGATATGCATCGCTGAATTCCTGGCAAACATGCATTAAGAATTCTTGTAAATCTGGAAAAAATATATTTTTTGGACGACTAACAGTTGTTCGTTTTAATGGGTACGACTTGCGTCGTCATAGCTCTTCAGCTTTTTGGTTAAAAATACCTTTACTTTTAATATAACCATCGGACGACAAATCGCGTCCAGGCGCCAACGCCCAGCCATCGTTCATCGCTGTCAGAAGTGCATTGCTGATGGTGGTAGCTATGTAGAAAAGTAAATTCTGAAGTAAATTCTTGTAAACATCTAGCAGAAAACACTGTCAATAATTACCCCCATTCTTTATCTGTGCATAAACATAAACGTAGATTCCATGAACAAAGCTTCTTTCTTAGAACTGCACGCCTAGGATTCCGTTTTCCTGCTTTCCAGCTCACAAAATATTGTTGTCTTCAAGTCTAACGTAAACAAGTTTTTGATGGGTCGTTCCATATAAGTTTACAAATTTACCGAATCTTCATTACTAACGGTTACTATATTGTTCAGTTTCTACTGTACACTCTTTAACCCTTATCCTCGAGTGTCCTCTTGGCCTGGATAAGTGGTGATGCCTATGCAAAAAAAAGTACAGCAAGGTGCTCACTTTAATGGTACCGATCCCGTCTTCGTAACTTTTCAACTTTTTGAGATGAAATAAAAATAGGAGGGCTTACTTTTGGAGTGAATCTTATGTGAAAAACATACTACGAACATCAAATTAGTACATAGATACGCTAATGTAATGTTCGTAGTATGTTATCACCTTCTAAGTTCCTTTTTTATTAAATAGAATTCCCACATGACCAGAGACGCAATGTAAAAAAGGCAAATTAAAAAAAAAAAAAAAAAAAAAAGTGATGTCGCTGTTGGACCGTACGTGAAACAAAAATATATCTTCTTTAATCTTCGGACTAGAATCCAAGTGTAATATCTATTCCCTCTAAATATTATATATAATGATATTGTGAAGTTTCCGTTCGTGACGGGCCTCCATACTATAGAAATATGTCACAGACTCTTATATGGCTATTGGAGAGTTACCGTAATAACCAGATATAATCTAATATTAGATTAATCAGATTATTTAATACTTAAATGAATTTTACATTAAAAAAAACCAAAGGACTACAATAATAGCATGGAATCGCCACTCAGGTGGAACGTCCAGAGAACGCCCAGCAACATTATATTTCATATGAAATATATCGTTGTGGAATTTCCACAGACTTCGCTAGTAATAAATGATGTTCTTCGTGTAGAAATCAGTGTAGAGTGTCTAAAACTTTCGAATTAAATTTTCAGAAAAACTTTATAATTTTACCAATTCATAAATCTACACGAGGATATCTTTTAGATTCGTATAGAAAAAACTAATTTGTTTACCTGGTCCACTGTACGTTCAGTTGTATATAATTCTTCCTGAGATTGAAACATAAGCAAATGCCAAATTGTCCGCATTTATAATAAGACTACGTTTGATTTTAATCGTTTTTAATAAAGTGTATTTCCACGTAAGGCAACCGTGACCTTCGATAAATCTTATGCTGCGGGGTTTACAGTAACACTACGATGAATAGAGAGAACCGCTCATGTACAGAGCAGGACGAATAATACGATATCAAACATTATTATCGCCGCAAGAAGTTTGTTTTAGCTGACCTTATTTTGTTTACCTTTAAGCATGCCCGTCTTAGCAATTGTGGCCGTCTATTATAAACAACTAACCTGGGTTCCTGGCGTTGCCCGAGTGTTTGGAAGTTTATGTTGAACAACAAAAAGAAAGTGGTAGCAGGCAGGCACGAAGATGTATCGCGAAAGAGGAAAAGAAAGTGAAAAAAAAAATCATTACGTGTTTGCTGTTGCGCCATCGCCGAACCGGAAGTGACGTAGGTTTAAATTAATGTTAGACAATCGAAAATAGGGGAGGACTTTCGAAAATATCTGCGAAAAAAGCGACCCTTCCCTGTAGAAAAGTGCCTAGTTGAAAGTTAAGGAATAATTGTTTTTCGCCAATTTCTGGATATTTGTCGTCCGAACGGCAGTACTTCAAAACGATATTAATATCATAAAAATCCGTCGCCTTTGTCGAGAGTTTTAGGCAGACATACAAACATACATACATATATACATTTAAACAGACAGGTGGGATTTATATCATACTAGCAGGGCTACCCGGCGTTGCTCGGGACCGTATAAACAATGAAAAAACAAAAGCAGATATTGAACATATGTTTTATTCTTAGGGGAGAGGAATCTTTCATCTCAAGTTTTAGCGTTAATGACAGGTTTTTTGGGGCCCCCCCCTCGAAGATAACTGATCAGTTGACCAACTTCTAGTGGTCCGTTTGACGTGAAATTTCGATATTTGTCATCCGGGTGATGGGGCTTCGATATGATACCAAATTTGTCAAGTTTGGTTCCGTCTTTCAAAAGTTTTAGCGTTACAAACAAACATACATACATACACACAGACGTTTGGCTTTTATATATATAGAAAACAATGCCCATCTGTTTCTTATCACTTGTGTTCCTCTTTCTGGTATCCACTGCATATGTCTTTTTGTCTGTCTGTTTGTCTGCCGGTTACTAACTATGCATGTCTGTTATTAACCGCCTAATCCTCTCTGTTGTCGACTATTATCAATTGTATGCGTCTGTCTGTTATAACAGCATACACGTTATGAAAAATCCAGATTATATCATCAATTGTGTTTGTGCATATGATATCAGCTCTACGCAAATGTATGTTGCAAATTGTATGCAAATCTGCCCTTTATTAAATGTGAGCTTATTTTTAATGAACTCGTCTCTCTTATCAACTATGTGTGTGTGTCTGTTATCGACTTACACCTTTTTCTATAGGGTGACCAAAAAAAACAAAAAAACAAAAAAAAACGGCCCCCACCTCTAATTAGGCCCCATTTCTTAGGGTTTTTTTTCCGAATGAAATGAAACTTTGGTCATAACTTGTTTATTATATTCAAAACATCACATCAAAACACTAGTGTCTTTAGCCTTTTTTTCTCAGTTCTACAGCATATGTTCTAGATGGCCTCCATTTAGCTTTTGTTTGTTGGGGGGGGGGGGGTCACCCTGTATTATTAATTGTACGCGTTTATCTGTTATGAATTATGTGCTTACGTTTTTGTTGCTTTACAAAAATTTATCCTTAAATAGTAAAATCTCCATTATTTCAGCATTTAAAGAAGCAACTACATCCATGAAAAGCATTTCTAAAACTGCGTGGCAATTACATCCGGTTCACTAATTGCAAGACAGATAGAAATAATTGCATTTTAATAATAATAATAATAATAATAATAATAATATATATATATATATATATATATATATATATATATATATATATCCAATTTAACGAGTAGTAGGGATTAATTTTTATTTTTTAATTTGAACTAAAAAAATCTATAATCGAACTGAATTATCGCCCTTGAATTTTGGCAAACTAACACAAACAATTGAACTTAAAAGTGTGTTGGTGATCTTTAGGATCTTCATGTTTTCCCGGTTGGAATGTATGAAATAGCAGGGGAATGTCTGACACCCAGTAGAATTCACCATCCTCAGACTGAGACTAACTGATATAATTAATATTTGCATATTTTAGTACATGCATGGATATTTGTCTGTTCGTAATTTTGATTTGTTTTTTAGTTGTTAACAATGTGTCGTTTTTACTGAGTTTACTTTTATCGCCTGTTAGCAAATATATTTGCTCGTTAGTAACTTCGCATAGTTATCAACTTGTTAAAACCGTTGATTATTTGTACAGTTTAATAAGTGCATTAAAATATTAAAAAGAAAGTTATATTGTACGTATATGCTATGGAATGAAGTTATCCGAAAGAAAAATCACTTAATTCGATCAAGTAGTAATTTTTACAGCCATGTTTGAATTTTTTGGACAACGAGAAATGGATATAACTTAGTCTAAAGTCCCTCTTCTTTCCTAATTTGTCTAAAAATGCAAACATGGTTACATTTTGATCAATGTCATAACAATTTTTTCCGCTGTAAAAAAATACGACTTAAAGTTATTTTTTTAAGAACTGAATTCCATAACGGGTACGTAAAATATCATTTTTCAATATCTTTATATTCAATGTCTTGATCACACAGTACAAGTTTACTGTTAGCATGTTTTCGTCTTTATCTTTATGACGCTATATGTCTGCTGCAGTAGGAAATAAAGTCATTGTTCCCCTACATCTATATATTTAATAGGAAAATAATCGAAAACAAACATAACAATTTTTACACTACTCACATGAGTTCAGAACGCGTGTTTAAGGGAAGTAAGCGAACATTTCCTCCCCATGAAAAATCATTATATTTACTCCGAACAAACAGCTTCTCTAAAATACGTAGTTTTACAAGGAAGGTAGAAAACAGATTCACTGTCAATCCGTTAATTACTCTAACACCCCTACCATCAGGGCGGTAATTCTTTCATGCGTAAAAATATGCCAAAACAACTATTTACATTTGATGCAACGATTATAAGCCATATACAGAAACGTGTGTGCCTCATTGCTGAAAATAAGCATGAGACTATTTTTGTTGATTTACGTTATTCGTATCTTTTCATAGAAAAACATATCCCTTGCAATTTATTTACCAATATTTTGCAATGCCTAAAAGAACGTTAAATACTACAAAAGAATGTAACAAACTAATGACAAAATGTGATTACTTTGAAGATCAAATATAATTGCACATGCTATGAAGAACTGTTTGTCTATTAAAAAGCTAAACCTTTTGGGTGACCATCTATTTTTACCTTTTAACATACTTATACTGTATATATTAGGATAAAAAAAAATTAAGTTGTTTTACCAATTAATATGAATCTGAAATATTTTGATTGTATAATATAATTGAGATAAAAACTTCCATATTGTTTGTAAATAAATTAGGAGCCCGAGCACTGTAAAATCGATGGGTTAATATTTATTTAATGGACATTTGAGTATGTCGTTTATAAGCACCAATCAATGGTCTAATCGTTAGAACTATCCACTATAAAAACGATCGTTGTAGATTCAACACACGGTTAGGGAAATGTGTTACTCTAGCCACACTGAAAAGTCTTGATACAACGAAACAGTACTACATATATATTTAATATTTTATACAAACATTAATGGCTACATATGGGCAGAAATATTTCTGTAATCACCCGTTATTGGGGAGATTAAGTCATCGGGCCAAGAAGTTTCCCCAATAACAGATGATTACAGAAATATGTATGCACATATGTAGCCATAAATATTTGTATAAATAGATTAAATATACCTGCCCTGTTAACTCATTGAGCAGTTTTTGGTTGACACATATTGTTTCAGTCGATGTACTTCTAGGAAACTAAGCTATACTGCCATAATATATAATATATATATATATATATATATATATATATATATATATATGTATATATATATATATATAACTTGTCAGCAAGTAATTATTCAAGGGCGTGTGATAGAACACGACGGAGTTCTTTTTAATCGGACCTCATTTAATATCGGGAAGAAATAGTAACCGTCCTCAACGACGAATATTAAATGATTAAATAAATAAAATATAAATAAGTAAATCAATATTAAAATTACAAATAATTCGCGCCAACCCATTCTGCACCCACCCTTATAATCAATAAAAACATTAAAAATAATCTGACTAAAAATACACCAAGCCTCAATTAAGAAAATTACAATGACAGCTATCGCTCCTGACGAGAATTGGATGCACCGATTGAAAGCGCTTAAGAAGAATGTGGACGACCAACAACTACTAGGCCTCATAATATACAAGAAGCCAGCCGAAAACAAAAAGACCACTCGTCGAATTGAAAAGTTATCCAACAAAATTTGAAACAAAAAGATCTCCGTCGTGTTCAATCAGACGTGCATGAATATATATATATATATATATATATATATATATATATATATATATATATATATATATATATATATATATATATATATTCAAAAGGGAGTGTATGTGTGTGCATTTGTCCCACGAAACCCAAAATTTTAGTAAGTAAAAAAAGATGGGGTAATATAACAATAAATGATGAGATAATACTATCGTCAGAATAATAGATAATAAGTTGGTCACAATAAAAAAAGAGTTTAAACAGGATAGTTAATCAAGTGTTTACGTTGAACAAATGTACGCCGTGTTTAATCAGAAATATATATATATATATATATATATATATATATATATATATATATATATAATACGTGGTGACCCCAAAAAACAGGCCCCGACTTTAATTAGGCCCCGTTTCTTAGTGTTTTGTCCTAAGGAAATGAAACTTTGGTCATAATTAGTTTATTATATTCAAAACATCACATCAATACACTAGGGTATTTGGACTTTTTTTCTCCGTTGACTGTAAAATGCTTAGAAAAACAATTAAATGTCCTCTGTTTTTTTTTAGTCACCCTGTGTGTATATATATATATATATATATATATATATATATATATATATATATATATATATATATATATATATATATATAAGGGGGTAGTCACCAACAATGTGTATTTTTTAACATTATTTTATTATTCCGTGTCTTGGTTTTTCATTGAGAATTCTGTTTGGATCATTATAATAATGTTTTTAAATCTTTGACATCGTGTTTACGCGTTTCAGACGTTCTGTGAAGCGTCCTAGTCAGAAATTATTTTATAATGTGTTGGAGATGTAAAAATGGCATGTTCGTAGTTTATTTGAAGTTTTTCCAAGGGGTAGGCCTCAACACCTCGGAAACACTTCAAATAAACTACGAAAATGCCATGTTTACATCTCCAACATATTTGAAAATAATTTCTGACGAGGACGCCTCATAGAACGTCTGAAACGCGTAAAAACGATTTCAATGATTTAAAAACAGTATTACAATGATCCAAACATAATTCTCAATGAAAAACCAAGACACGGAATAATAAAATGATGTTAAAAAATACACATTGTTGGTGACTACCCCCTTATTTAAAAATACATCTTTCTTTCGTTGGAATTTCTTAACCCATTTTATATAAATATATATATATATATATATATATATATATATATATATATATATATATATAGAGAGAGAGAGAGAGAGAGAGAGAGAGAGAGAGAGAGAGAAAGAAAGAGATGTGTGTGTATAGTGTTGTCCCACGACCCAAAAATATTAGTAAGTAAAGTAGGAGTAATATAACAATAAAGGATGGAGTAAATTTATCGGTAGAACAATATATAATAAGTTGGTCACAATAGAACACAAAAAATAGAGAAAACCGGATAGTTAATCAAATGTTTACATTTACCAAATACAAAGGATCGAACTAAAATTTAGTTTAATGTATGGAAGTGGGTTTTGCGACAGTTTACGATGGCTGGGAACGGTTTACGGACAGTGTAGACATTTCGATAGTTGACGACGGTTTTTATTTATGTTTATTACTTGTTTTTCGCCATCTATTTCTTGCACAAAGTGCTTGGTGGAAAACCTTCTTAATGATTCTCAAGAATGTTTGTACAATACTCATACCACTAATTCCGTTGGGAAGCCGTGAACAATGCACAAATATGTAAATACCAATAAGGGATTATCTTTTCATAACTATTTGTGTGCAGTGGATGCTGGATAAATCCTGTCGGAATAGATTATGCCTATATTTCCTGCAAAACAATTGATTCGCATGTAATTGTATGTTCGTGTGGAAATGTCAATGCTCTTACGTTGACTGCCATTTACCGCTTGGAGGCAAATAAATTAAGACGAATTAGATGTGTTGTAAATGTCTTTCTTTAAGGTTTAATATATATATATATATATATATATATATATATATATATATATATATATATATATATATATAAAACGTAAGCGAATTCCCATATGTGTACAAATACCAGCACAGATCTATATATTTACTAATCTACCTGCGAATCTACACACACGCGCATATATCTATCTATCTATCTATCCATCTATCTATCTATCTATCTATATATATATATATATATATATTTTCTGTAGAAATGAATTTTCTTATTATATATCAGTATAAGTAGTTCAATGTAATTACAGAGCAATGTAGAGAATAAATGACAAAAAGTTATATTCCAAAATTCATTATGTTGATCATCTTATAATTTATTCCTCCAATTCAGTTAACTTATACAATTCTTAAAGTATCTGTTTTGTGGTGCAAAATCAATCATGTAATTATTATATCAATCAGTGAATATATTATGCACTTAACTCATCAGAAGAAATAGCAACGACTAATCTTGCAAAAGGAATTTAAATGTTATTTGACATGATAAAACCCAGAAATTTGAAGAGAAGCTGCAGTTACCTTTATATTTTTCCATTACGCCATATTGAATTGAACTGATCAGTTAAATGCAGGGTGACACAAATATGAGGACCCGGCGACGAAGCCATATCTGACTCCATCAGCAAAAAACACAGCCCACGACCAATCTCAACCGCGAGAAATAGAGTTGAAATTTGAACATTTATTTTTAAATGTCGTAGCATCTAGCCATAATTATAACATCATAATCTGTGCATGCGAACTTGGGTTAACGACTTTTTATTTCAATTTTAAAGTTCTTAACAATAAAAACCGAGTTTCTTAAAGGGTCTGACAAAATTATTACAACAATATATATATATATATATATATATATATATATATATAGATATATATATATATATATATATTTACTTATTTGTAAATTGTTTATTTTAGCTTCATTTTATATATATACTAGCTTTTCAGCCCGGCGTTGCCCGGGTGTGGGGAGGTGTATGTTGAGAAAAAGCGGTCATTTTTTTTTTAATTTGGCCCCTATTATGAGTCTATAACATTTATTATTTTGGGTTCAAATCAAGTTATTAAGTTAGATCCCCATCCAAGAAATCTATATCTAAAATTTCAATGTTTAGACCCAACATTGTCGGAGGAGTTTTGTAGAGTTTTCAAAGGTACAAATCGTTGAACTTTGTCCCCTTAACTGCCGAATTTCTGAGGGAAAACGGGCCAGAAAGATTTTTCCAAATCTCAGTACCTTGTATATCAAATTCTGAGTCGTTAGATATAAAATTGACAGAGATATTGCGTAGGGAAATGTACTCACACACACACACACAGGGACACACACAAAGAAACGTTCACTTTTATAGATATACTAGCATTTCAACCCGGCGTTGCCCGGGTGTTTGGATGTGTATGTTGAGCAAAAAAAAAAATTGTAGTAGGAAGGCAGGCTCGAACCCGTACCGCAAAGGAGGAAAAGAACGGGGTAAAACCTAACGTTTATGCTGCTACGATCACCGCCAAACCGGAAGCGACATTTTTTTAAATTAAGGCTAGACAATCTAAAGGAGAGGATAACTTTCAAAAATATCGGAAAAAGCCCCCCCCCCTGTACAAAAGTGCCTAGTTGAAGGGGAAGATATTAATGTTTTTAGCCAATTTTTCGATATTTGTCGTATGAGAGGTCGAACTAAAAACGATACTAATCCTGGTAAAATCCGTCGCCTCTATTGAAAGTTTAACCCAGACATTCAAACAGACATACATATATACATTTATATATTGGTAACTAAAAATGTTCGACCTAAACTGATGAAAAAGCTTTCCCTATCTCTGAATACCCTTTATGTAAAATTTCATATATTTAGACTAGAAATTGTCTGAGTAATTTGGAAGAGACCGCAGAGGTCAATTTTTTTTAAATTTTGACCCCTATTATGACCCCTTAAAATTTATTTTTCTGGGCTCAAATTAAGTTATTAAGTAAGATCCATGTCCAAGGAACATATATCTACAATTTCAAGTACGTAGCCCCAAAATTGTCGGAGGAGTTTGGTAGAGTTCTCAAAGGTCAAATCGTTGAACTTCGATCCCTTAATCGCCAAACTTCAAGCAAAAACCGGTCACATCGATTTTCCCAAATCTCAGTACCCTGTATATCAAATTTCGAATAAGTAAACTAAAAATTGACAGAGTAATTGCGTAGGGAAATGTGCACAAACACACACACACACACACGGGCACAGACACACATTTTCACTTTTGTAGATATATAGACTAGCATGGGTGTCCGGCGTTGCCCGGGTATTTGGAGGTGTATGTTGAGCAATAAAAAAGCGGTCAATTTTTTAAAACTTTGACCCCTATTATGAACCCTTAAAATTTATGGTTTTGGGCTCAAATCAAGTTAACAAGTTATTAAGTTTGATCAATGTCCACGGAACCTATATGTAAAATTTCAAGTGTTTAGTTTAGTTTAGTTTAGTTTGGTACAGTTCTCAAAGGTCAAATCGTTGAACTTTAACCCCTTAATCGCCAAATTTCTGGCCGAAAACGGATCACATAGATTTTCCCATATCTCAGTACACTATATATCAAATCTTGAGTCTGTAGACGTAAAATTGACAGAGTTATTGCGTAGGGAAATGTACACCCCCAGACACACCCAGACAGATAGATACTTTTACTTATATATATATATATATATATATATATATATATATATATATATATAATGCAACTAGAAAATAATGTATCTTTAACAAAACACTCTTTACTATGGGAAAAAGGCAACACTGTGAAGAGCGACAGTTAAATAAATTAAATGGATGAGGAGGAATGCAAGTTACATATAACTCTATTATATTATCAGATCAATAAGGAAGGACTGAGAGAGAAAGGAATCATTAGTCTAAAATTACAAGTATGATAAGAAGCAAGTAAATCTTAGTAGAAAACAGACAAGAAGTCCACAATAAAGTCCGTAAAATGCTCAAAATTTTATAAAAGTCCAAGTAAAAAATATTTGTAAAAGGTTGAACGTTGTAAGTAGGTAAGTTAAATTAAAATTGTGTAATGAAATTAAAAGAACGGAAAAAAAAATTAACGTAGTTATCTCCCTAAACTGGGGCATTAAACTTACTCCTCGGGTGTAAGTCGGTTTAAACTGCTTAGGGTGAATGGCGCTGGTATTTCATGTTTCTACTTCTTTCCCTCTACTTCTTTATATTCTTCTTCTAATTATCATCCAATCCTTCTCTTTCTGCTTATTCTGTAACCACCTCTTCTTCTTCTTCTTCTTTTTCTTCTTCTTCTTCTTCTTCTTCCATTTTAGCTTTTATTTCTATTTCTCATAAATATTATAAGTATCTATATATTATTACCCCTATTCGCTTCGGCCGTTATCATGCTGTGCATCTCTGAAAAAGGAAAGTGGAATATTCCAAATAAACCTTCTCATATCTTAAAACAACTGGTGTCGCTTTCAAGCAAAACTAATTAAATGATTTGTTCTCCTTGGCATTTTTGCCAAGATCAAAGTGTAGTATCTGTTCGTCTGATGCTACATGACAATTTCTTGTTATAATTATTTTGCTTGGTTTTGTATTTCTTCTTCTGCTACTTATTTATTATTTTACTTCTTCTGCTTTTTCTTTTGTTCTTTCTGTTATTTCATTTTCGTATTTTCATTCTTCTATTTTTTCTGTTTTTTTGCTTCTTCTTCTGCTCATCTTTATGCTTCGTCCGCAGTTTCTTCTTCTTCGCATTATAGTTCTTATCCTGCTCTTTCTCTTTTTCCTCTTCTTTTTCTTTCTTCTTCCTTCTTCTTTCACTTCTTCTTTTTCTTATTCTTCTACTTCTTCTTTTACTTTGCGCATTCCTCTCCATTTTCTTTTTATAATTACTACTACTTCTTTTTCTTCTTTCCCTTCTTCTTCTTCTTATTAATATTATTATTATTATTATTATTGTTATTAATACTATTATGTTGTTCTACCTTTTTTGCTTCTATTTCTTCTTTTTTTCCTTCTTCTTCTTCTTCTTCTTCTTCTTCTTCTTCTTATTATTATTATTATTATTATTGTATTTCTTTTTCTGCTACTCATTTTTCTTCTGTATATACTTCTGTTCTTTTTTCTTCTGCTTGCTTCTTTTTCGTCCGTCCTTTCCCCGTCTCCTTCATCTTTTTGTCATACTTATTCTTATTTTTGCTTTTTTTACTTCATCTTCTGAGCCTTTTCATGCTTCTTCTACAGTTTCTTCCTCTTCTCATTATAGTTTTTATTCTGCGAATCCTACCTCTTATTTTTCTTAAAATATAGCTTTCTTCTTCTGTTTCTTCTTTTGCTTATTATTCTGTATCTCTTTCTTCCCCCTTTCTCCTTTTTTCTTCTTCTGTTTTTTTTTTTTGTCTTCGTTTCTCCTCTTCTTGTATTTTCCTTACTTCATTATTCTTACTCTTTAATCCAATCTTGATTTTATTTTCGTTTTAAAGTTTCCTCTCTCACCCTGACACTCACGATTTTCTTTCTTTATGATTCCAACCTTTAACTCCACATAATCCCGCTGTCTCTGATAATTCGTTTATAGAAATTTCTTATAATTTAATACGGAATCATCAATTCTTAATTTCTTATAATTTAATACGGAATCATAAGTAGGTTTTCCTAAAACTGGGATCATTCCGTACTATATTATTTAAATATTTTACATTTTTCATAGGTTCCTAAACCATCCTTTTTAAAGGAATTTTTATTATAGAGTAAATTCTCTTATTCTTGGCCTTCGGGCCGGGATCAAAGTGTGGTATCTGTTCCGGCAGATACTGCAAGCAAAGACAGAATGTGGGGGCAACCCCACATAAAGACCTTGGTCAATGTAGGGGCAACCCTTCATACCAATTGTCACTATCCAGCTCCCCTACTCACTTAGATAAAAAAAATCGGCCTTGTGCCTAATTTGCTGGTGGGGGAGCAAATAAATATTCTGTTATTCTTGGCCTTCGGGCCGGGATCAAAGTGTAGTATCTGTTCTGGCCGATACTGCTAGCAAAGACCATTATAAGACCTTGCCAATGTAGGGGCAACCCTTCATATCAATCATCACTATCCAGCTCTCCTACTCCCCGGGGAGTTGGTCCCCATCCCCCCACTCCTCACATTAAAAATCGGCCTAATTTGCTCGGTGGCGGAGCAAATAAATACCCTGTTGTTCTTGGCCTTCGGGACAAGATCAAAGTGTAGTATCTGTTCCGGCAGATACTGCACTTAAGATAATTTGTACCAGTCAATGGAGGGGAAACCCTCTATACTGGGACAATTATTATTTTTGGTAACCAGAGTGACCCCTTTTAGGGGAGCTGGTTTTTACCTCACATTAAAAACGGCCTTGTGCCTAATTTGCTCAGTGGGGGAGCAAATAAATACCATCTGTTCCGGCAGATGCTACACTTAAGATAATTTGTACCAGTCAATGGAGGGGAAGCCCTCTATACTGGGACAATTATTATTTTTGGTAACCAGAGTGACCCCTTTTAGGGGAGCTGGTTTTTACCTCACATTAAAAATGGCCTTGTGCCTAATTTGCTCAGTGGGGGAGCAAATAAATACCATCTGTTCCGGCAGATACTGCACTTAAGATAATTTGTACCAGTCAATGGAGGGGAAACCCTCTATACTGGGACAATTATTATTTTTGGTAACCAGAGTGCCCCCTTTTGCCTACTTTTAGGAGAGCTGGTTTTTACCTCACATTAAAAACGGCCTTGTGCCTAATTTGCTCAGTGGGGGAGCAAATAAATACCATCTGTTCCGGCAGATACTGCAAGCAAAGACCCTATGTGGGGGCGACCCCACAGATAAGACCTTGGTCAATGTAGGGGCAACCCTTCATACCAATTGTCACTATCCAGCTCCCCTACTCCCCGGGGAGTTGGTCCCCATTTCCCCTTCACTCCTCAAATTAAAAATCGGCCTTGTGCCTAATTTGCTCGGTGGGGGAGCAAATAAATACCATCTGTTCTGCAAATTCTGCACTTAAGGTAATTTGTACCAGTCAATGGAGGGGAAACCCGCTATACTGGGACAATTATTATTTTTGTAACCAGAGTGCGCCCTTTTTGTTTTTTGCCTACTTTTAGGGGAGCTGGGTTTTAGCCAACATTAAAAACGGTCTTGTGCCTTATTTGCTTTGGTGGGGAAGCAAATAAATACATTAAAAAGTATTTATGTAAAAATAATACTTATTTTGAAGCCGTTTGATTAAAACGCCTCAATATAAAATGAATAACATTTTACAACAATATTTTACCAAATTTTAGATGGTATTTATCTGGTTTTTTTTTTTTTACATAGGCATGCAACATATCAATGCCAAGAGGCCACTTGATGATAAGGGTTAAAGTGTGTACAGTAGAAATTGGACAATATAGTAATGGGGATTCGGTAAATTTGTATACTAATATGGAACGGATCATCAAAAACTTGTTTACGTTAGACTTGAAGGCAACCATATTGTAGTCAGCTGGAAAGCAGAAAAACCGAAGACAATTCCATAGTCGTGTAGTTCTAAGAAAGAAGCTTTGCTCATGGAATCTACGCTTCGGTTTATGCACAGACAAAGAGTGAGGGAAACTAGTGATAGTGTTTTCTGTTAGACGGGTGTTTCTTGTGAAAGTTTGGCGTGGGGGGACCATAGAATGGAGCTCAGTTGAGCACCTGCTATGAAAATAACGATAAAGCAGAGACAAACTCACAACATCTCTTCTGTGAGAAAGAGGTTGCAGGGAAAAGAAAAGGACATCGCCCACAAGGCTACGAAGTCTATTTTGAACTCTATCAAGGCAGGATAAGTCTTTCTAGCAGCTCCTGCCCAGATGTGACAACAGTACTCCATCCTTGGACGTACGTGGCTCTTATATAGATAGAGAATTGCATCAGCAGTGAGATATCAACTGGATCGATAGAAGGACCCCACCATTTTTCCAGCGGCCTTGGCAACAGATTTAATGTATGTGTTCCATTTAAGATCAGGAGTAAAAGCCAAGGCCAGAAGCTCGTCAAAACTTGAGGCCTCCCCAAGACGATGCCAGAGCGGGATCAGGGCGTTGATGATGTAAAGATAAAAGCTTGGTTTTAGAGGCATTAAAAGTAACAAGCCACCTCTTTCATCATTGTATCACTTGCTCAAGATCAGAGGAGAGAGAATCAGAGAGAACTTGGTCGTTTACGGTCTTAGATGTGCTACCATAGATAGTAGTGTCATCAGAATAGATATTTACAAATGATGTAAGGATGTGATTTGGAAGATCATTAATATCGATCAGGAAGAGAGATGGGTCCAGGATGGACCCCTGAGGGACTCCAGCATTAATACTAAGAGCTTCTGATTTTTGCTCATCGACCACTACTCTTATGAACCTATCAGAGAGAAATGATTCAATAATTGAGAAGACATTTCCAGCTATACCGAAGCTGGAGATCTTGTGAAGTAAACCTTTATGCCATACTCTATCAAAGGTCTTTGATATGTCAAGAGCAAATTCCCTAGAAAGGTAGCCTCCGTCGAGAGATTCGCTAATCCTATGAGATATAACTGTAAGAACATCTGCTGCAGATCTAGCAGAACGGAAATCATACTGTGTGTTACTAAGACGGTTATTTTTGCTAAGATGTTTGATTACTTCTGTATTTAACACAGATTCCAGCAACTTACTCATGACGCACAGGAGACTTATTGGCCTGTACTGTGAGGGAGATGAGCGATTACCTGAATTCTTTAATACGGGGCATACTGATGATATTTCCCAGGGTTACGGGAAGCAATTTTCCTTAAGACAACGTTTAAACAGTTTTGTAAGGATAGGTACAAGTTCTGGTTGAAATCTTTTGAGTACTGTATTTGGAATACCGTCAGGGCCGGTTGCTTTACTGGAATCAAGGTTTTTGATTAGCTTGGCAACATCACGTACAGATATTTGTATATCACATAGCATGTTTTCTGATAAAGGAGGAAATATTGGAGATTGGCAGTCTTGGTCGCAATTGTTAGAATTAGCTGCAAAGTTCTTGGCAAAGAGGTTGGCTTTGTCTAACGCTGGCGAGATTATCTCAGGTCCATTTATGAGGGTTGGGATAGAGGATACGCTTCTGTTAAGGATTCTGTTTGCGATTTGCCAAAACAGGTGAGAACCAAGCCGCTGCTCAGCTACTTTGGACTTGACGGACTGAGCATACAACTCTGTTAAACTAGTTTGTGTGGTGCCAGCTGGTACCTACACTTCAAGTTTTGGTGGAGGGTGAGGAGAGCAATATGGGTAGTAGAATGAGGAAGATGAGAAAATGAGGAAGATGTGAAGTGGAGGCAGATAGAAAGAGGAGAAAGATGGAAGGTAAGGTAACAGTCAGTCTAAAACTTCGCAGCTTTAGATGATTTTAGATTTTTTTTTTATATGCCCGGTTGGCGGTTTTAATTCTTGTAGATTAAGTTCAACAGTCGTGTTTACTTTAAAATGTCCGCTGTTTTCAGCATTACAGTCCGTTGCATAGCGTGAACCACCCCTTGATTCCTATTTCTCCTACCCTTATTTTCAAGTTCTTTGGAACAGTTCATAAATCTCCTACAATTATTGGTATTATGTTGCTTTTCCTCAGATTCCATTTGCCTTTAAGTGCTCTAACAAGTTTGACATATTTGTTTCGCTTTTCTGCGTCTTTGCTCCTAACTCTGGGTCAGCTGGGAGGCAAAATATACAATTTGACAAGTTCTTTTTTTCTTATTGATTCTTATAGCATTCGGTCTTCTGGCCTGGATGGATTTATCCGTTTGTATGCCCATATCACAAAGGAGTTTGTGGTTTTTATTTTGCAGGATAGTCTACGGCTTGTGTTTAAACTATTTGTCTGCGTATTCGAGAATCAGACGTCTGCAAAGATCTCATTGCACTGTCCTGTCCATGCGGTAGTGTATTTTTCTTTTTGTTGGGGGGGGCGGTCTTATTTGCTTAATTCGCTAATAATGTGGTTTATCGTTTCGCCTTTTTTGTCCACAAAGTCTACATTTACTCTTTTCTTGTGTTTTATTATTTTAGCTTTAACAGTATTCGTTCTACTCACGTTTTTCTGTGCATTCTGTTACTGTCCGTTCCTTTGTACTATTTTATATGAATCTTTTTGTATTTTTATTCTCATATGTCACCCATGAAACGTTTCTCCTTCCCACTTTAGTTTTCTTGTCTTTTTCTTTATAGTTACATCATTTCCTGTATTTTCTTCCTGGCACTGTATCTGGTTGTTCTACTATTATTATTATTATTATTATTATTATTATTATTATTATTATTATTATTATTATTATTATTATTATTAACTTTGTTCATTGTTATTATTATCGTTAATGTTATTGCTGTAGCTATATCATTGTTGTTACGATTGCGATTATTTTCGCTATTATTATTCTTTTTGTTATTTTTATTATTATTTTTCTTCTTTTTGTTTTTCTGGTTACTATTGCTATTGTTATTGTTAATTTTGGTTTTTGTATGATTGTAATTATTACTTTATTCTTAAAATTATGCATATGACTATTGCTAATAATCCTGTAAGTATTCTTAGAATAATTATTGTGGTTGTTGTTGTTATTATTATTATTATTATTATTATTATTATTATTATTGTTGTTGTTGTTGTTGTTGTCGTTGTTGTTGCTGCTGTTGTTGTTGTTGTTGTTGTTGTTGTTGTTGGTGGTGGTGGTGGTGGTGGTGGTAGTGGTGGTGGTGCTGCTGCTGCTGCTGCTGTAGTTGTTGCTGTTGGTATTATAACGTATTTTACCTTCTCAATCGTCTCATGTACTTTGAGCTTAAGTAACAATACAAAAGTGACAGGTTCCAAGGTCTGAACTCTAGGGAGAGTGAGTGACTGTCTTCATGTTCATGACAGCGCCTTTCTTTATGATTTCTTTGGGTACACCTGGGACAAACATCGCGCAAGTCTGCCGCATCTTCACTTACTCCCAAATGAATGCGTGTGTACATTTTCTACAGAGCATAAAATCGTACACTTAATGCCTCTATAGACATACGATCGTACTTATTCATTAAGTTCGTTATTTGGATAATCAACTCTGGTGTTCTGACTTCCTTACAACTCCCACATCTCTTATCATGTTTTACAGACTCCCTGCCATCCTTGCTTGATTAATTATCCCGCAGAGAAATTGATGCCTGATTCATGCAAGATGGTTCAAAAACAGTCTGAAGCATTCAATACGTTTCTGTGGCATACCACTCTTCTAAATTGTCGTAACACCGAGATTGCATTTTTAAAATCACCAGCTGTGACAATGAAAGTTTAGTAGGGTCACTTCCAATTCCTACTGTAGCTATTAATTTGACCCGGGCATAAAATAAATGTCAGTCATCTCATAAGATTTATACCAATAACATACTGAATTTTTAAGATTTTACGAGCACCTCATAGGGTACCTCATATTTTAAATTGACTTCTTATTTAATTTTACATCAGTAAAAGAGCTCAGAAATTTACGCGCCCGACTTCCTTCATTTCTATAGGAGATATATTCATAATCGACTGTTTGATTAAAGTTTTCTTTGTGTGTCAGACATTGAGTTAGTAAAGAAGTTGAGAGCACCATTCGACTCCATTGACCATTTAAATATATTATATCATAATATCCTCGTGATTTCTAAATATTACTGAATTTCAGGATGTGATTTAATCTTGCCTGGTGGAATATCTAGCTTCATGCTGTTGGGGTAACATCCCTTGAAAATAGTTCACCATGTGTCGTAAAAGGCATTCTGGGTTAACCATAGAAAGTAAATCTTATTTGGGTCACGGATACTAAGTGATGTAGAGAAAAGTTTCCTTATGCAAGGTTGTACAGAGATATCTGAAACAAGCGAAAACACTGTCTAATATGTATTTGTGTTTGGGTGTCCGTGTGTGGGAACGGCTTTTTACCTAACTGTTCATCTAATTTTTGGTCTACCGACTTGAGACTTGCTTTGCGGCGTATTTGGATTGTGAATAATGTTCGATTTCGGTTAAAGCGAAAGAAGATAGCTGCTAAGTAGGCACAATTGAAAATAATTTTGATACACATATATTAAATGCCTATTAGTACTTAAAGCACAACTGTAAAGTTAATCGAAGTATAATCTCCTATATCATGTTTTGATTGCAGATATATCCTTCTGGACCAAAATACTGTAGTTTACAGCATTACAAGCCACATACAAATGCATTATATCTAGACTATTTATCACTACTTTATTAACTGTTAAACGCAATATTAGATACATTTAGTCGTTATGATAAAATCCTACATTTCAGACAAGGAGAAACATCATTATAATCGCAACATATTTAGACAAAGTAGTTCCTATTGTTCCTTCTAAATATTCACACTATAACTATATTGTCCTGGTACCCTCCTTAACTGGATCATACACTCATAGACATACAATAATCTTTCCATTTCTTGATTCGAAAATAATAATTTCTTCTTCTAACATTCCAGCCATTATCATTCGCTGAAAGCTGAAAAATCGATTATTCCCGATTACTCAACTTCTTACAAGTACGAACGCGTCGGACTTTTTCAACTATGGCGGCTCTCGCGACACACAGAACTCGTTTTATAAATATTAACCCAAATACAAAAATATTAACCGCACATAATAAAACATTACGTACTGACGTACTCACATTTACGTACACACATTATCATCACGCAACGTACCCCCTACAAAAAACAATTGTTGGAATAAAAAACACAATACTTACGGTAAGCACTACCAAAGCGACAGCGATGCAATTTTTGGTATTTTCTTTTACTTTATTTTATAACGGGGCATTTCCTTTTTCATTTCTTATTTATATATTTGCCATATATATGCACAAATTAATATCACGTAGATATCCCCCAAAATGCAAACAAAAAACCCTGAAGCATAACATTAATACGTATGCGTACCATTGGTTAATTTTCATTTTAGGCATTACAACCGCTTAGAATTAAGTTAACGCCCCAATATTTTGTGCAGATGTTTGAATATAGACACATTTTAGGCACAGATATCTTTTAAAATGACGATTTTCGTTCATAATATTTGCAGCGATTATCAAAAATAAATCTGGAGCTAATACTATGCAACTCCCCTCTCACAAGATAGGGTTTCTATTCCGAAAGCCATTCTTTACATGGGGAGTTTGTGGGTGACCATTACGAATGCTATTCTTAACATGAGGTTGTTGGGGTTTCTACTGTGAAAGCCTTTCTTAATATAAATAGTTTTGAGGTTAGGCAACAACAACAACAATACCAATAACAAACATACTTTATTTTTTTTCGGGGAAGGCACGTTTAATTATAGACCAATTGTTTTTTTGTTGTTGTTCTTTTATAAATTTTTACATTATATCGGCTGCAAACTTTTCTATGAAATGACGATTTATATGCTTTCTACTATACTGATTAAGAATACCTTATTTATATTTGGCTGACACAAGTAGTTTTTGCTATATAAAGCCTTGTATTATGCACTTTAAATCACTGGTCACCAGAATATTACGCATGGGCGAAGAACAAATATCACCCCAAAATTTATTTGTTGGTTCATAGTATTTGCACGTGGGGATCCTGACAGCGATTGTCAAGGTTACATTTGTGGCAAATATTTTGACAGCATCCCCCAACTATTCCGAAAGTTGTTCTTAACATGGGACTATACCGGCAGTCCATTCAGAAACCCGTTCTTAATATAAGGAGGTTAATGTTCAGTTCAAAAAACGTTCTTAACATGAGAAGTTGGGGATGTCGATTCAAAAGTCGAGCTTAACATGATGGATGTTGGGGGGGGCGGGGTGAGTAACAACAACAACAACAGCAACAACAACAGCAACAACAAACCATTTTTCTTCGCCGGTTAATAATAAATACGAAATCTGAAATAAAAATATCATATTAAAGCGTTTTTTATACGAGCGGGCAATGCCGGGGTTCCTGTTTGTATAGTACTAAAATCTTATTTATCTTTACACAGACAGATATCAAATCTCCATTAGAAAGAGATTATTAGAAGCCTTTTTTACACGAATAAATAAAAATAATGATAACACCAAGAAAGAGGAGTTTTATTCTTTTTCAGTTTAAAATGGCCGCTACTTTTACGATTTGGCAATATGCACAGGAAGAACACCGAAGAATCCAGGTGGCGAAATGTGTGCCTAACAGCAAACCAAAATTGAATTAATATAAATGAAAGATCGTTGTTTTTGTACCATACATGCATTTCTTTTGTCGTGAAAAATAAATCGAATTTTTATTTACTCATACGGACTCAGTTATTTTTCGCTGACGTCATGATAGTTCAACGGGACATATATCCAGTTTTCATGGCATTTTACTATTTTTTTTCGTGTAGATAAAAATTAGGAAAAAAATCAGATTATTTCTTTTTAAAAAATCAGGAAAAAGCAGGCATAATCGAATTGAATAATTTCTTGAAAATAATTAACGCCGATTAAATTGCTAAGTGGAATTTGATCGAATTTGATCGAATTTGATTGAATTACTCTTATGTTTCAATAACTGCGTATTAAAGTTTCTCGTAAGAATGAATTTAATATAACAATGATGTTCATTTATATTCGGTTTGGATATATAATAAAAATCTTAATTCATGATCATTAGTAAAACATAACTTATACACACACACACACACACATATATATATATATATATATATATATATATATATATATATATTTGCCTCCTGTTCCCCTTACCTCACCCTTTTTATTTTTTTAACTAAGTAAGATCTGTGACTTACTTGTAGTTTTATTAAATACTTTTATATGCAAAATCCGATCCTGCATTTTGCTAATTCCTGTCCTCTGATGAGAAGGAGAGTATTTCTTCGAAACTCCGCGGATTAAGGACTATTCACTTATCTTGTGTTTCCTATTTTAAAATTAAATATGTTTTTAACTCTTTCTCAAGATGTCTTTTAACATGGTTTATTAATCATTTGTTCATATATATATATATATATATATATATATATATATATATATATATAAATATATATGCATATATAAGCAAATAAAAACTTACACATTTTTCTAGACGAATACAAATAATATATGAAATGCAAGAGAATAGTCTCATACGAACGTGTTTCCAATTTCATGTTATAAATTCTGTAGCCGATATCCAATGTCAAATGTGTTCTGGTATTATCAGGAAACAAAAAAATCATATTAGAAGAATGAGAGAGATGTGTCCAAAATGATTTTGAATGTTTTACATCTTAAAAAAAAAAAATGCACTAAATCAGATGCATATCAAAGAGGCTCAGGGATACAGCTTTAAAACTTAATGAGATTAGCAGAGAAAATCGTAAAAGGAAATGTTTATAATCTGGACATGACTTTATGTCATATAAATGTTTATAATTCACCATGACTTTCAAAAATGGTGAGCACTATAACTTGGTCGGAGACCATCATCATGTCAGAATTAGTTATGATCGGACCAATGATGTTTCTGTAGAAAAGCACACACACACACACATACACACACACACATATATATAAATATATATATATATATATATATATATATATATATATATATATATATATATATATATATATAGGCTTGGACAATAGTGCGCATCATCCGTAGGTGTGGGGGTGGGGGGTTACCATCATGCCAGGTTTGGTCATGTTTGGTTCACTGTTGTGGGATGTATGCATACATAGTCTATGACTTTTACCTCCGACCTTAACCTCGAATAGTGGTGTTCACCATGCCTAAGTAGGGGTTTATAACCGTATCAAGTTTGGTAAAGATCGGCCCAGGATCGTGGGATGTAGGGGAGTTGTACACACAGGAACTGTACTATTATATACATATATATATATATATATATATATATATATATATATTATATTATATTATATTGTAATCGCTTAATTATATAATTCGATATAGAAATTTATAATAACTAATGAAATGTTTTAATGTTGAACACTATTATAAATATTCCATGACAATCGATTCAAGCATTATAAACTACGTTTTCTTCACACACACACACACACACACGCACACACACACACACACACACACATATATATATATATATATATATATATATATATATATATATATATATATATATATATATATATATAAAGTCCAGCCATTTCAAACGCTGATTTGTTGGATTCTGTTTTCGTCTGATTTTTACGTCCATTTATTTGTAAAAGTATGTGTGATCTGTTGGATTTTATTTTCGTCTAATTTCTGTGTCTATTTTTTTTTTTGTAAAATTATGTGTGAAATTTGTCACCATAATTATTATTTACAGCAGAAATGTGAGTCTTATAAAGAAACATTTTAATTTTTTAACAATCCACCCGTTTTAAACGCTGTCCTGTTGGAGTGTCTTTTCGTCTGACTTCTACGTCTATTCATTCGCAAAAAAAACTTCCACGAGTGACTGCAAATTGTTTGTATTGGAGGGTTTTTCTTTTTTATGTATGTTAAATTCATTTTATAGTACCCATCATCATCAGCGTCGCTCTGATCATTGAGGTTTTATGACGTATAGATCGTTCCTTCATGAATAGTTTAATGATGTGTGTATGTATACGTGTGTATATCCATATGTATGTACATGCGTATAATTGCGCTTCTATGTGTGTACGTTTGCATGTGTGTTTGCATGCGTATGTTTGCGTGCATCTGAATGTATGCATGTATGTGTGCGTGTATGTGGTATTTGCATGCGTATGTAAGGTAGAGAGAGCTCCTATAAGCCGTGGTGACGGCAACCCCTCTAGGAGAAGCAAATTTCTGATTAAAAAAACACACAAAGCGGAAGATTAGTACCCGCATTAATCTGGTCTGCAGTGTGACTTGTCGCTGGCTATCTTGCTCTTGCTTGTTGCTGGAGCTCAACATTTTGAACCGAGAGGGAGACTTTGCGTTCGCACAAAGCTAAATCTCTGTAATAACATATTTGTATAGATAATCCCTTAGATATTTATATATAAAAAGAAAATAAAAGTCCTGTGGCGATGGAAATGTTGTGACACGTGTAGACCTGAAACGATGGAATCATGTAATTACTGGTCTGCCATCATTATATATATGTATGTGTGTGAGTGTGT
Organism: Euprymna scolopes; assembly: GCF_053919585.1. Taxonomy (NCBI): domain Eukaryota; kingdom Metazoa; phylum Mollusca; class Cephalopoda; order Sepiida; family Sepiolidae; genus Euprymna; species Euprymna scolopes. Next base: position 31,511,777 of record NC_136513.1, read on the forward strand.
GTATGTACATATGTGTATATGTGTATATGTATATGTGTGTATGTTTATATATGCACATATTTATGTATGTATCTATGTGTATATGTATATATGTATATATGTATATATGTATGTGTATATATGTTAATGTGTGTATGTATACATATATTTTGTGTGTATGTGTAGATATGCATATATATGTGTATGTATATGTAAGTATGTGTGTATGTAGGTATATATGTATATTAATGTTTATGTGTGCATGTGTAGATATGCATATATATGACTGTACATGTGTGTATGTATATATTTATATATGCGTAGGTATATTAATGCATGTGTGTATATATGTGTATGTATGCATTTAGTATGGATATGTGTATGTGTGTGTATGTGTATATGTGTATGCATATATTTGTGTATGTATATGTGTGTATGTATGTGTATATATGTCCGTATGTGTATATGTGTATGTGCGGATGTATATATTTGTGTATGTATATGTGTGTATGTATGTGTATATATGTGCGTACGTGTATATGTGTATATATATAAATATGTGTATGTGCGCGCGCGTGTGTGTGTGTGTGTGTGTGTATGTGTGTGTGTGTGTGTGTGTGTGTGTGTGTGTGTGTGTGTGTGTGTGTGTGTGTGTGTGTGTGCATGGCCGTCTTCGGTGTCATGTCTGCTTGAGGTCGTGCAAGTCGCTGGTAGAACTAAAAAGTCATGTTCGGACACATTGATTTCAGTGACTGAGGGAGTGGTACTCAACTGACAAGACGTTGCAATCATAATATATATATATATATATATATATATATATATATATATATATATATATATATATATAAGGAACAGAATGGATCGTTTCGCCATAATTCCCTTTCACTATGAATGTAGAAAGA